>NC_081416.1:111555955-111873221 GCF_949786415.1 Peromyscus eremicus | reverse complement strand
CACACAAACCTGATGATCAGAGTTGAATCCTCGGAATCCACGTGAAAAGCCAGATGGTGTGCATGCAACTGTAATACCAGAACTCTACAAGCAACATGGGAAACAGAGACTGGGGATTCATGGGGAACCTTAAAAGAGTTCTATTGGAGTATGTAGCATAGTGGCAGAAACAAGAAAGACCCTGGCTCTTGAAGGAGGAATCGAGAACCAACTCCTGAAAGTTGCCCTCTAACATTCATATGTGTGCCAAAGCACATGTGCATAGATTTGCACACAGATGCACATAAACAAATATTTTAGAAAAAATATGACTTCCAATAATTTCAGATAATATCAATATTTCTATTAAATTATTACTACTTACACTAATTATTATTATCAAACTCTCTGAGGTTTAATCATTTGTTTTTCTAAGTGATACTTTGGCATAGTTTCCTAGTCTTGTTTCTACTCAGTTTCATGGATTTATTTTTTTATCTCTCTGACAACCGTACTACCTCTGCTGCTCAGACTGTTTAGTGTCCTGGTATTTGATTGACATTTGAATCTGAAACATCTTTATGCAGATTCCTAGTGTTAAGCCATGTGTCCATGGTGAAACACACATCTTTCCTGCCAAACACCAGCTCCACTGCTCAACCATACCATCTGTTAGTTGGTCTGTCAAACTGGAAACTATGGAGACAGCTTTAACTTGTTATCTCGACTCTATTTATGTGATCTGTGTTCTATTTAAAGATCTTTTTTCACTGAAAATGCACATCAGAAGAAGAATTTTTGTATAACAATTCTAATACCACAAAGTGGGGGGAGTGGGAGGGGAAGGAAGAGAAGGTGACAGGTAGAGAGGGAGAGAGAATGAATTTTGCTACCTCAGAATTAAATTTCTTGAGTAGCTTCTTCCATCATCTCTCTCACTGAATTCTTGTCTATTGTCACTTTAATACCATTGCCCCAATTTCCTGCAGTATGAATTGAACAGAAGCCTGTACTGTCAGTAGCAAACACTGGACCACTGAATCACATCCCAGGCCCACTAGAATTCTTTATTGTTTAGTGAATTTATTTGTTTTGATACAAGGTCTCACTAGACAGCCCTGGCTGGCTGGCTTGGAACTCTCTATATAGTCGAAGCTGGCCTTTTGCTCACAGAGATCTATTTGCTTTTGTTTCCTTAGTGCTGGTAATAAATGTGTGAAGCTTCATGCCCAGCCAAAAACATTTTTAAATAAAGTAATATTTCCCTTTTGTGACATTCTGTTTTAAAAAATAAAATGATTTCATTATCTTATCTGCTGTTAAGAGTAGCTTCCAACTCTGCCTTGTCTTTTGAAACTTCTATGTGATTTAGTTATTTGTCACTGTTGACTCACATGACCGTATGATTCTAAAATCAATGCAGCCACAAGTCCAGTCCATACCCATTATATATTCCTTCTGTCCCAAATAAGGTTCTTGAGTTCCAGCTCACTTATTGAAAAAATTCCTTTTTTTGTGGCCTAATTGAAGTTCCAATGTGTCTATGGAACTGTCATTTCTTCTATCTTGTCTTTTCCATGAAGTAAAAAGATATTATCAATGGAGTATGGAAAGAAAAACTGAAGAAAGTAGGGAGAATTTTTATATAATCATGAGAATCTGAGATGTAGTCATGCAACTAGCAGTATAATCAGTGGCCAGATGATGTCAGAGCCTTCACCTCTGTCTCTCAGTTTCTCCTGTTATTCTTCTTTTCATCATGATACAGGAACAACAGCTGATAATCACTTTGGCTCAAAGTTTTGCTGAGAATGAGTAACTTTATAGAGATAAAAGAAAATCTATATTTATTTGAGTGTAAATGGACTGTTGGGGTCTTTAAGTAAATAATCACCAAGGTCAGGAGCAGAAGAAGTCCAAGTATAAAGGAAATGTATATAGTACGAAGTACAAATTGTTATATATATTATGCTTTTAAAATACTAGTACCTGGGCTGGAGAGAGGACTCAGAGACTAAGAGAACTGGCTGCCCTTCCAGAGGTCCTAAGTTCAATTCCCAGCAACCACATGGTGGCTCACAACCATCTATACTGAGATCTGATGCCCTCTTCTGTCATGCAGGCATACATGCAGCCATACATACATACACTATACATAATAAATAAATAAATAAATAAATAAATAAATAAATAAATAAAGATCCATTTAAAAATATTAATACCTTACAAAGCATTCATCAAATGAACACAGAGATAGGGCCCCTCCAGACAGGAGAAGCAATTATGCAGAGAAGCAGAACTAACTAAAGGACTTCTAGAAACTGGGCAATCACCATGCTTATAGCAACAAGAATGAACTACTCAACTTGGGGCAACTTTGGCTATTTCCTTATTTTGTTGGATCTAACAACCCAACACAGTCCCAAGTCCTTTGGATCTTTCTGAAACTTGCATGTCCTATGCAGTTTAAAGTTAGGACTAGCTACCAATTCCATTTGAAGGATTCCTCTTATTGAGAAGTGCCCCAGGAGGCTTGGGGAGACTTAATGATATTTGAGTTAAAGAGAGAAAATAAGCCACCGTGACAGCCTCAACATGCTTCAGAGACTCACTTGCTATTCCTTGTTGTTAGGTAATCTCAAGGGCTTTAATACATCCTAGTATCCCAGAGGTGTGATTAAAGGAACGGAGTGTGGGAAACAGCAGACATTAGTTCAACAGAGTGATAAAACCAACATTATGGTGCTATCCAGGGATTTCAGCAGCAGCAAAATGAGGACGGGGGAATTGGGTCATGAGTGATTTTATTAAAGCACTGGGTGAATCCAATCAAAGTGTTTTAACTATTATGTTCCCTGATGACAGAGGTTATCCCTGTCCTAATTTGCTTTGTGGAGTGCCAACAGGGCGATAGCAATAAGGGTTGTGTTTTTACAACTTACAAAAAATGTTGTTACTTTGTAGCAACATGAGGGCATACTCAGAAAACACACCATCACTACCAAGCAGCTTTAGTTTTAAATTTCTGAGAAAAATGGCTATAGTTGAATTAGCATTTGCCAGGTGTTGGTGGAGGACCTGAGGATATTGGAAACAACAGACAAGAGTTTCTACTAGGAGGAGTGGGTCACACCTATCCGTAACCACCAGTGTCTAATTAGATTATAATATAATATATGTGTGTATTTCACTATATATATTTTTTCGCTGAAACAAAAACTAATTTTATGTCTTAAAAAATCTGTCAGATCCTATTTTAAGCATTCTGCAAGCAAAATTTCATTTAATCCTCATGACTAATGCAGTAACATTTTATGATAAGGAAGAAAATGCTTAAGAGATTAGATAACTTTCCTAAACACCCAAATTAGCTGGTAGCACATCCACACTTTGAATATAGATTTGATTAATTCAAACGGTAGTAAAACCTATTCTAACTTGGGAGCCAATCTTCAAAATCTTGCTTTACAACAATGAATTGTAAAGAAAAATGAGGAAAGAACAAATACAGAAGCTAACTTTTGTTCAGTAGTCATTATAGACCAGACATTAGGCAAGGGTTATCCTTCTCTATCTTACTCAACTTAATAAACAGAAACTCAGAAGCCATTTAAATGCTTTTTAAGGGCTAAGAATCTACAGAATTGCAAATACAAGAATCAAATTTAGTCTATGTAACACAAAAGTCTTTTCTTCCCTACATATGATGATCCTTATGACACTATAAGTTTATTAATTTCATCTCACATAAAGATTTGTATGACTGAAACATTGGTTTAGGGACAGGAGGTTATGCTAGTGATCTTGCTCTACCATGACAAAAAAAAAGTCTGAATGGTTTAAACAATGGAAATGTGTTTCTCTGCAGCTTCTAGAATTCCACGATCAGAGGTTAGTATTGTATATTCCTTCTGATCCCACGGAATTCTTTATCTTTACTTTTTCCACATATTATGATCTATTTTACTAAACAATTATGCACTGACTGTATTAGAGCCCATTTGTCTTTAAAGCGTTGGAACTAGGGCTTATGGAATTATCCAATTTAGGGAAGCAGTTGGGTGAATCAGCTTTCTTCCACCCACTTTCTCCCATTTTCATACTTGGTTTTAAAGTTTTAGTGACATTTAGGACTAACAAAAACAGGAGTCAAGTCATTAATGCTTGAAAGAGGAGTGTTGAAATCACAATTGTTCTGGCTTTAGCCAGAGGCTCTTTCCCTTGTCTTAGGATGCATGCCTTGCTGAGGAAAGAGCTCCTTGGTAGAATATTTGCCTAGCACATAGAAGACCCTCAGTTTGATTCCAGCATTAAATATGAAACAGAGCAAGAGTAGATTATTCTGGGTAATTCATGTTATAAAGAAGAAAAAATGCAAGTACATCTGATTTTCAAGTTCTGATCAAGCCTGGGTTTAATACATTTGGGAAAAATGAATGTTTTTCATGTGGTGAAAAGTAATTGTAGCTTTGAGATATTTTTATGAATTGATGTAGGTACATTGAAAAAAACGTGAATCTAACAGTTTTTATAAAGGGCAAAATATGGTGGGAGAACAATTAATACTTGCTATAAAGTCCAAGAAGACAGTAACAAATGGAATAGACAGATGAAGAGTGGTTAAATAAATTTCATAGATTCAGTGAAGAATGTCCTTTCCTATTTTATGTCATTGATACTTTTTAAGTAAAATCAGTAGAGAATATAATATTTTGCAATAGGGCATTGACAGATGAACTTAATTTAGGAGTTATTTGCAAGGTTCTGTGTATATTCTCGGAATGAGAAACAGGAAGTTGGAGATAGACTGCAAAACAAATGGAAAAGGGCAGGGCTAATGTGCTTCATATTTATAACAACAAAAGGCTACAGAAGGAAAATCTAAAATCTCACTCTGGATTTTTTAAGTACATGACACACACACACACACACACACACACGCACACGCACACGTACACACGCACACGCACGCGCACGCGCACGCGCACGCGCACGCACACGCACACGCACACGCACACACACACACACACACACGTGGTTTTCCAAAGACTGTTAGTAAACAAAAGATTGTAAGTTAATAAAATTCCTATAATTCCTTACTCTATCCAAGGTACTTATTACTAAACAGCAATTGACTAAGTAAAATTTGATGTTTATTTACTAAAATCAATTTACTTGAACATTCACATATCAAATCTCTGTTGGTAAAAAGTGTAACTAAAATAAACCCCTCCTTCCAAATAGCATATACTCCTTAAGACAGTCAAAGAAATAGAGTACAACCTGAAAATAATCTTACATACATGGAGTGAGTGTAGGGAAGCAGAATGGTTTAGAAATACAGAATTAGAGAACTGTATCCATATCAGTGTCTTGAGGAGTATAGAGGGAATAAGTATACAGAAGAATATCTCAGAGAAAGAAAACCATGTACAAATCTGGATATCTGAAAACATGCTATATATAGTTAATTGTCTTATAAACACATCAATGCCATGCCTTGCTTTCCTGTAAATAAAAAGATTTCCCATGGGAAGGTGTGTCATTCAGGGAAAACTAGAGAAGTATGTATCTCTGGGCCATGGTCATTCATATATTAGTCAGAATAATAAATTCTTAATTTTAAAGAAAGAATGTGCATTTATTGACCTACTTACTGTTATCATTATGGTTTAAATGTGCTACATGTAAGTCACTGGTAGGCTAATGAAGACTACACACTTGATCTTAAGAAAGCTCAGACATGATCAAATGTTCTAAGGAGTTTACATTCTGACCTGAAAAATTAGAATGTTAACTTACGTATATAAAGCTTAATCCTATGATAGAAGTATATTGCTAGCCACATAAAGAACTTAAGACAATAAGAATAAATTTATAGAATTAGTTTTAGGAGTATATCTTATTTAATCATTGTTATAATTTTTATATCATATTGACATGTCATCAATAATATAAAATATTGATGTGCTACCTGATGTTTTTCCATTATGTTGTCTTTGAAATCTATTGTTTTAAAATGATAGAACTATGTGTTTTGGATTAGACATATGTCAAATGCTCAGTGGCCATGTGTACTCAGAGGCTACCATAGTAGTAGTACATAGGAGACTGGACAGGTTTGAACTGTAGATGAGAAGCCTAAAGCCATGGCTCTAACATAAGATGGCTACTCATTACTAAAGAAAACTCAGTCTGATGGCAAGTACACAACTATGGTACCTAACTCAATTTATTTAGCTCATTCCCAAACCCACAGTGAGTCCCTGTTTTCCATGTTGAGGAGGAAAGTTGAGTCCTGAGGAAATCTAGAAATCACAAACCTACACAGACCAAGTCTAAACCTGAGGAGGTGTCAGGCCAGGGAGTTGCTGTCAAAGAAGAGATGTCTTTTCAACAAAAGTTGTCAAGCTTGAAAAGCTTTAGCTAGGCTGTGAAGGATCTTCCACCTTCAGGTAATATACAAAAATTTCTGCATCGTCATTAGATCCAGTTAGAATCAAGGACTAGAGGTGACTAATGAGCTAAAAAAGAGGCAAAATACCTCCCAGATCCACTCGACCCATTGACACACAGTCCCACATGGAGACTTTCCCTTCTGTTCAGATAGAATCACTCTTAATGAGATGACAGGCACTGCAGGCTTCAGCTGCAAACCTGACAGCCTACAAAGAAAGCCGATGGAAGTTATATTCTATAGGGCTAGCATGAGAATCTGGGTCACAGTGTCTGCCTCAACATTTCATTTTCCCGCGGGAAGAACATCCAGAGAAAGGAATGAGAAAAAGTCTCCAAAATATTTTTAAGAGAAAGGGATCATATTTTTTTTCACACTGCAGATCTAAACTTAAACTACATTAACAAGGCAATTAAAATGAAAACACTCTGGAAGTCTTAGTGTCAAAATCCACATTACCCTTCATGCCTGTCAATGATGCCATTAAGAAGGCAACATTAGATGAGGAAACAGCTCTCTTTAAAAAAGCCCCCTTTTATACAGATCATTGTCTCTATAAAGCTATAATGCAGCACTGAATATTTTGTAGGAATGTATTTAGAATTAAATGTTGATTATTAAGAGTGACATGGACTGAATTGTTAAGTGCCAAATTGTACAGGATTCTACTTTATCTGGAAACTCGGCACAACAATTATTTGATAAATAATATGTTTGTTGAGATAAGTTTCAAATGAAACATTTAATCGTGAGTAAAAGTGTGTTTGGAAGAACTATGCAGCTGGTCATCCTAGTGTCTGGCTTAAGAGTAACAATATCAGATGAAAGGATATAGGTTTGGACATTTGAAAGACAGAGGCTGAAGTTCCATCTCTTCTATTAACTAGAAATCAATTATTTGGCAAACTTTCTCATCACCAACACCTCATTTGTAAATCTGTGAAATAATGCCCTGTATCATGCTAACTTCTTCATATTAATTAGTTTTCATATTAATGCATTTGGATTAGCAAGTACACTACTTGATATTTACATAATTACATAAACTCTAGGTAAATGCCACCTTTCTTCATGGTAATGATGGTAATGATGATGACAGAAGGTATAAAATCACCTATTGAGTTTGTGTTCTGGACCACTCCCCTGTGTTAATCACTTTGAAAAGAAGTTCCCTTCTGAAACTCAATAAACAAAATCTCTCTCTAGATTTCCATGCCTAACTCTTATTGCCAATGTGTTTTCTTCTTCCTCTTCACCTGCAAGTGCCTCAGAGAAGTTACATAAATGCATGGTCTCCACTTTTAAAACTCCATCCACGTATGCCCACCCCTATCAAGTTCTGTATTACCTGAATCATTGAATATATTTATTGCATGTTTAGTTTCAGAAATAAATGTCAGCTTTTATTTTCAAGTAATACATAGATGCTTGACTCTTTTATAGTACTATGCAGGATTGTCTTTTTATCACACCTTATGCTCTCACACGCCACTGTTGCTATCCACAATCCATTATTGCTATCTATTGCAAAGACTGACAAGCACTTCAACTCATATTTCTCTTTTCTGAATCAGAATGCCCTTTTGGGGTTCTTAACAGCCACTCTTACTTGGATATTTCAGAAAAAAATTTAAAAATTGATCCTTGGCTTAGTCAGTGCTATATTATTGTGAAGAGATACCATGGCCATAGTAATTCTTATAAAAGAAAATATTTAATTAGGGTTCATTTAAAGTTTCAGAAATTAGTTCATTATCATCATGGTGGGATGTATGTCAGCATGGAGGTGCTGGAGAAGTAGCTGAGAGTTATACATCCAGATCAGCAGGTAGCAGGGAGAGAGAACAAGAAACTGGGCCTGGTTTGGGCTCTTGAAACCCCAAAACCCATGCCCAGTGACATACTTATTTCAACAAGGCCACATCTCCTAGTCCTCCTAAAGTAATGCCACTCCCTGTGATAACTAAGCATTCATATCTATGAGCCATTCTTAGTCAAACCACTACATTCCTTTTCTGTAATCCATTTAAAAAACAAAGGCAATTTTTAAAAATTTAATCTGTGTTTCTAAATTTCATTCTTCTCCACTGTGTCTATGCCAACTAACCTGTCCCAAGTATATGACTATAGTTTCTTGGATTGGGAGAAGATATCCTTCACAACTACAAGTATTGGAACTAAAGGTAAAAAAGAAAAAGTCATTCAGACTCGTTGACTTGGACATGCATCACAGGTTCAACAGTCATGCAATCCTTTTTTTGCTTGATTCCTTCATCTTTTGCATGTTAGTATATATGGCCATACCTTATTTCATTAAAACAAAAATCCTTTTCACAATTCCTCTGCCACCTGAAAAATAATTTTCTATAGATTTATTCTTACTGACATGTAGCCACATTTTATAGTCCTAATTTACATGATAGCTTTCATTTTTAATGACTGGATTCCATACTGGAAACACAATTATTTTCTAAGCTTTTTCTTCCTTATATATGTTACTTAAAGTCTATTTCTCTCTTTAAGAAATTTGCAGACATTTTCCTAATGTTCCCATTGTTTCTAAATGTGTACAGAATACGGAGTTTATGTCAACTCTTGGGAGCAGCTACACTTTCAACTTTCCCATTTATTCAAATACATATGCTCATGTTTATTTTTTATATTTTGCATTTATTTACTTATTTATGTGTATATGAGAGAGACAGTGTGAACACCTGTACATACACATGATACAGTGTGCATGTGTATTATCTGAGGACAGCTTACAGGAGACTCTTTTCTCCTTCTGTAATACAAGCCCTACAGATTAAGCATAGGTCTTCAGTCTTAACCAGCAAGCAATTTTACCCAGTTCCATGTCTTTTTTTTTAAATGACCAGATTACACTGGATTTTTGACAATAAATCCAAGTTGTGATTTCATAAACATTTTATGTCAAATATGTATTTAAACTTTTTAGAGTGGTTGTAAGTTTGAGACATAACAGAATAGAGGATACAAAAATTTCCTCTATGTCATCTGTCTCTTTCATATAGGACATTTTAGGTATGCCTCTGTAAAATCACATTTTCTTCTTCTGCTTTAAGCTTAATATTTTGTCTAAAGTTCATGAATAATGCTATTAGCTTTAATAGGATATTAGCTTTAATAGGATATATTTGTCAGGATATTCTGCTGGAGAGCGGTGAAAGATTCTAGAATTCTCTTCACTACTCCAATAGGTGAACTGAGTCCAAGCTAATTACCAGATATTCTAAATGTGTGAAAAATATATACTAACTGTAAATATTTAAGTGTGCTATTTTTGTTTCAGGTGATAAAGCTGAGAATATGGTTTCTAAATTGAAGTTAAAATTAAGTTTCTTCAATACAAATATCTTTCCTCTACTCCAGTTTGCTTTATGTAACATGTTGCATAATAAGTAAAGACAGTGTTAATGCAAAATTGTTAGTAGCAGTTTAAAGACCATGAAGTTTTCAGATACATTTTCTTGTTTAATTATAAATTTATTGGATTTTATTAGTTATATCATGATCATTATACCTAATTTCAAGCATTTTATGTGACTGACTCCACATTAAATCAAAGCATTGCTAGTAAAATAGCTGAGAAACAGATTTGTCTAAAAATAAAAAGAATAGTAAATTACTCAGATTACCGTAAAATGAATAATTTAGGCCTCTGGGCACATTTTCAAGCAAGCACCCTTTAAACTTTGTTAATTGCAAAATAACTGGATAATCCACCTGCCACTATCACAGAGGTTTCTTGTTGCTTCTAATTCTAGAGACAAACAGAAATCCTTGCAGCTTGCTCATTGCTGTTTGGGCTGGGAGTCAAGCTAGCATGGTCTGCTGTATGCTGTGTATGGATAGAACTACACAGAACTTCATCCTGAAAATCTAAGGAGCTCATCTGAACAAGGTACCTGTGTGATGGTAGAACACACAGGTAGCAAAAATCAGATATGTGCTCCAGGCAAGATTTATCCATTAACCTGTTTGCTTACTGTTATTTCTGTATAGCCCAGGGCTCTGTACCTGGATGCCTCAAAGGCCTCATTTACTTGACATTTGCTATTCTTGATAAGATACTATCTCCTATGTGTACCTGATTTTAGGCTAGTTACACTTTCATATTCTATAACTTGGCTGTCTTACAATAATACTCCCGAATTCTTCATACCAATCTATCTGGCCCATATAATTGGACTTTTGAGGTTCTCAGGGGTCAATCATGGAAGACCAAAGTGAGATGACTCTTTACTTTTGGACCTGCATGGAACTCAGTCTTTACACACTACTCATATTTATAACTCTGAACCTTAAGAGAATTGACTGTGTTGTCTATGGAATGCCAGTAATAACACTCACCTCAAAAAATATTATGAAGCCGGGCGGTGGTGGCGCACGCCTTTAATCCCAGCACTCGGGAGGCAGAGCCAGGCGGATCTCTGTGAGTTCGAGGCCAGCCTGGACTACCAAGTTGAGTCCCAGGAAAGGCACAAAGCTACACAGAGAAACCCTATCTCGAAAAACCAAAATAAATAAGTAAATAAATAAATATTATGAGAATTCATTGGAATAACATATAATAGCCCTGGTATGATTCCTCTCACAGATGACTGTCAATCTTAGTCTTCATTTTTCATTGACTTTATACAGCTCTGATTCTTCCTCAAGATCGTTGGCTGCATTGGTCCATGAGAATGGAGGGAGCAGAAGCAGGGAACAGGGTTCAGAAGGTGTAGATACAAAGAGATAGCCCTCTGGGAGACTGACTTCGGTGAATCAGCCCAGCTTTATTCCAGAGTATATGAAATATATAGGATTAGGGTAGCCTGGGGACAAACCCTAATTTGCATTAAATGACAGGCTCCTATCATATAGCTGAATTAGTGGAAGCATGGACCTATCGAAATGGCTATAGCACTTGCCTAATTACCATGTGGGTCATCAGGGGAAGAATGTTTTTGGGGAATTGTGTCAAGAGTCATCCTTGAGGTAAGTCAGGAATCCTGGGCCTAGAGACATCCTCCAGATAAGGATAGGTAGAGAGCAGGAAACCTTTCCTGAGGGGAGGGAGTCCTCCATGTTGCCGAGCTTAGAGAAAACTGCCAGACAATGGTAGACTGCAACCTCTGATCAGCAGGGCCTTCCAACAACTTTAAAATATGCCAAATGTCATGAGGAAAAGCCCACAAAGCCTTAACTGTATGCAAATAACTACAGGACACTGAGCAAATCTGGGAGCAGAAGAGATGGCTCTTCACAGGGAAGAGCATACCAGTTGGTTGTCCAGTGCTAAACAGTCAGTCCTGAAAACATTCATACAAGGAGCATTATATGGACTCAGCAGGTTATATTTTGGAATATATAGATATAAACATACATATACACATGCAATAAAAAGTGATGAAAAAAGAGGTCATAAATTTGAAGAAGGGAATGTTATAAAATGATTTAGAGGGGGGAATGGAAGGAGGAAAGTTATAAATAAAATATAATCTCAAAAATAAGCAAAAAAAGCAGGAAGAAGAAAAAGATGATCTCATTCCCCATCCCCTTCCTTTTATTGCCCCCCTTCATCCCCAGTTTACTCATGGAGATCTCTTATGTTTCCCCTTCTCACAGTGACCCATGCATCTCTCTTAGGGTTCTCCTTGTTTCCTTGCTTCTCTGGAGCTGTGGGTTGGTCCTGCCTTAACTGAATGTATCAGGCTTTACTGTGCCCCCATGGGAGAACTTACCACTTTGAAAGAGGAGATGGGAGATAGGTTGTGAGGGGAAGGCAGAGGGAGCAGGAGGAAGGATGAGAGGGGGATCTGTGGTTGGTATGTAAAATGAATAATTTTTTAAAATAAAAATTATTATCATATTCTCATGTCCAAAAATTGTAGTGGATTTCAGAATTATCCCCATCATCAACTGTTCTTTGATTATATAGAATGAAAATTAACTTTTTTATAAGCTTACACATCTCCTCATGACAAGAAATAAATCTCAGTTGAGAATACGATGGGTGTTTTGCATTTTAGAATACCAAGTAATAATTTCATGACTATTAATATATGATATAAAATACATATCTTATTGAGGGACTACCTGCAGGTGTCATACAGCGAAACAAACCACACAGAGAAATAAGAATGAACACCTGGTGCAGATTGACTTTGTCAACCTGGATCAGACTTCAGAGAGTCTAATGCCAGGCTGTTCATTGTCAGTATATATAAAACACAGTACAGTTTGGGGAAAGGTTTCCAGAAAACAGTCAATCCAATCACTCCAATTCCAAGTGTACAATAAAGCGTAAGCTGCAACTACATAGTGACTCTTTACGAAGTACATGTGACTATGAATGTGGATTCTATAGCTAAAAGGCCTAATATCTAGTGTGGACTCTGACCAATAGTATAGATGCCAGCAGGCCATAAAGTATTTGTGACATCTAAAGGAGGGAAATAATCGAGAGAGGGAAGAGTCTGGGATAATTATTCTGGGAATTAGGGTGAAGTCTATCCCTTCAGACAGCAAAAGGGTCACCAGTTTGTTAATAATCTCTTCTCACTGATTTCTGGATGGAGTGTAGGTATTTGATTTTATCTCCTCCATTGAGGAAACATCCCTGTATGATTAACATTTCTGGGCCTCTTAATGCTTCTCTGTGAGTACAAAGACCTTTGTGCCTCCAACATTTTATATAATAGGATACTCTATATTTCTAAGTCACCTATATTATATGTATATTATATATAGTATATATTTTATGTATGTTTGTATGTATACAGTGTGTATATAAATATATATGCATATGTATACTGTGAATGAACCACATGTATATGCTTTGGCTGAAAAGGCAAATTGTTTTATATATGTTGTGTCGCCACAGCAGAATAATTACTACTAGATAATGCATGCAAAAAAAAAAGGTTATTTGGATCAATACTTTGGGTCCAAATAACACAGTGATAATGTTTAGCTTTATTATTAAATTGTGGGGAAAAATAAAGGAAATCAGTTTCATACAGAAAAGGAATGTGTACAAACAAGGAAACAAGACGCTGTGTAAGAACTAAACTTTCCCTTTTCATGAGTAGTGGAAACGAATCTACCCTGGCAGACCTTACCCACCTACCAGAAGAAGTCATCTGAGAATGAATCCTGATGGTCTGATCACATTCTCTTAGGCCCACTTAAAATACCACCACATCAATGTGAGCACACTGGAGACCAAATTCCCAAACCAGGATCCTTAGAGGATAAACCATATCAAAACCTCAGCAGTGGGATGAAATTATCATACAATGAGACTCAAAGGGACAAAGAGATAGCACAGAATAAAAACAGCAGATAAATGCTTTCTACCATTTTATATTAAAATATGAGTATATGTTAAACAGAAGACAAGTTGGAATGCTGAAGAGAAAATTGCACATTCGTGATCATCAAGGCTGTGTTTGATGCTGTCAATAAATGCAAACATCTTAAAACTGTGCTTTGGTTGATGAACACTTGGTTCCTACACAATCAAATACTATTCAGCTATAAGAAAGAATGAAATCCTGCCATTGTGACAACATGGATGGAGATGGGAAACATTATATTATGTGAATAAGTTAAGACTGAAATGTAAATACTACATGACCTCACTGATAAGAGACATCTGGAAAAGTTCTTTTTACAGAAATTGAGAATAAAAGGGTAAAGGGCGGCAACCAGAGGGGAAGTAAGGAAAGGAAGAGGCGGAGCAAGGTTGGTTAACTGGTATTATCATTGTTAGTTTGGAGAGAGATGTTCTGGTTAGATGGTAACATGAACTGTTCATTTTGAAAAGTTAGAAGAAACAATTGTTGGATTTTTAAACAGAAAAGGAAAATAATGAAACTTAAGAAAACAGAAAAATTGAACAATTTGAACCTTGTACAATGTATGAATGAATATACTGAGACATTAGTTTGTTCTACATTTCAGTTAAGAGAAAAGATTCTTATTGTACCTAATAAATGAATTTCTCTCATTTCAATATCTCTTTTTGTACGTTCATTTACATACAGGCAACTATGGAGAAAGTGGGATGGAGGCTTTCAAAGATATGTCAGCCAAGGAAGGGATTTGCATCGCCCACTCTTACAAAATCTACAGCAATGCTGGGGAGCAGAGCTTCGACAAGTTGTTGAAGAAGCTCAGAAGTCACTTGCCCAAGGCCCGGGTGGTAGCCTGCTTCTGTGAAGGCATGACAGTGAGAGGTCTGTTGATGGCCATGAGACGCTTGGGTCTAGCAGGAGAGTTTCTGCTTTTGGGCAGGTAAGTGGCAATGAACAAAGTGATACCCAAACTTTGCCTTTATTCTTTTGCTGCGTAAGGACTGCTGTGTTAGAATTTTAATCTGTGTACCAGAAGAGTGTAACTAACATAAAACATCGTAAAGACCAGAGAGAATGATGGAAAGTAAATAGCTAATGTGCCAATTTGTGATGAATGTGAAGACACAGAGTCTTCACAACCTCAAAAATCATGATAAGGAATAAGGTGCTTTCTTTAAAGGTGATATCAAAAAACATATATAAGTAAAATTTGTTGGTATTAATTTTAATAGAGTTTGGGATTTAAAATAAGGTATTATTTTTCAATATATCTGATATCCCATTGTCTGATCAGCTACACTGATACTAGATAAAATTATAAAACATTAGCCTCTACAAAGATTGATTTGTAATTATCCAGATATTTCACTTGATTGATACAACTTACTGATTCCATGTGGCTATAGCTAAATCTATATTAGTATTTTCAAAGAAATAATAAAAACTCAATACAATGTGACTATGTATAATATAAAAATGCATGTAATGTACATGTGTTTAGATATACATTTGCAATATATGTATTGTGATGTTTCCTATGAGTAATTAATTCATTTGATAAAGGAGGGTGTGGACTAACAGAACTTAAACTTGGAAAATCAAAAAACAAAGAGAGCCCATGTGTGTTCTAGTCCCAGTACAAACGCAAGATGCACGAAAGATGACTGTGTTAACTTCCCTCGAGGTCAGGATCCTGTGTACTAAGAAACACCAATACATGATCTACATCTAAAAGATGGGCAAGACCAATGTCATGTGTCATGTACTCAAGTGTAGGTCCCTCCACTTGTCCAGCCTTCTTTTATTAAGTCCCCAACTGGGGACTCTGTGTAAGAGTAGGAAGAAGTGCCAGTGATTTATTTATTCTACTCATTTCAAATGATATTATCCTAAAACAGCATCACAAAATACCCTTAATATCTGGCTAAATGTTTGAGTACCACATATCAAGCAAATAAATGTATAAAGTATACCATTATAATCACTAAGAGGATGCTATAGTTTTTAATGGAATGCTCTCTGGAGTGAGAAAATGTGATTTTTTTTTTTTTTTAGTCATAGGGGACTTTTTCAATTCTACCCTTAAAGATGTCATATATCGTACACCCTTTCTGAAAAACTGGACAATTTGTCATGTATCATATACCCAATCTGAAAAATTGAAAAGGATTAGCCTAAAAAATACTGCTTTCTTAGTAACTCTGTCCACAACAGGAAGGCATCTCAGTTGTTATCTTTCGATAGCTTTTAAATTTAACTACATTTCATTTATTTTCAAAATGCTTCATGAAACTTCTAACTCACATTTAGCTCCTGCCCAGCTATATTTTCTGGCTGTCACTTTATTTACCTAATTCTCTTGTTTGAAATGAGAGCAGTAAATTAATGTAATTATTTTGATACGAGGCCACGTTTCATTCATAATAATTGTATTAGAAACGATTTCTTTTAAATTAATGTTACACATTTTGTCTAAAGTGTCTTTAATAATTCAAGTCCTGACCTCAGTAGTAGATATGTACTGTTTAGTTTTGTAGAGCTCCAGAATGTGTCCATTGATACTCTTTGTATTCCAAAGGGTGAGGTTAATACTTGAGAGGAAAGAGGAAAAAAAAAAAAAAAAAACAACAGAGCATTAAACAGTCTGATGTTTTCCTAACAGGAGATAAGATTTTTCAGATCATATTTGAATCTTTTTCCATCATTAGATGTCAGAATGTAGGCATTATTGACGAAACACAATTTAATATTTATGATGGCTACAATATTCCACATACGACTGTATCGCTTGATATATCACAAAATTAAAATTCAGACTGTGATAATTTAACGTTAATTCTGGATGTACTAAATACAGAAAGTTCTTTCCAAGTTATTTAAACTAGAGAAAACAGATTTGTAATCTTTAGTCAGAGATTCTTTAATCCCTTCATTGATCAGTTACTTTATGATTCATATTTACTTGAGCTTTTATTTACTTTATCTATGAGTACTTTTGTTTAAAATTTTTTCTTTATTCTGAATTAAAAAAATATTTCCCTATAATAGCCACATCTTTACACATTATTTTCTCTGAAAGGACACATCATAATCTTTCAATGATTTTGGGCAATAACATGATCTAGAGTTCCAATTATCTGTGAAATACTATATCTTCAGTCACTTTTAATGGGAAGTCACTTGGTGTGTTAATAAAACTATTTGCAGGAGAATTTATCAAATAAACAGATGTTTTATACCAAATACTATATGAAATTCTTTCTCTGCATTATATCATGCAACCTTTCATTTGACAAATATTTAGTATCTACTTCATTAAAATGCTTGAGCTATGTTTTTGGATGAAACAGAAAATAGTTTTTACTCTGATGTATTTCCCAGATGGTAATATAGTCTAAAAAAATCCATGAGAACAATTGACATGTTGAAATCTGTCATCATGTCTTTTTTGTTGAAAAATAATCTAAGACTTTAAAATGTTTAATAATACCATTATATGAAAGAAAAACAAATTTTAGGAGTTATAAGAAGAACACCTACCTCTTTCCTTATTTTTAAAGTAAAGAAACTGGTAGCCACATGGATCAGAAAGCAGAATCAAAGTCACACATAAATCCAGTAGTAACAGCTGGCAATCCAGCCCTTTTTTTTCTGCAAACTTATCTCCTATAGAATAGCAGAGGGACATTCTAAACTGATAACAAACTCAAGGCTCTACATAGCTATTCCCTAGAAAATTCTATTAGTTTATCAATATACACTGTACACTGAAGTTTCTTGGTCCTGCCCATCTTGCCAGTGCAGCTGCCATTTTTTTTTATAAAATAATCACTCAGAGGCTTAAGATTAATTACAAACTGTTTGGTCTATGGCTCAGGCTTATTGCTAGCTAACTATTTCATCTTAAATTAACCCATTTCTATTAATTTATGTATCACCAGATGTCTCATGGCTTTAACTGGATTCTATTACATCTTGCTCCTCCGAAGCTCTCAGTGTCTCCCCTACCTCCATCTTTCTTCTCGCTGTTATCTTTGTTTGGATTTCTTGTCTGGCTATAACCTATCTTGCCAAAACAGCTTTTTTATTAACCAATAGTAGCAACACATATTCACAGCTTACAGAAAGACCATCCCACAGCAATGTATGCCCATGTTCTAAGATTATTTTGTTTTTCTGTGTTCATCTAATATCATTTTTTTTGTCTCTTGTGTTGCCTGATTCATACTTGGATGAATGAGTCTCACAATGTAGAAACCAAAGCTGTAGGATATGGACAATTCTCATCATTAGTGAGTCCTTTGTTTCACTCTCTAGTTATCTAGGGACAGGGATGCTTAACATGCCATTCAGTTAACATATTTGGCAGGACTAAGAAAACTCTGTTGCAAACACCTCCATTCTTCATCAATAGATATTTCCATTGTGCTACAAATAAATAGAATATGAGTACCTCATAGACCCAGACATTCGGTGTTCCCATTTGAGCTCTGGATAGTCTGTTGTCTTAATAAAGTCACATTGTCTGGATCCATGAAGTCACTTTGCAAAACACCTTCGCCTGTATATAAGAAAGGAAACAGAAGTGGAATCGTGATAGCATTTCTAAAGGTGCTTATTTTTCTAGAATGAATATGCTGTCTATTTTTTTTTTAAGACAGAGTCTTTCTATGTAGCCCTGTTGTCCTGGGACTCACTCTGCAAATCAGGCCAGCCTTGAACTCATAGAGATCCACTTCTCCCTGCCTCTCCAGTTCTGTGATTAAAGACATGCTATCATGCCCAGCATGAATACACTGCCTTATTTCTAGACTTGATAATATAGTACCAGAGATACAGCATTTAAAAGTTATAAGATTTAATATAAACTTAAAAATGATAATATTTTAATTAGCTATTTAAAGATAGTTTTGTTAATTACATCTGTATGTGTGTTTGAAATGAAACTCCATATAAAGGTAAATGCAGTTAAATTTCAAAACTACTTGAAAATTATAAGCAGAATTTCTTAGTATGAAGTAACTCAACCTCCATTAGTTTCAAAGTGGAAAGAATAAGCATATTCTAACAAATACATTTGCAGATAAACTAGTAAACAGCTATTTTAGTAAAACCATAATAATAGTTATTAACCCTGAGTGACAGATATTCCTCTCTATCTTTACACATCGTCAGTTTCAATTCAAAACTAAAGTTGTTTGCAAACACGTATGCTTAACTTCCTCTAGACTCTTTGATACAATTAAATTGCTGGGAAAGACCAGAGGATTTTGAATGGAGTTTCAGGAAGGATGAAGGGCAATGATGGAAACACAGACAGAAGAGAGAGGGCTCCATTTCTATTCTAAACAGTATTACACAAGTCAGGACTTACATGCTTATGATTTTAATAATATCACTCTTGTACAGGATAGGAAATGAAAGATTTCAATAGGTTTAATAGGCAGACAGGATAACTTACCCAGCTTACACAATTATAAATAATGCAAAGACATAAGAATCCTCACAAATAGATGTTTCAACACTTGGAAATTCTCACTTTAATTTTGTCTTACGTTTAGTTTTGTTTTGTGAGTTCTTCTTTTGAACATTTAAAAAACTTGATAAAAATCCATGAATACTATAGACACGTGTATCATTATACATCTGTAATCTAAATAAAGCTAGAAAAATTGTGTCCCATCTTGGCAATATTTTGTTGTGTTCACATGCATTGATTTGGCAAGACCAGAATAATCACATGAAGTCCTGTCTATAAGCAGCCAGCTGTTTAGTTGTATGTACATCAAACTCTCTAGACCACATGGGTCAAGGACAGACAGTAGAGAGAATACATGGACAAGCAGTCTGTAACAGATTATGATAGATGCCATTTTTGTGCCACTTGTACAGAAAATGAAAAAAAAAAGTTAAGGACATTTTATAGCAGTGTTTTTGTTTGTCAATATGTAATTTATAAATAACAGTTTAAAGGGGGAAATATACATGCAAAGAAATAGAGAACTGACAGATTTCTATTTCTTCTCCAACACAAGGAGTTCTTAAAGTATTTGCTGGTTGCTAAACTTTTAACTTCAAATGTCATCATAATGTTTTATGCTGTGACTTTAAAGTGAGAGTCACAGTGTACATCTTTTCCTATACCTATAATGGATATAACAGCTCAGTTTTCTGCAGCCAACCTCTTATATAGTCATGCTCCTAGTTCATTTTATTTCTGTTTATATTTCTTGATTGATTTTAATGGCTCATTTTAAA
The DNA here is from genome assembly GCF_949786415.1 of Peromyscus eremicus. NCBI lineage: Eukaryota > Metazoa > Chordata > Mammalia > Rodentia > Cricetidae > Peromyscus > Peromyscus eremicus. The sequence continues at coordinate 111,853,160 of NC_081416.1, read as the reverse complement.
ATAAGGAAAATAAGTTATTAATCAATGTTGAAAATGTTTTTAAGCCAGTTATTTAATTTTAACCTTGTTGTGGCATTTTAGACAATGTAAGAATATAATTTTTTTACTGTCATCATTAAGACCCATAAGATCTGAATATTTCCTTCAAAGGCCAGTCAACGAGGTATGTTTAGTTAGTCATTTAATTTTGGATTCTAGGAAGATCAAAGCTTAAACATATGGGAACATGTATCATTTAAAGTACTCTAGAGATAAAGCAATAACCCAAGCAGGTTGACTCCTCAATTGGAGCAGAAGTAAAATCATTAGTAGGTTTAAAGGTTTGAACACAGAAAAATAACACTTACTTGTGGTGGACTTGTGTTCCCCAAAATATTGTGCATGCTAATAAACTTACCTGGTGTCAGAGAAGAGAACAGCCACAAAAATTAAACATAGAGGTTAGGCAGTGGTAGCACACGCCTTTAATCCTACCATTCTAGAGGCAGAAATTCCTCTGGATCTCTGTGAGTTCAAGGTCACATTGGAAACAGCCAGGCATGGTGACTCACGCCTTTAATCCCAGAAAGTGAACCTTTAATCCCAGGGAGTGATGGCAGAAAGCAGAAAGATTTATACGGCGTGAGGACAAGAAACTAGAAGCATTTTGGCTGGTTAAGCTTTCAGGCTTTGGAGCAGCACAGTTCAGCTGAGACCCGTTCTGATGAGGACACAGAAGCTTCCAGTTTGAGGAAACAGGATCAGCTGAGGAACTGGCGAGGTGAGGTAGCTGTGGCTTGTTCTGCTTCTCTGATCTTCCAGCCTTCACCCCAATAACTGGCCTCAGGTTTGATTTAATTAATAAGATCTTTTAAGACTCCTGGTACACTTACTCACATTGTAATTGTCAATGACAAGTAAAGAAGGCGCGCGCACGTGTGTGTGTGTGTGTGTGTGTGTGTGTGTGTGTGTGTGTGTGTGTGTACTGTACACATGTATGTGTAGGTGGTGGCATTGGGTTAACAACATGTCACTAAAGTGTAGAAAACCAAAAGAAAGACATGATTAATAAGCAGTTTCCTACATTATCCTTAAAATATTACTTCATCTGTTACAATGAGAAGAAAAGATTCAGCTGCACTATAATCAAAAAGGCGCAATGAGGAGAGGACAGTTTAGCTATACTGTAATAAAAACAGTTCTCAGAATAACACCAAATTTAATATTTGCCCTTGTGCTGTCACAGAAAGTATTGTGAGATTTAACTCTGTGAATGTTTTAAAGACAGATTAAACAGTAGCCCAGTTTTCATTTGAAATCAACAGGAGTGAGTCATAGAGACTAATGTATACTAAATAATTAAAGATGACATCTTTGATCTATAACTACATGGATATTCTAACACTGCTTCTACCCTCCAAAGTCACAGGGAAATTGTTGCATCACAGGGATGTCATTCTATATTTTTTTTTAAAAGGCCAAGTGATGCATGCATGCATGATTCTTCCAACCTTATCAGATAGGTGTGTCTATCCCCAGGTAAGAAATGGAGAAGAAAAGAATTAAAACTTTTGTATCTCCACCACTTTACCCCCAAGCAGGGGAAAATTCTCCCAAACGCTTGAAATTGGAAAACTAAGATATTCTCTAAAGTCCCTTCTTATGTTGATCATCTTAACTTAGCTTTGAAAATTGAAAATCTGAAACTGAGAAGTATAACTTGTCTATAGCCAGCAAGATCAATAGATGTTTAACTTAAATTTGGGTTTTACTGGTGACCTTGAAAGGTGTTCTGGGTCTGAAAACCAGAAAAATCTAAAAAGGAGACAAGAGGTCCAACAATGGAGAAGAATTTTGATTAGAGGGAAAACAACCCAGAACTTCTAAGTCTTCTATTGGACTAGAGCATTTACATCCCAGAGTTCTGCTAGTTTGGGAAATGACTGTACTTATAAAATACATTTAGGATATTTTGATAGCTGGATATTAATAATACATATTAATAGAGTGCTGTGTTGAGCAAAGACTTTTATATATTATTGATCTTGTGTGCCAATTTATTGACTCTCTTTAGCAAATCTATTTGGAAGCTATCATTTACCTAATTTTATAGCTGAGGAAATAGAAAGAAAACCTACTTGTTAAAGATCATGCAGGCAGTGCCCAAGAGGACACTGAGAGCAAGCCTGTGTCCTTAACCATAGTGGTGAGCCATCTGGAGGGCTTTGATGAGCCTTATATTCAGAAATAAATCTAGCCTTACTGGTATGAAATATCAATGACTTTTTTCTCTTTGGCCAATATAGAGAAACTATGACAAAGGAAAATAGGGTAATTAAATTCTTCAAAACAGAGTTTTCTTAAAGTAAAAATAAGTCCAGTGTACCTTTCTTTAAAGAAAACAAAACAAACTATACACGCCAAAAAACAAACAAACAAACAAAAAACAGTGACGACATGGAATACTTGAGCCAACCAATTTTCACAGGAAATCACTGCGGTAAAAAAAAGTGCAGGTTTCAGTAAGTGAGAAAAGATTTAATACACTTTATAAGTTGGGCAAACATCTGTAGATAATCAAAGACAAACACAGAATACTATGATTTAATAAAAGCAGGTCAGAGCCGTGTGCTTTTACTTGGTTTTCTAGAAAACTGATATGATTAATGGAATTCACACAAGATAAGGTAAAGCTTTACTGACGCATAGTCACGTTCATTTGCCTAATGTCTTTGGCTGAATGATGTATTGAATAGTTGTTAAAGAAACCATGTGTCCTATGAAACGTAACATATTATCTGTCTGTCTGACTACTTAAAGATTTGGAGATTCTGATCCGGTGTTCACAAAACTAAAGCTGTCACTAATTACTTATACAACAATATTAAGACTTATGCTTTCAGCATTCACTCAGAAACTCTTGTGCTTTGCATGTTATTCTGTTTTTAGACTTCTCTTCTCTTAGAAGTTTAGGGACTTGGTGACACCAGTAGGACCAGTCATAAGAGCTTTGTTAGATAAATGGGGACAGGTTGTAATGTTTAGCACTGTGTTTCTCACTACTCAGAAGGACAAGAACAATGGAGTTTTTAATTCTTTCTTCAACTTCCTGGAACATATTGTTCAAAGTAACAAGAATAAGCAATACACCTGAAAGACCCTCTATTCAGCTCTGAATGATTCAGTTTTATCTAAAATTTTTAATATTGCTAAGTACAATAGGGGATGTACATTTTGGTTACACATATTTGTCCTTCTAAAGAAGATATGTTTTATTACATTAATTTGCCAGATTGAGTTAATGACAATGAGTAAATGCTTCCTTTCTTTACTTTTCAGGCATCTTTCTGAGAGTCAATTTATATAAAAATTACTTGTGACAAACTTACACAAAATAATCTTAAGACATTCCTCTTGATTCTCTTTGAAATCTGTAATCTGGCACACATTATCCTTTAACATGTTGCTTGAATCTGTCTATCAGTTTTCCTACTCTAAAAAAAATGAGACCACAAATTATAATTAACTAAGAACAGCTTGAAAAGATGGTTTAGCACTTAAGAGCACTTGTTTTTACAGAGGACATGAGTTTGATTCACAGCATGCACACAGTGACTCAAAACCATCTATAATTCCAGTTTCTAAGGGCCCAATGCTCTCTTGTGATCTCTACAAGCACCAAGGATGCATATGGTATGCAGACATATATGTAGTCAAAGTGCTTGTGCACATAAAATAAATCTTTTCAAAAAAAATTGATAATTAGGAAATCATGGGCCCAGTTGGAACAGATACATATCAAAATCAACAGCGAACCCAGTACAAATACCTATGAGCTGATTATGGAAACCCACTCTGCACAGTGCCAGTTTTAAGACATCTTCATCTTCTCAGAATCAAAACTTGTATGCTGTCTCAAATGCACCTGCCTTACAGTATCATCTGCAGGGCTTCCTCCCTGAAATCACACGCACGTTTTGAACTGCACAGTTGGGATTATCATGTAAGATGTTTTCCCTACTGTTGTTGGGGTTTTGAACTCCAGTACAGCCTCTTAATAGCCTAATAAGTATTCATTTCTTCTCCTGTCTTTTCCTCTTTCTCATTATCTCAAGAGCTTTTTGAAATGTGGGCAGTGGGTTGTTAATCTTCATGGCTTTTACACCTAACACATTATATTGAGAATGCTTGAAACTTCAGATAAAAAACCAACAACAACAGGTTTGGCAGTTACATATAGCTAGAGTAATTTCTCCGATAATTATCATTAGACTAAAAAGGCAAGATTCTAGGTCTTTTGAAGACACAAAGCAAACTAAAGGCATGCTGTTGGGCAAGAAAGCCAGCTAAAAGCCTCCTGGTAGAGGACAGAGATCATTCCTCAAGATGCCCTCCCTGTTATTTTACTAAAGAGCTCTATTTCATAGCTTTTAGTACTTATGGGGATAACTGGCTTTGGCCAATCATCAGTGAAAATGTCTTCTCTATGTTACATAACCATGCACTCAACTAATCAACTTTTCCAATGGGAAAGTCAATTTATTAAAATACGTTGAAACAAAGAAGCCTGTAGACAACTTTGGATCATAATTGTGCTTTTATATAAGAAAATCTAGTAGGAATTAACCTGTCTATCTGTCTGTCTGTCTCTCTTTCTGTGTCTCTGTCTCTGTCTCTCTCTGTGTGTGTGTGTGTGTGTGTGTGTGTGTGTGTGTGTGTGTGTGAGAGAGAGAGAGAGAGAGAGAGAGAGAGAGAGAGAGAGAGAGAGAGAGAGAGAGAGAGAGAGAGAGAGAGTATGCACATTTATACAGATGTGTGATGAAGCCAGAGAACAATCAGTTTTCATTCCAGAAGGTGCTGGCTACATTGTTTTGTTTTGTTTTTTTCTTCAGACAACTGTATTCACTGGTCTGAAACTCACCAAGTAGGCTTGAGAACTTGCTAGTGAGTGTCAAGTATTTACCTGAATCTATTTTCCCAGTGCTCAGATTATAAGCACATGAATCATGTCAGGGACTTCTTTCTTTTTTGTTACATGTAGATTCTACGGCTCAAACTCAGCAACTTGTGCCTTCAAGGCAAGCACTTTAATCTCCCCTGCACCTTATTTTATAGACAAAAACACACATCTGATTTTTAAATTACTTTCACTTTCCCCCACCTTCTTCTTTTTCTCTTTCTCCTCTGCTTTCATTTAGTACATAAATACATGTGTTCCTCTCCTAAACAGTCTTGCTCTTACAGCCCCCTGATAACCACAGCTGCATTTTCTCCTCTTGCATGTTTGACTGTCGTTAAACTGTTCCCATCTTTTATATACACTATCAAATGCAGTTAATTTATTTTGTGGTTCCTGCATTTCATTCTATGATCCAGGCCTCTCTGACAATAATATTATTTGTGCTTTTTTTTTTTTTTTACTTTTACTCAATTAATTCAACCATATTAAAAAAAAAAACAATGCTAGGAAGCTTAGGATTATTTTTTTAAGGCAGATAATGCCACATAATTTTTCCCCACTTAAATAGCAATAATGCTTCCTTCATTAAAATTCATGTTTAATAGGACAGGTTCTGTATTGGTGTAAGAGTACTATATATCTTTTTGTATATTCATAGGTGATTCCATATTTGGTCTTTGATACTAGTTATATGGTGATGTAGTGTCTTTTTAATAATGTTTCACAGTATGGATAAGATCAATAAGGTACATAATCTCAGTTTCATAATCTTGTCATTTGTAAAAATTGTTGTTCAACACTAATTTTAGAAGTTTGTAAATTATAAAAATAGGCTGTTGGGTATTAAATATCAAAGGCTGAAAGTTGCAGTGATACTAAATGTTCTAAATAAGAAAGGATGGTTTTCATACGTATTTTTATCATTCCATAATGGAATTCTGCCTTGTGAAAAGTGTATTATCCTCAATTATTACAGTGTTTCAAGATTTTTGTTAGTAAGTTTTACATTTCTAATTATTGTATGGTAAAAATCCACTGGGTGTTTTTATGATTCTTATGCTTTTTTAATATTCATAATTTTCTACAGAAACTTTGTGTTTTCTGCTGGAATTATAACTATATAATTATAGGATAACTGAGTCATTGCCACACCCATCACCTTCTCCATTTATTCCCCTTTCTCAGCTCTCTACATTCACTAAAATCTATAACTTACCTTGCGCAATAATAATGGCAATAGGTATCCATTTCTGTACTTGAATTGAGGAAATTTGGATTATAGTTTTTTTCCACAATATCTTTATGGTTTATGTTTATCAAATTTACTTTCACCCCTTTTTACACTGAACTAATGGCCATCCCAAATGTTTGTGTTTTTATATCAAAATATACAAATTAGTTTCTCTCTGTCTCTCTGTCTCTGTCTCTCTTCATACACACACACACACACACACACACACACACACACACACACACACACACACACAGTTTGCACAAACAAGAATAAGAATGAAAGAATAAAATTATGAACCTAAATGATTGATATACAATTTATTCCATCTCAATTAATAATTTAAGAGTTTATATTTGCATTCCAGCACAAGATAATACAAAATACACGTTTATCCTTACTCTTTAAACATCCATGAATTTTTGCTTCATTTATAATAAATCTAGTTTTAACAACATTATAAACTCCTTTCCTGTGTTTTCACCCATTTTGCATTGTCCTCTCATCCACTCTAGTCCAACCACAACAGTCTTGATCTGTTCCCACCTAAGGGCCTTTTCAACAATCATGTGTCTAAATCAGTCTTCCCTCAGATATCCTTATTATTAGAGTTCTCATCTGAAAAGTTCATTCATACATCACCTTCTCAATGTTTCCCCAGTTCCCCAATATAAGTATTTCTACTCAGATCCCTCACTCTTACTATTTTAATTAACCTTTCCCTGGAGATCTTCATTGTATTTCTCATCTGAAATCTTCATTTATAAACTTCCTCATTTGTGTATAAAGCATATGCCCCTTCACACAAATCCATCTACTATCAACTTTATTTTTGTTAACAGTGCTTGTTGCTTCCTAATGCCTTATATAATTTCTTATTAATTTTGCTTATTGCCATTCTCATCTGTGATATAAATAACCACCATGATGGCAATTTTCTCCCTATTCTATTTACTATTACGGTATATGGAAAAATACCCTGAACAAAATAACTAACTTATGGTCATATCTCCGATGCAAGTTAATACAAAGATATTATCAATTATACAAATCATTTATGCACTCTGAGAAAAGTATTTCCTTTTTTATGATAGAAACAACCTGCTATAATAGAACTTTTAATACTCAGTGTGGCAAATAGAATTACTTAGAGTTTCATGGTTAGAAGGCTAGCATAATTTGAGATGAGAGACAGCAGGTCTTGGGAAAGAAGCACACAATCCCTTACTATTCAAGGAAGAAGATGCAGGATTTCAGACCACCAGGACAGTCCTCTCACTGCTGTTCTCAACTTAATTTGGACAGTTGAGTCTTCACTCAGAAAATTCACATAGCGTATTTGAAGAAATTTGAAAACTGAAAATTCTAGACCTCTTCATGAATGTGAACACACCCATTAAGATGAGTCATTTGAGTCCATGCTTGATCCTGGGGTATGACCCAATGCCATGTCCAAGTTGGAACATGACAAACCTGTCCAGGAGGTGGCCACAATAACAGCAGCAGAGGTAAAGTAGTGGAAGATATTCCCAGCAATTACTTGGTTAAGTTATTATCATTTGCATAAATGTTGAATTTGAATTTACGTAGAGGTTTCTGTGTACTTTTTCATTTCTCAAAAAAAAAAAAAAAAGAATTGTTTGTATCAGTCATTTAGCCTCAGAGAAAGGTACATCTTTTTTTAAAAAAATCCATTGTAAGTAACCTTTTTGCTTTCGGCAATCAGCTCTAATGATAGGTCAAAAGTATTAAGGTCTATCCACATTTAATACAGAATTCTCAAGAAACAGTTATAGCTTGACACTTTCATTTTGTCTTTCTACCTTCTAGACTAGGTTTAATGATGTAACAAATTAAAAAAATTAAAAATCAGTGTTTAGCACTTATGTGGGAAATTGTATTTCTAAGTTTATGTAATTTCATGATGTTCAAATAAACAAAGCTTTGTGGGTTTTTCTTCAGTTTGACTTAATTTAGAATTTATTTCTGTGAATTCTGAGGCATGCCATGATCATAACAATACTAATAATTTATACTGCATTGTAATGTTAAAAATGACAAAATGCTTTCATGGGCATTATGCCATTTAATTCTGTTTAGCCAGTGACTGCTTGCATGACAGTTCAGTGACAATATGGCCAGATGGCTGAAAACAGACACTGGGTGTTGAAACACACTAAACACACTAACTACTGTCTAGTCTTGCAGGTCCACAGGCTCTTAGAAAGCATGCATGAGGTCTTCAATGTCTACTTTAAAATGAAAGCAGAAAAAATAAGTAATCCAATTGGCTATGTATGTAATTAGTCTGACCTGTGAGTTTACACGTTTCTGCCTGGGTTTTTCTTTCTTTTTTTAGATTTATTTTTATTGATTTACATCTTCAATAAGTTTCTATATCATTGCCACTTTGTATCAAATATAACATAGTTAAAAAAAGACCATGCAGCCTACATGAAGATAATGTAGTTCCAATGGTCTCGTTATAGTTGGAGTAAGTAGCTCTAATTGTAGTATCTCTTATTTTATATGAATTATCAGTTATATTTTTTCTATTAGAGGCAAGATATTTTTACTAGTCCAGTCTGTTCAAGAATGAGACACCATTTCATCAGTTGTTTACATCCCTTTTCCTTTCAACTTAATTTTATAAATTGATAAATGAGTTTTATCTAATCATAAAGCTTTAATAAGTCCTTTTTATTGAAGAAGTAAATATCTTTTCTGATATGAAATGACAATACTTTATGGTAATTACTTAGATGCTGGGAAAGTAAAAAAAAATTGAATTACTGGTGCTCTAATGGGCCTAGATTATTATATAATTGTTAATAAACTCAGTGAGCTACTGTGTAAGCATTTCTTTGCTCACATGTACACCTTTAAGAAAATCATTCAGACTGAGACATGAGGACTTTGAAAGCCAGATGGATATGGACAATGGAAAATGCTTTTCTTTTCAGGTATGGGAGAGGAAATGAGAGAATCTGAATATGATGAGACAGGACCACAATGAATCAAACACAAGACACTTCCAAACTAAAAAACAAAAGTAAACAGTCTTTACTATATAATAAACTAAATATTCACTGATATTATATACTTGGTCTTTAATTCAGAATGTAGACCATGCCAATTTTTTTTTTTTTTTTTGGTTTTTCGAGACAAGGTTTCTCTGTGTAGTTTTGGTGCCTGTCTTGGATCTCGCTCTGTAGACCAGGCTGTCCTCAAATTCACAGAGATCTGCCTTGCTTTGCCTCCTGAGTGCTGGGATTAAAGGTGTGCTCCACCACCGCCCAGCTAACCATGCCATATTTAAGACAAGATATAAAGGTGTCTGAAGATACCCAAGGCAATATTAACTCTTACATTATATCCCAAACTATCTTAGTTTATTTTAATGTTTCTTCTAAATACAATGATAAGTTCTTAATTCCAGAAAGTATAAACATCTGATTCTAGCTTGTTTCTTCACTTTGACAAATTACATGAAATATTAATTTTTAAAGCATAAGGCAGATTTCAAATAGTTAGTGTTCATAGTACACAACTTGTGACTTACTGCCTGATTTACACTCATCAGGAGTATTCTGAGATGCCTAGAGCTGTAAGTTGAGTGATATCGATTCTCTCATCTTGACAAGTGTCACAGAAAACACTGATTTGTTTGTTTAAGACACAACTCATGTCTCAATTTATATAATTAATATAGCAGAGTAAAATATTAATAAAAAACATTGTCAGCTGTTTTTGTATGGTATCTGCTTCATTATCAGCCAACATATGTGATATAAATCACAGAATGGGAAACTCAGCAAGACTTCCAAACAAGACATTAGAATCAAAATGCTTCCTTGACAACCGATGAATAAGTATCATGATGAGGAAAAACTAAGGGAGGGAAATTGTAAAAATAGTAGAAGAAACTTAAACTGAACACAGCTCTAACTGTGGCTCTCTGGTGGAGAAAGGGAAAGCCATAGTCTCATCTAAAGAGTGTCTTAGGCTCTCACTGCTGCTATGAAACACCATAACCAAAAGCAACTTGAGAAGGAAATTATTTATTTGGCTTACACTTCCACATTTTAGTGAATCATTAAAGGAAGTCAGTACAGAAACTCAAACAAAGCCAGAACCTGGAGGCAAGAGCTGATGCAGAAGACATGGAGTGTTGCTGCTTACTGGCTTGCTCTTTGTGTCTTGGTCATTCTGCTTTTTTTTTTTCAATATAGAACATAGGACTACCAGCCCATGAGTTTCCCTACCCACAATGGAGTGGATCCTCCCACATCAATCACTAATTAAGAAAATGGCATACAGACTTCTCTACAGCTCAATTTTCTCAACTTAGGCTTCCTTCTCTCTTATGATTCTAACTTGTGTCAAGTTGACATATAACTAGCCAGCAAAAAGGGTAAACCAAGTGTCCCTGATGATAAGAATCTAGCAATTCTGCCCACTGTACAAGCACACAGCTCTCAGAAGCTTTACAGTCAGCTGTAGGTCTTTCTAAGACAGGGACATCGAGTGAGCTGGTTACACTTTGCAGATGGTCCATGTGACTCAGAAAGTTACATCTGGGGCATCATTTTGAGAGAGAATCTAATGCTTAAAATTGAGCTACCTTTGGGAGCTAATAACAAAATAATCACAAGTTATGGAGATTAAATATAAACTGCTCAAGCTCTAGAGTGAGAGGAAACCCTGGGAGGCAGCTGTGGAAAGTGAGGGAGCTGGACACTCACAAACACAGACAGACAATTGGCAAGAGGTTCAAACATTCAGTTGGCAAGAGGTTCAGCCAAAGCAGTGAAGTACACAGGGAAAGAGAGCCCCTGCAGTCAATGCTGGGGAGTAGACCTCAACAGTTCAGGATAATTCTGGACTTTGAAAGCAGTAAATCTAGGGTCAGATAATATCTCCAGGATCCCCTTTCTTTGAAATGTTCATTCCTGTGGACTCTAAGATCTCTGAAGCCCCTGTGGACTCCTTTACATCCACAATTGCATCCCCTCCAACCTGCTGGAGGATTAATGCTTAGTGGTACTGAAACCACAAGGACAAGTCATTCTGTAGAGATGTCCCTCCTGTAGTTGCTTCTCATATTCCAAACACATCTGAGAGACTCCCAGATAGACCTCTAACCACTCCAGTGAGTACAATTTGGGGGTCTTAAGGTGTTTTTGGAGATCCTACTCGGTCCTCAGAAGTTACCCTTTCATTTTAGAAAGTTCTCCCACTTGCCCCTTTCTTCATTTTCCATTCCTTTATATAATGTTGACTTCCTCTATCTCCTTTCATCGCCCCTTTTCTTGAATTCATTTATTTAATTGATCCTCATGTTTATCCTAAATAATTTTAAATATCATGAACAATCAACATTAATTTTGTGCATTTGTTTTGTGATTACTAGTAAAGTGTTAGTGGAAATTAATGGATTTTCAATTTTTTTATCTATCTTGTATGGTCTGTTATTGTTTCAGCCATCTATTTACTATCAGTGGGATTTACTATTACTTGGGATTGAATCCTAAAAAATAAGCTAATTATTAGAAAAATCCTTGAGTAAAACAAGAAAAGATATCCAAAACATCAGATCTTCAAAATCATAACACAAATACAAAATACAGGAAAAAACAGGTATATGACAACTATAAAAGATCACACCAAGCACTAATAAACTTCGAGATACTGAGATAGGTTTATGTCCAGGTGAAGAACTGAAAATATTTTTAATCAAATTAATAAATGACTGAAAGAAGATACAGACAAGCACATAAAGTAAGGAAATCAATCAAGAACATGAAAAGAAAAATCAACCGTATAAGAGGAGAAGGTCACCACAATAGATGAGAAAATTGAGCAATAAATGAACAAGTCAGAAAAGAAATTGACATTTTGAAAAAAAAAATTGGAATGAAAAACTCTCTAAATTAAAATCAAAGGAAAACAAAACAAAACCAACAAACAATGGAAACTATGAGGAAGGGACTCAGAATAAAGGGATGGAGTACAAAATCAAGGAAAGGTTACATTTAAACATCCAGGAAGAAAATGAATAGATGAGGCTGACCAAAACATCCATGGCCTAAAGGGTGTTATTCAAAGCAAAAAAATTCATTGAGGTAGAAGTGAGATGAAATATAAAAGCATGGAGAATAAATTCTTTGAGAATATAGCAGGAAATTTCCCAAGTGCAAAGGAAATAATAAGTGGACATTTAGAACCCTCAATCCTATATAAACAGAGAAGTCCACAAAGTATTATAATCATCATCTCAAAATACAAAACAAAGAAACAATATTAGAAACTGTAATCCTTATATGCTTAGAATAAAAGCACATCAAAATAACATTATATGTCAGACACAAAGACATGAAATGACACATGATTAGCATTAAAAGTAAGTTGTTACCCACCAAGATAGCTATAGCTATCAAAATTTTCTTTAAAATATGACAGAGTGGTGTAGAGAAGTGGCTCAGTGGGTAAGAATACTAATTGCTCTACCAGAGGACCAGGGATTGATTCCAAGTCCTCACAATCATCTGAGATTTGAGTCCCAGAAGGCCCACTTTCATCTTCTGCCTCTATAGGCATTGTATGCACGTAGTGCACACACATGTTACATATAGAGTAAATAAAATTTCAAAGTAAATTAAGAATTTATTGGAAAAATGTATATTTCAAGAAAAGAACACACTGAGTTCATGACCACTAAGCCAGCACCGAAGAATTTATTTATAGGATCAGTACACACAGAGGAGATAAGTAAGTCTGTCTCAGCCACAAGAACACAAAAATTAGTAAGTTTTGTAAAATAGCTAAATAAAGAAAAGAAAACTGGGAAGGAATCATTCATGTTCATAACAGAAAATAAGTATATTTCAAATACTAGCAAAGGAGGAAAAAAAGGGATAAACAAAAATTTGACAACCAAGTAAACAGCAAATGTAGAGGAATAAGTATTATTCAACCCACACACATATATACATATACATATATTAAAATAGACACACGTGGGACTATAAAACATTATATGGCTATATGTTGTTTCACCAAAACAAACAAACAAAAAACCATAGCCAATGATAACCAGTTACAGAGAAACAAAAGATGGAAGTCAGTGTATTGAGCAAGCATAGACTAAAAATAAGGATATAAAGCTATTTTTATATCTGATGAACCAGATTCACATCTAAGTTAATCAAAGACATAAAGCCTCTATATATTAAAAGAGAATAAGTCATCAAGAGATAGAATTACTGTAAATATATATGTATTTAATGTTAGGTTTTATGACATTTGTGGCATGTTTATATATATAATATGACATAGTTTAATAAAATAAACAAAAATAATCATAAAAGAAGTTGTGATAAAATAGTAGTGAATGACTGTAGTATTCCACTTGCTCCATTCTTCTATTTAGATAGATCACATGAACTGAAATTTAACAATGAAGCTTCATAGTTAAAGTACACCACAGATGAAATAGACTTAATAAATATCGATACCACTTCTCATCTAACATGTACAAAAGCATTCTTCTGCTGTGACATTCATGAAAACTTTTCTAAAATGCATAACATCATAGGCCACCAAGAAAGTCTTCACAGATGTAAAAGAGCAGAAATAACTTCACATATATTAGGTCTTAGTAAATTAAAATAGAAATAATTATGAAAAGAAACTAAGTAAATAAATGGAGAGAGAACAATAAATATACTACCAAGTGAACTGTGAGTTATAGAAGAGATTGTATAGGAATAAAAATAAATTGTACAATAAAATTAAAATGTAAGCATAACCTACCAGAACCTTTGGAAAACAAAACAGCGGTTCTAAGGGGAAAGTTCACAGCTCTCAAGGTTTCAACTAAAATAATCAGAGAAATATAAAATAAATAAGCTAATGACATAATAACCAACTTAAAGGAAAAACAATACACAACAGCAAAAATAATAAGGCTACAAACACAAAATAATGAAATAAAAACTAAAAGAACAATATAGTAGAATCAATCAAAGTTAGTTCATTAAAAAAAATAAGTAATAGGACAAACCTCTGTACAAACTAACAAAAATGAGGAGAAAAAATACAACATCAAGAAAATAAGTTATAAAAATGGGTATACTACAAAGGATTGTAATAAATCCAGGCGATCATTAGGAAATAGTTCTTCTTGATACTCTTAAAAACTCAAAAATTTTAAGAGAAACTAATGAATTCTTAGATATATAGTACCTAGCAAAGTATCAATATGATATGAATAATTTAAACAGATTTACAAGATGATACTAAACTTAAACAGTAACTTAGTCCCTTTCCAACATAAAAGTCTAGTACAGGAAGATTCATTGCTGAATTCTAACAAATCTTGAAGACAGAGCTAAAACTCAACTGTTTGTTATGATAGGAAGTCATGGCATACTATCAAATTCAATATATAAAGCCAGTAAAAACCTGATACCAAAATTGGATAAAGACATAATAAAGAAGGAATTGTAGGAAAATGTTTATGTTGTGAACAGATGCACACATTCTCAATGAAATTCCTGCAAACCTAACTGAAGAACACATTAAACATAGTATATAACATGACTGAGTTGTTTTCATTTCAGGGATTAAAGAAAGGGACAACATATACAAGTGAAAAGTGTAAAATAGTCTCTAAAGTCTATAAGTCTAAATAGTCTATAAAGAAATCACAGGAAGATCTCCATAGCTGCATCAAAGACCTCTGCTCAACATCCCTTGATTACCAAAGTGCTGATGAAAGTGGGAACAGAAGTAACATTTCTCAACATTGTGAAAAGCTCATAACAAATATATTTAACATTTTACTAAATGGGGAAAACAACATTTCTTCTAAAATTTGGAAAGAGAGAGTGGCCACTTCCTCCACTCTTTTTTGGTAGAGTGCTCAAGTCTTAACTAGAGGTATAACAGAATGAAATAAAATGAAAACTAACAGGAGGGCAATAAATCACATTATATGTAGATGACATCCTATACTTGAAAGACCCCAAATACTCCACTAGAAAACTCAGAAGTGAAAAACACTTCAAGTATTAGCAGGACAAAAAGTCATATAAAAGTCTGTTGATTTTTTATTACCAATAATAAAGTTGTCTAAAAATTGGAAAGACTATTTCCTCATTAAATATCTGAGGAGTCCTCTGCCATCAAAGACAGAACAAAAAGCCCATGGGCACCAAAGGCTATTGAGGACAAAGAGACTCTTCAGGTAGATGAAAACATCAAAACTTCAATAAAGTACTGATGGCAATTTCTTCAAAAATAAAAAAAAAGATGATACATCATTTAAAACAGAAGAAAATAAACTATAAAGTAATATAATAAAACATATGCAAATTATGTTTTCTTTGACAAAGACAATACCCACAGAACCATTTTTTTGAAATTCATTTATTCATATTTCTTTGGAAGCACATTTTATCAAATAAAACAATAAACTGAATAAAGTTACATCAAGTCATAAAATGAATGGAGAGAGGATAGAAGAAAGATAAGTGAGGAAAAGGAAAGTAAAAGACAGATAAGGAGACAAGATCACTGAAAATTTTAAAGATCAATTCTGTGCACCATATTCATGAGCGGATAGTATTTTTATGATGGAATTCTATCCATTATCTATAGCCACACATTGTCTCGAGGGCCTTCTGATTGTTATTTATATTTGTTTTTAGTTCTTAAAATATGTGTTAGCATTCACTGCCTCAATGCTTGTACATAATGGTCTTTCAATGTGAATGACTTCTTACAGGTTCTGGCTCAGCTAACCCCTGCTCATTCATGGAAAACAACACAGATGCCATATCTCTGTGAAGTGTTCCTTAATCACCAAAATCATTCCAGCACTGTTTCATTCTCCAATATTTTAATAATTTTATTTACATAGTTTGGGTTTAATATTTATAGGCGATTTAATCTACATGAGACCTTAAACTCAACTGTATACAACAACATCAACAAAACAATCAGCAATCTATAAAAGTAACATATTCTTTATAAAATAATTTCTGTCATAAATTTTCTGGAAGCGTAGATTGTGCCTAGATTTTCATTCTTTGATTCTCAATATCCAGCACTTTGTAGTTGTTCACAAAGTATATTATATGAGGTTACTTACCGGGTCTGAGAGATGGAGCAATTTTTCCTCACTTTAATAACAGGAAATAAATGATATTTCTTCAAAGAGTCATCCCAAAGGCAAACAAATTTCTGCAAGGAAATTCTCACAAGTTGTTTTATAACAAGATGTCTGGAGCAGTTAGGAAATCAATGGTTCATTAACCAATTTCTCACCAAATCTTTGTCTTCAGTTAGAGAAATGAATTCATACTGCAGAAAAATTAGAGGTAGGGTACTTAAACAGATATTCTAGTGACCTCATGAAGATTATACCTGTCTCCTACTGCCCCAGTGTCTTATTTGAACTGTTCTGTCCTTAAAATTCCCCATTGGCCATTTTAATAGATATACTCCCTCCAGTCTTTGAAAATCCCCCAAAGGACAGAGTCATTCATGCTTAGCCCACTATGGCTCTTAAAATGTGGGAATCAGTGTTCTTTCAGTTGTTTCCATTGGAAACACCAATTTCTTCAGGACCATATATGATATGCATGGTTGGATTTTCTGGTTTTGAGAAGACTCCGTATACACGAATTCAAAAACTGAAGCCATTAGTTTTTCAAGTTAAATTTTAGCCTGAAGGAAACAGGATCACGGAGACACCAAGCAGGAGACCAGTAGCAGAACTCGTACAGAGATATTCACTCTAGAATGTGGATCTTGAGGGCATCACTTGGACTGTCATTGCCGTAATTCAGGTAAGAGTAACCAAAATTCTGGGTACTACTAGGGGAGAAACAGAGTAACTCAGGATGTAGTTTCTACACTATAGACGACAGTGGGCTGAAAGCTCAGTATTCCTTGCTTGAGCTGGTTCTAGGACACAGCCATGCAGGAAGTAAAGAGTTAACCACTAAGTCATTCTTTTCTGCAATACTCTTTCCTTTTGTCTCCTCAGGAGATTTCAAAAGATACTAAATGCTCAAAATTATGCATATGCTTTTTCTTTTTTATTATTAATTTTATATATCAACCACAGATCCCCCTCCTCCCTCCTTTCTCCTCCCACCGACCTCAAACTTCCCCAGCAACCCATCCACTAATGCCACATCCTCCAAGGCAAGGCCTCACATGGGGAATCAGCAGAGCCTGGTACCTTCAGTTGAGGCAGGTCCAAGCCCATCCCCCTGCACCAAGGCTGTGTAAAGTGTCCCACCATAGGTACAGGGCTCTAAAAAGCCGGGATATGCACCAGGAACAGATCCTGATCCCACTGCCAGGGAACCCCTTAAGCATGTCAAGCTGCACAACTGTCTCACCTATGCAGAGAGAGCCTAGTCAAGTTCTATGGAAGCTCCATAGCTATTGGTCCACAGTTCATGATTTCTCACTAGTTTGATTTGTTTGTCTCTGTATGTTTCTCCATCGTGAACTTAATGCCTCTTGATCATAGAATCCCTCTTCTCTCTCTTCGACTGGACTCCTGGAGGGTAGAGGATGCGGGATGAGAACATAAGGGAACGGGATGGTCGAACTGGAACAGGGAAAGAGTAGGAGAGCAAGGAAAGAGATACCATGATAGAGGGAGACATCATGGGGATAGGGAGAAACTGGGTGCTAGGAAAATTCCCAGGAATCCACAAGGATGACCCCACCTTAGACTACTAGCAATAGTGGATACATAGCCTGAACTGGCCTACTCAGGCAATCAGATTGGTGAATACCCTAACTATCATCATAGAGCCTTCATCCAGTAACTGATGGAAGCAGATGCAAAGAAAGACAGCCAAGCATATTGTTTTTAATAGAGAACAGGTCAGTAAACAAAGAAGCTCAAATCCACACTTTATGATCTCTCTCTCTCTCTCTCTCTCTCTCTCTCTCTCTCTCTCTCTCTCTCTCTCTCTCTCTCTCACACACACACACACACACACACACACACACACACAGCCTGGTGTGTGTGTGTGTGTGTGTGTGTGTGTGTGTGTGTGTGTGATGAGTTGCTTTCAGAAACTAGGAACCTCTTTCCCAGTGGGCTCTTAAGATAGATGCTTAATTGTCTTGGTATTTATGGCCATTTTAACACTGACATGATAGACCTTTTGGGAACATAGCTGAGGTCATCTGATTATTACCTCTGCTGAGAAACTCTGCACACACTAACTCTCTGTATCTGCAGGAAGTCTTAAGTCTTTCTGTTTATTCCTAAAATGATTCCTGTGTATATGAATGAAGAGAATTTTGCCTCCTTTGTAAGAAGCTGTATTATTCAGAATGACAAGGAAAATACTGCCTCAGAACAACAAGCCCGTTTCTCAGTGTTCATTCCTTTCCAGTTGAGTATATATTTAGAGGTTCATGACCAGGAAAGATATAACCAGAAATACTTCATACTTCTTGAGAGGGGAAAACAAATGGTAAAAGCACAGAATATACCGAGAATAACACTAGGTGTTTATCAGACAGTAACTAAATATGGTATGTTTCCTTTCATTTTCTTAACAAATCAGCAAATCTCAATGTATTTTCTGCACTGCTATAGCAAACAAGTCAATGCTCTTTAAGACCAGGCTACTTTTCTTTGATCCTATGGTTAGGAACATTTAGAGGCAGGAATAAATCAGTTTTACATGCTCTAATTTTTTCTCTAGCATTTCCGTGCAAAGAAATAAATTGGCCAGTCAAAGCCTTCTTTTTAAAATATGCAGGGTTGGAGAGGTAAGTATACAAAAAACAGGGAAATAAATCTTGATGATTGTTCACACATAGATTTCAAATTGATTTGGGGGATGTTTACTATAAATGAAATACATTTTCCCTCAGAATCCATGTATATTTAGATAGAATGACTTAAGCAAACAATCTTCCCATTGTTTTTATTTTCAATAAGTTTTATTTATGTTGACATCATTTTAATTAGTATGCATGTGAGCTTGTGAATCATAACATCTGTGTGGAGGTCAGATGACAATGTATGGAGCTGATTCCCTTCTTCCACTATGTTGGCTCTGGGAAATGAAATTCAAGACAGGAGGCCAGGTGGCAAGCACTGTCACCTCCTGGGCCATCTTGCCATTCCTAATCTTCCCACTTTTCATGGTAATGAATTGCAAAACGTGAACTGTCATAACAAAGTGAATCGTTTCATTCATAAAATGACTAATAAGATAATCTTAGCAAGAATCCTATAAAACATATGCAATTCTCACTTAGGGTGGTAAAAAATTAGTTTAAAAAATTCATAGCAAAATTAGTATTTTTTTAACTAAATAATGCTTATTACATAAATGTAAATTTAAAAAATATATATCCAGTGACATTTACTACATAGCTTAAACACATTTATAAATTTATACATTTTTTGTAGTTGGAAAATTATTTTCATATTTTGGTGTATTAGCTCTACTCCATTCACGAAAACTAGGACTCACAGTGCTATGATGTTTATCCAAGGTCACAGGCTCAGAAAACATGGCACAAAGCATCAAAGCTAGTTATTTTGATTCCAAGCTATCTATGCTTTCCACCCCACTAGGAATACCTCTCTGACCTTAGGAACATTTATACCAGTGTTGAATACATACTCCTGAAAGTATTACTTACTATATTTCTCCTTCACACAGAAATGGAAGTTTCAGCTGATACAACTAATAATAGAATAAAAACATTAAAAACAAATGACTATTTTTCTGAGTGAAAAGTTAAACATAAACTGGAAAACTAAAATTTTGTACAGGTAAGTATAAACTCTGCTAACAGGCTCAAATAGAGGGTTCAATGACTTTGGAGTTCTTGTCAAACCATAGACTTTTTCTGAACCTATAATCAATGAATGCTGTAATGCTTCTTTGTTTTGCTTTCTTCCTTAACTTTAAATAAAATGGATATCTGTACATGATATTGATATATTGTACGGGTTTATGTAGGAATTGTTGATTGAGTGATATGTTATTGTTTCTCATTTTTGTTCTTCAAGTGAACTGGTTTATTGAAACTATTTAGAGCAACATAATTTGAGAAGCTTATGCACAATTAGAGCTTGCCATGACTTGCCTATATCTTCTTCTGCTAGACAGAGGTCATGTATAGCAAGCTTGTGATCTACTGCTGAAGGATTATAAGACAGTTGACCTTTAAGAGGCAGGTCCTGGTAGGAGATGGTTATGCCATTAAATGCCCTTGGAAGTAGTTAATGTATTTATTCATGGATCTTGCACTAGTTAAGCAGAAGGATTGTAATTGATACTTGGTTCCCTCCTTCTGGATCCTTCTTATTCCATGTAGTTATTCCTTCAAGTATTTCCAACAAATATATCAAAAGGCCTTCTCTAGAATGTGACTGAAGTTCATAGCATGCCCATGAACCACCTAAATTGTGAACTAAATGCCCCTATCAGCGATATATAGTTACCTATCCTCATATAATCTATTTAACATCAACATGAATACTAGAAGCTTGGATGATTCTTCTGTATCCACATGGAATGAATATATTGTTTTTATCTCATGAAACAATTATTCTTGCATAATAATTATTCTAAAACAATGAGAAAGTTACATAAATATCAAAACCCTTACATTTTATGTTAACTTTTATTGCCAGAAAGGGCAGGTTTCTTGTCATATGAGAACATATTTATCATTCTTGTTCTCTAAGTGCTCTGAATAAATCCCTTTCCCTATTTTCAGATAGGTCATATATGTATATTTCCAAAGAATAGATTATTTGGGTACACAAATCAGAAGCACCTGCTGAATCTCATAGGTTGATTTTTTTGTGCTGTGATGAAACCTGTAGCTGAAGAACCACAGTGATACTGTTGGTGCTGGAAACCAAACATGAATTGTTCCAAGAACAAAATTGAGAATCACTGAAACAGGCTGCCACAGATTCTTAGCCAGGAGCTCATGTTCCATTTGTCTTCACTTTTTTCCCGTTTTTATTCCTTTTATTCATTGAAAATAGATTTTTTAAAATACAATATATATTGATGATGGTTTCCCCTCCCTCTACTGCCTACCAGTTCCTCCTCACCTCCCCTCCTCTCTGGATCCCTCCCCTTTCTGTCCTGTAACAATAATTGCACCAGAATCTTGGCATCTGAATTGGCCTCTTCAGGAGGTAAATGTTCAGCGTTTAGGGATTGGAACTTTATCGCAGGTAAGACAAAGCACAAGATTGGTCGACTGTATAGGGCCAGAAGGACAGAGAGGAAAATTAAAACCATATGTGGCTAACTTTGCAACAAATTCATGGAGATGTGATTTGTTACAACAATGGAATACCCAGATTAACATTCCTCCAATCTTAGAAACAAACCATAAACTAACATATGTTTCTGAGAAAAGTATTAAGTTATTATAGAGAACAGTCACCAACCATTCAGATTGTACACAAACAGGGCACAACAGCTGCTGATCTTTCAAAAGTACCCAACAGCCCTACCTTTAAAATAGTTAACTGACAAATCTGTCTAGGTGAGACAGTGGCCTTTAATGTCAGAAAAATTGCAGGCATTAGAATAGCTGGTGCAGGAGCAGCTAAATACTCAATGTATTGAAGAATTGACCAGCCCTTGAAACCTTCCTGTATTTATTATTAAAAAGAAATCTGTAAAATAGAGAATGTTAACAAATTTGAGAGTCAAAAAATAATTCAGCCGATGTGCTCTTTATACTGCATTTCATTAGAAAACAAACAGGCATCTTAAGAATAATAACTACATAAAATAAATCTATAAAAAGTTAAAATGATGATTTTTTTAAATAATAGAGGTAGGTCATTTGTGTTCAGTAATCAGTATGCATTCTATTTGTGAATATCAAATGTTCAAAACCTGAAGAGTCTTTTGGCTTTGTTTTGTTTTGTTTTTAAAATTTATTTGTCTCTCAAAATATATCCTAAGCATAGTTTTCCCTCCTTCCACTCCCAGATTTCCTCTCATCACCCCTCTCCCCCAGATCCTCTCCTCCTCCATTTCCAAACACAGCTTCAGATCAGGGATTCAAGATTGCCAAGCAAAGTAATCTAACATTAAAAAATGTATTAAATTCTGTTAAATCAAGGATGATTTATACATTTTTACAAGTTAATAGAAGAAATAAACAAAAGTACCAAAAAATATTTAAAGATTTATATAAAATTCCCATATATGTTTTACTTCAAGAATTTCATTCCAATGTAAAGAAAACATTAGAAAAGAAACTTAAGAGCCGTAATTTTAATTCTATCAAAGCCAAATGGTCGTGTGTGTGTGTGTGTGTGTGTGTGTGTGTGTGTGTTGTGTGCTTGCATGAATATGCTCAGTTTCCTGATAATTGTGTTAACAGCTCTTTTTAGTACAGTTGACAACTCACAGTTAAATTTGTAAGTGACAATACCTTTCCTGTTGAGAATATTTCTCTTCTTCTTGGTCTAAGTGGGATAACATTTGCTCTTTTTTCACTTGTTTGATTCTAGGTTTATCTCTCAAGTAGCTACCATCTAAGGTTAGCATTCCTTCTACTCACACTTTTCTGAGAGTTTTAATTAAGAATGGGTATTATTTTTCAAATGCTTTTACCTTGCATATCTAAATAGAAATATTACCTTATTTTACATTAATTTAGGTATTTAACTGTTCTTATGTGTTACACCAATGACAAATTATTGAAACAAATAAATATACCATTGACTATTCCATTTTATTTATTTATTTATTTATTTATTTATTTATTTATTTAGGTTTTTCAAGACAGGGTTTCTCTGTAGTTTTGGTGCTTGTCTTAGATCTCGCTCTGTAGTTCAGGCTGGCCTCAAACTCACTGAGATCCTCCTGGCTCTGCCTCCTGAGTACTGGGGTTAAGGACATGTGCCACCACCGCCCGTATTCCATTTATTAATATTTTTGGTAGAAAGTTATGTGGTGATAAATTTACTTTTTAAAGGGATTTGAATATTACATTTCTTCATGAGTGAGTTGTGGAGAGTTTTTTCTCACTTTTTTATTTTGTCAAAATTGAGCATATACTTGTTTTTAATATCTTTTCTGATCTATTCTGAAATCTACATAAATTGTACTAGTATCATTGTTCTCATGCTAGTTTTGATCATTTGTGTCTCTTCTCTTTTTTTTTTCTGAACATCATGGATAGAGATTTATCACTTTTACTGAGCTTCTTAAGTATATTTTACTTTGTTATTTCTAAGTAGTTTCCATCTTTTCTGTCAGTGATTTTTACTACTATCCTTATTTTCTTTTATATTTTTCTTCTAATTCTTTTTTGTATTTAATTTTCTAATGTAGGATTTTAGGTCTTGTATTTGTGACCTTCCTTATTTTCTAATGCAGGCATACAATGCACTGTCTCCTTAATTAGTATTCTGTGATTATTTCACAGATATGTCATATTTTCTCTTAATTTACTTTGAGAAAACTTCCAAGAATAATTTGTATTTTCTCTTTAACATATGAGTTATTAAAATGTTTTAGTAGTTGGTAAATATTGGGAAATGTTCATGTTGACTTCATGGCATTCATTCACAACACAATACTGATATCAAAAGTATAGCTCCTATGGATTGAAATGTTTAAAATGTGTTGGGATTTTGTTATATCTATGTTACACTATACATTATAGCATGGTCCATCCTGGGAAATTCTCAATATATACTTGAAATTAATGTGTGTGCTGCTATGGATGTAATGCTGTACAAATTCAGGTATCTAGTGTTGCTTTACTTTGCCTCACACCTTCTATAACCGTTGTCATTTTCGAAAGGTTTGCTGTATTTTGAGAAAGGCAGACTTAAATTTTGTCTGTTTCTAAATTATCTATCCTTTTTGAAGCTCAAGTTATTTTGAATTTTAAAGCCAACATTAGACATGTTTATACTTAAGATTATCATAGCCACTGGGTAAATTGATATTTCAATTCATTATCACATGTTTCAAAATTTTGGCTTGGCTCAACTGTTTAATTTTCTTCACATGCTTGATTTTCCTACAATTTTCATGTACTACAGTTTTTAAATGATGTTTATGTGTATGCATGCACATATGTGCATCTTGTGTGTTTCTGGCATCTGTAATCAGAAGAGAGGGCATTGGATACTCTGGAACTGGGATGAAAAGCAGTTTGTGAGCTGCCATGTGTATGTTAGGAATCAAATCTGATTCTCTGCAAGAACAAATATTCTAAATTGGTGAGGCATCTCTGTAGCCCAACAACTACTTCTTTGGAACATAAGTATTAAATGTTTTGTTAATGTATAATTTTTATTCATAGAAATATCAACAACTTTGTTCTGGGTGTAATTCACTTGGCTTTAGTTTGCTTGAAACTTTGTGGTTTTATTTCCTAATTTACGTATAATATGCAGCTTTCTTTAGTCTAGATCTAAATGTTCTCCAATACAGAAGCAATATCCTTCCTAGTACATCACCCAATGTCTATGAATTAATGAGTGTTCCACTTTGAGTGTGGGAACAGGCATTGATTCATGTCTTCCATACACAGTGGGTGCTCTGAAACCCATTATTTAATGATGGAGTAATCTACATCTTCTCTATATTTATTCTCGTGTAAATACGATTGACTCCTTGATAAGCACTCAAGACCACTACAGATGTGCAGAGTCTTTATTGCCAGTCCTGTGTTTTAAAAACCCTAGCGGTGTGTTCCTTCTGCTTTCTCATGACTTGGAAATTCTCTCAAAGCTTCATCATCCTTCTCCCATAAAAAGATGTTATACAGGATATTTGTTTTAAAAATCGTAAGACATTTTGATTTAAAAATTATAAGATATATAGTTCTGACCAAACCTGACAATATCTGCATAATCTCCTATAATATTAAACCCTTATGTCTCTCTCACACACAAATATGTTGCACAAGTTTGTGTATCAACTTAGATAAATTTCTAAAACTGCCATGGAAAAAAGTTTAAAAGGGTCATCATCTATTTTAGTTTATCTTGGCAAGAACTGTTATATAAAGCCAGGAATTTAAAGATACAATGAGAAAAGTTACACAGAGAGGGGATTAACTAATTAGTAGACATTCTGTTAATGAGAGTCTCAAATGTTGAAAGCATATGGCAGGTTTTCATTGGCATTCTGGCTTTTAATGAGCAGAAAATTGAAGTAAAGCACATGTCAGTTGGGAAGTTAAACTTGAGCCTTATAACTAAGTCATAAAACTGGTGCTGAACTGTACTGAAAGGAACGCTGCAAAACTGGACACAGAAGTCAAAAATGCCTAGCTTGGGGTGTCGTCCTTGCTGACATCATTAATCATTAATGCACTTAGCAAGCCATATTTAGTACTCCCTACCTGAAACTCACTAGGATAGAAATGATATAGATATGAATAAAATGTCAGAAGTGTGGTGAAAGATTCAGTGAC
Source organism: Peromyscus eremicus (assembly GCF_949786415.1). NCBI lineage: Eukaryota > Metazoa > Chordata > Mammalia > Rodentia > Cricetidae > Peromyscus > Peromyscus eremicus. Next base: position 111,827,505 of record NC_081416.1, on the reverse strand, counting down.
AGTGTGTCACACATACACTTTGCAATGCAAATCTTAAAAAAGTCATTATTTCCCGGGCAAAAGTTTCAGGAACTTGAAATACACTAAAGTGTTAAAACAGTGTATCGAAGCAAGAAAACAGGACAATATGAAGATGACAAAGATACATATTTGTGTACTAGAATCAAGACCGAGTTTTTAAAAATCCTCAATAAAAGTACATGGACTATGTAGGGAAAATAGATTTTAAAATAGGAAAGATAAAGTACGTGGACTATGTAGGGAAGTTAGAATTTAAAGTAGGAAAGGCAGGATGTACCCACCTTATGGTAAGAAAGAATGGAAACGGGGAAAAGAAAAAGCATCATCAGAGTTCAGAGATCTCAGAGATTTCAGGCTCTGAAAAAGTTGCATGGAACATTTGTCACATCAGGGTTTCAATTTCCCTATACTTAAAGCTAAGTATTAGCTTCTCTGTTACAGACCACAAGTGTCACAATTCTCATAGTTCTTTTTCTTTGCCTTTAAACCCCAAGAGTAGAAATAATACTGTAATTTTTATTTCCTTACTGGAAGTTTTCATAGGCCTTTTGCATTTCTTTATAAAGACCTTTGAAGCAGAGACCCAGGGTGAGCCTTATTTGCAACAATAAAAGTTTTCTGATAGAACAAAAGTCCTGTTTCAAAGTTGTTGCCTCAATTTACAGGGTAGCATCTTCAGGTCTCAGTTGCCTTATCTTATTATGGCTGCAGATTATGAAAGAGCTTCTCCAGCTGAAACATTCTGCAAGCATCTTACTCATACATAATGGAGCAGCTCTCATGAATGTAGTTTTGGGGGTTGATGTATCACATGTAATTATCTCAAGTTTGTGGGGGCTCTTCAGAGCCTCATCACTGATGGTTTTTCCTGCTGAGCTAACTGCTGTACATATGGATATTAGAATGATTTCTTTTGGATATTTATGGAATTACTATTGAAGTACAGCATTACTTTTGGCAGAAAATGGCTAAAATTATATGTAAGCTATGATTATATTATACCCTTTAGACTTCTAAAACATAGAACGCGAAGCAAGGGAAATTAACTTCACCTTTCTCTTGTTACCACTTGAAGTCAATAACATTACCAATATCAGCAGAGTGGCCCATAGTGTACTCAGTTAATGTGTGTCTTATATAACTGACCTATTTCTTTTTTGTTTTTTGTTTTTTTTGCCTCTACACTCTAAAGACAAGATTTTATTCAGGGAAAATATCATACCATTCCTAGACATTAATCTGAATATGAGATATAAATTTGTTCTGCTAGGCTCTGCATGTTTTTACATATTAGACCCTGTAAGGAAGCAGAAACTGGACCTTGTATGATAAACATGACATGTGAAGGAAGAAACCACCACTGACTTTATATATACCTGTGACAAGCGTTATATGCAGTAGCACATTTGATGCACATGGCAAACTACCCATTTTGTTTCTTTATGCCATCTTATCAGACATGGAGTTTATCCTACAGGTATTAGTTTAGAAGACATGTCTCTATAAATCTCAAAATCCTTTCTGCTTTTATGTGTTAACACAGATGAGGCCCATAAAATGTGGGAGAAAGGAACTAAGGTTGCCTTCAGGAAGAATTTTATTTACTTCTGAGGCAGCTTCCTGGAATTCTTTTCTTTATATGTCTGGGAGAGAACTGAATATCTTGAATGTACAGAATACTAGGAAGTACTATAAATTCCACCAAGGCTCTCTACAAAGTACAAATACTGAATTTATCAATCTGTGTTTATTTTTTTCAAAATCCCTGTTCCTTTGTATTTTTAATGTATTCTAAGTAAAATATAATTACATTATTTTTTCCTTTATTTTCTCCCTTTAAATCCCCCCACACAAATTTACATTTTCAAATTGAAAGTCTCTTTTGCTATTGTTGTTGGTTATGTTTGAAAAAATATATAAAAACAACCTACTGAGTCCATTTTTGCTGTTTCTGTGTGTATGATTTCAGGGCTGACCACTTATGGTGGATAACCAACTAGGTTACTCAGTTCATGGTATATTGTTTTGTGACAGTCATTTTCTTTCTCCAGTCTGTTACTGGATAGTATAATATTTTAAGAATATTGGTCACAAAAGATCTGTTTTCTGTACCTATTGTGATTATCACCTCAATAAGGGGCCTGCTAGAGACATCATGTGCATAATTTAGGTGTTTTCTTGTAATCAATCTATGTCCAGACTCTGATAGTGCCCCTGTACCTTGAGAGTGGAAAGAATATGCAGTTCCCAAATTAATGGCTCTTCCAAAACAAAGAGCCTAGAATATTAGAAAAGAAATCATTTGTGCCCAAACATTATCTGATTTAATCTTTATGATTTCCCACATTCAGTTAACCTAAGATTGGCATACGTATATTAACATTTATATTTATATTTGACAATGAATTTAATTGCAAGTATTTAATATAGTGGATGCATTGTGGGACACTGATCTGGGCATGACAGGGCATTGCCGTCTTGACTCCCAGCTGCTGTGAGTACCCACAGATAACCCATTACAGTTCAATAATAGGGGGAGGAGAAGGTCACCTAGCACCAATTCTCTCTGAGGCTGTATAGGCAGTTAAAATCTACTAGGAGTGAGATTTTTCTTTATTTTCAGTGTTGTAGGAGTTCATGATGTGTCCACTTAAATCAATCAATTTGTGAAGCTGCACTTGATGAAGCCACATTCCCCCTCACTTCTGCAAAGATTAAATGAGATGAACCATAGAGAGCAAGATATGTGGAAGACACAAAATAACTGATTAGAGGTACTAATATAACATCTACACTGCTCACCACCACACTGATTGTCAGCTGAGATATGCTGAGGTCAGAGGGTTAACTTTTAATCTGCTAGTTACAGTTAAAGGCATTTGGAAGTATGCCTTCAGAAAAAAGTCTGATATAAAATTGTGAAAATGCACCTATTTCAACTGTCCCTTTTAAGTTAGATAGTCTATGCTTAACAATGAGAATATTTTCCAATTGGTTCTTCTGTTAAAAGAAATACATGGTGCCAGATGTATTAGTACACACATTTAATCCCAACACTTGGGAGACAGAAGCAGATGGATTTCTTTGAATTTGAGTCCAGTCTTGTTTACATAGAAAGTTCCAGGCCACCCAGGATTATATAGGGAGATTTTATTATAGAGGGGTTTAGGAGATAAACACATGAAGTTATGATTTTTCTTAATTGGATTCAGTTTATTTTTACCTGAGTGATAAAATCTAAATACAAAAATATGTTTTTCAGACAGTCTAATAAACTAATCATCGGTTTCCACACAGAAGTAAAACGCTCTATTCAAAGATTAAGGAAGTGGATTCTAAGATTATGTTTATGCTCTCTTATGTATATGTGAGAGATTAATTAGTGAAACAAAGATGTTGTGAATGTCAGAGTACTCTTTCTTTAAAAAAAATCTTTGAAATGTGATAAATCAAAATAAGTCTGCTGAGCATATTGAATATATATTCAGAGATCATATTTCAAGGTGCATGATTAATATTCATGAACATAGAATCAGATTTCTACCAAGCCAGTAGTCCATTTGAGAAGACTGGGAAACTGAAAATGAGGAGCTCTTAAAGTTACTGATTAGGTATTGGGTTTAGTATCTTTCTTTTTTATTTAAGAGCAAGAAAGCAAAGATTTATTGAGACACAGGAGAGCAGCTCCTGGCAGCAGGGAGTGGTGTCTCCAAAATGCATTGCTATTTTGTCTTTCTTGGAGTGATATTTTATATTCCAATACTCCATGCCAATACTTACAAGTGTTATTTGCCATAATTGCCTGTGTGTGTGTGTGTGTGTGTGTGTGTGTGTGTGTGTGTGTGTGAGAGAGAGAGAGAGAGAGAGAGAGAGAGAGAGAGAGAGAGAGAGAGAGAGAGAGAGAGAGAGAGAGAAGAGTGGGAGAGGCGAAGGGAGAAAGAGAGAGAGGGATAGGGAGAGGAAGAGGGAGAGGGAGAGAGTTCTGTGTGCAGAACACTTGCCTAAGAATCTAGTCATCTCTTAAAATCTCTGTGGAAACCCACTGTTTCAGCTCACTAAAGCTGTTTTCCCACAAATGTAACCTTTTTAACTATAAAATTCAACAGAATTCACGATTTTATTCCATTTTATAGCAGAGAAGTCAAATCATACACACAGCTTTTGTGCTTATGCTTATTTCTCTGGCTGCCACAATTAATTTTTTTAGATGTGCAGTTGCATCCTGTATGTGACATCTAAAGTCTCATAAACACAAAGGTCATATCTACAATTTTCAAGGACACACTTTCTTATATTGTTTATGTTTTATATTACCATACTTAATTAGAAATTAGGAAGTGTGTATTTAAGTTTTACATACAGTAAAAAGCACATATATCAAGTAACAAGGCTTTAGCACTCATATCTCTGAATTCCATTTATACACTGTATAAAACTTGTCTATGTTACAGATGGCTGGTGTATAGTATATACCATCATCTCTAATTAAGTGTATTAATTGTAGTAAGGATATCATGCAGTGTTATTTGTCCATATTGCATAATTGGCTGGCCAAAATCTAAAAATTTATGATTGAATACTTCACCAAAGCATATGCCATAAAATATCTATTGTGCATATTTTTTTAAATATTCTGTATATGAGAAATAAATGTTAAAAGGTTTATAAAACTGCTAACAAGTAAGAAAAAACTTGTGCCAATTTGATAGTGGCTGCATTTCTATTTCTCCTTATTGTAGCGGATTCAAACAGTAGAAAACTCTTATTGGAAATTATCCTTGAACTTTAGACTGTGCTCTGCAAAGATGGTCCAGTTGTTACAATGCTTTCCATGTTGCATAGGAACCTGGGAACAATCCTGAAAAGCCATGTGCAAGGCATTGTGGCATGTACCTAGAATCCATTTGGGCTATCAGAGAAAGATGGTTCTTGATAGATTTTGTTCAGTCTTTCTACACTAAGTGTTTTCTAGGCTGTTTTAGCAAATAAGGAGGAAAGCATCTAAAGAATGACATACACACACATGTGTACCCACCCACACCTACACATACCCACCGACATACCACACACACACCCCACATAAACATTTCAGAGATAAGAGAAAATAAGTCCACATGAATATAACTTTCCTGATTATTGTCTATTTTGCAAAACATTAGATGTGATTTTTGTATTAGATCTCTTCATTGGTGACAGACTTGTTTAATAATCTGGTTAGCTAAGGAAGATTAATAATTCTCAGGTTTCTAAAATCATTACAGTACTTCACTCACTACTGTCCCTCCGAGCTCAGCAGTGAACAGTTAGGCTTTGTGGGATGTCTGGGCATAGAAACAATCAATATTGAATGACACATTGACTCTTAGTTAAAGAGAGAGAAGCTTCACATAAACAAAGTAGCACAGCAAAATTTTAATTACTTTGCTATGCAGCAAGAACCTGTAGGAAATGCATGGAGTATGTTCTTAGAGTGAGAACTACATCATATAGCAGGGACCTGTGGAATGCAAGACTTCTTGTCCCCTTATTGAATTAGTTTCTACTCAAATGTCTTCCTTTTAAATAAAGCTGGTTTTTTCTTCATTTGTCTTTTCAATTTTTCAAATAGTGTCCTGACATAAGACAAAATAATCTTTCTAAAATAAAATATACTATTCAAAATTGCATGTGCTGCCTGCATAGTGTGTACCCTTTTCAACTTTTCTCTAAATGAAATGAATGCCAATGCACCCTGTATATGATTTCCTCAACCCTTGACTTTGTATGTATTTGTCATGTTTGAAACTACCCTTCCAGTTCTCCCTACATTCAGACACTGATTGTTTTCAGAATCCAAATTAAAATCTTCCTATAACTTGCCTTGTTACTCTCTTCTAATTCTTGCACAGCTTTTTTATTAAGAAATGTTTTATTCATTTTACATACCAATCACAGATCCCCTGTCTTCTCTCCTCCCACTCCACCCAGTCTTCTCCCCCTCAACCCACTCCCATTCCTTTTTGGAGAACAGATTTCTTAATATCTGAATTTTAGTGCCATATTGACAGTATTACAGCATTTGTCTATGAGATATACAATCCATATTATTGTATGTCTATTGGCTGAAGGTAGGTGTATTTCAGAGACATTTCTCAGTCTAACTTTTTCTGTTTTTCACCACAATGATTGGCATTGCAGATATAGCTTGCCTGAAAGTCTAGTCTTCCTAGGTAATACAAGCTAGGCTGCATAAATGCTACATTTTTACTAAAAAGATAACTTTCTGATGACGTGAATTTGGAGTGTGTGTGTTCTTGTATTTGTGTACACATTGTTAGGAAGTCACACCTGTGCCATGATGTACACGTGAAATCCCATCTTTGGATGTTAGCCTTCATCTTCTACCTTGTTTGATCTAGGATTTTTTGTCATCCTCCATTCCATATGCCAACCTGGCCAACTTATCAGTCCCAATGACATATTTCTAGAAGAAAAAATAAAAATATAAATTCACTAATGTCCTAAGTTGTCAAGAGATCTTCAAAAGTTATCCCTGAAAACAGTGAGTGACTATGGAAGAGATAATGACATTCCCATGTTCATTAAAGCTCCATTCACATAAACCAAGATAGGGAATCAATGAAGGTGACAACTTATGACACATAGAAGGATTAAAATACAGTAACAGAAAATTGTTTGAGCATTAAAAAAATGAAATTCTATCTTATTAGGCAACATGAACGAGCCTAGAAACTATTATTTTAAAATGGAGATAAGAAGTACTTAATTGAAAAACTGTCACAAAAAAAACAAAAGCACATGGCCCTATGAATATAGGATAGAAATACTGATCCCACAAAAAAGAGTAGATAAGTGGTTTCCAGAAACTTTGAAGGATGAAGGGAGGTGGGGATGGAAAGAGTATGGTCAAAAGTCACAGAGATGCAGTCAAATGGAAGAAACAACCTCTAATGTTCTATAACACAGTAGGAGAGAAAGTACAGCAATTTAACATTTTCAGAAGGCCATAAGTCTTGAGCCTTGTGTTTTGTGTACATATATAAATATATATATATGTATGCATGTATATATGCTTTCAAGGGTGAAAAATTTTTGATATACTGTGTGGCAATTCATTTTGGATTTCATATGCCAGTATAAATAGCTCTACATATTTAAGTGTAGTGGACATTCTATTTAAATAGAATGCCCTGAGAAAAGACAGACTATAGTGAGAAGCCATGGAGAAATGTTTCTCTCATTGTGTAACAATATGATTGTTTTTACTTTCACATGTATCGTACTTGACCCTCATGAGGATGCTTGAAAATATACCAGCAGATGTGTTTTCTGACTCATGGAAAAGAGTATGCTACCCAAAGCAAATAAGGATTTTGCCCATGGAGTTAGGAACTTGAGGAAGTGAACTAAAGTTCAGCATTCCTTAAGGATTTTTTTTTTAAATTTATTTTAGTTTTGATAAAGGAGGGGGGTCGGGTCAGTGGGTGGGTACGTATGCATAAGTGTAAGTGCCTGTGAAAGCCAGAAGTGTTAGATTGCCTAGAATTGGAGTTACAGGAGATTGGAGACCACCCAATAAGGATGTTAAGAACCAAACTCAGGTCTTCTGCAAGAGTTCTTGGCTTCTGAGCCATCTTGCCAAGCCCAAAACCCAACTCTTTTTATCTATCATTTCTAGATCTTTTCACTGTGTAAGATTACTCCTATGTCCAATTGTCTCATCATTACTTACACCATGTAAAGAGGCTTCTTTAATTCATGTATTAGATATTTTCTTAGGTCCTGCTATGCTCTGGGCAATGTAACTGATACTAAGCATTAAAGATGAACAAAATACTATTTTTTTCTTTCAGCAATAGAATTAACCACAGGAGACAAAGAAGCAAGTTTTATATTGTTTAGCAAGTAATCAATCAACATTAAAAAAGAACACCATTGAATCACAAAAACATTATAAAACTTGAGTTTTAATGGTCAAGAAAGAGTTTATATAACAATATATTTCCACCAAGAAAATTATACAGTTTAAGAAAAGACATTAGTGCTTGGTCTTAGTCATACTAGACAGAATGGTGATAGAATGGGAAACTAGACATTTATTTTATTTAAAATTATAATTGTATGTTTATGTCAGGTTGTTGGCATGTGCACATGAATGCAGTCCCTGTACAAACCAGAAGAGGGCATCAGATCCTTTAGTGCTGGAGTCATAGGAGTTTGTGAGAAGACAGATGTGGGTGCTGGGAACAGAACTTAGTTCACCTGAAAAAACAGTGAAAGAGCTTTTAACCAATGTGTCATCTCTTCAGCCCAGGCTATTTTATCTCAAAAATTTATTTTCAACTTTACACCTCTCCCTCTTTTGCACCTCAATTTCATCAATTTTAAAACAAAAGGTAATTTTTAAATATATTTCTTTAAATTTTGCTTTTCCTATTGATGTTCATGAGATTAAAATAATGCTGTTTCAGAAATTGTTTCATAGATTTTTCTCTTATACTAAGAGCTCATTTGTGATGTCAATTTCTCTTTTCATTGGAGGGTTAGTTCTAGATGCTATTGTCCAACAGCCTCTTCAAGTTGATTGTTCCCAACAAATCTGGAAAAAAGCCCAGACTGTTTCAACTGAGAATATAGATATGTGCTTCCCTGATCTATCCATTATTTATTTTGAGCAAAGTACTTTTAAAATCATTTCTTTCTCTCTCATTTCTGTAAGTGATAAGAAAGAAGATGGAAGTACTTTTGACAAAAAGTATCTTATAATTGTGATCTTTTTTTTTTTACTTTTTTTTTATTTTGCAATACAATTCAGTTCTACATATCAGCCACGGATTCCCTTGTTCTTCCCCCTCCCGCCCCCCTCATCTTCCCCCCAGCCCACCTCCCATTTCCACCTCCTCCAGGGCAAAGCCTCCCCCGCGGACTGAGATCAACCTGGTAGACTCAGTCCAGGCATGTCCAGTCCCCTCCTCCCAGGCCGAGCCAAGCAAACCTACATAGGCCCCAGGTTTCAAACAGCTAACTCATGCAATGAGCACAGGACCCGGTCCCACTGCCTGGATGCCTCCCAAACAGATCAAGCCAATCAACTGTCTCACCCATTCAGAGGGCCTGATCCAGTTGGGGACCCCTCAGCCATTGGTTCATAGTTCATGTGTTTCCATTCATTTGGCTATTTGTCCCTGTGCTTTATCCAACCTTGGTCTCAACAATTCTCACTCATATAAACCCTCCTCTTTCTCATTAATTGGACTCCCAGAGCTCCACCCAGGGCCTAGCCATGGATCTCTGCATCCAGATCCCTCAGTCATTGGATGGGGTTTCTAGCATGACAATTAGGGTGTTTGGCCATCCCATCACCAGAGTAGGTCAGTTCGGGTTGTCTCTTGACTATTGCCAGTAGTCTATTGTGGGAGTATCTTTGTGGATTTCTGTGGGCCTCTCTAGCACTTTGCTTCTTCCTATTCTCATGTGGTCTTCATTTACCATGGTTTTCTATTCCTTGTTCTGCCTCTCTCTTGTTGATCCAGCTGGGATCTCCTGCTCCCCCAAGCTCTCTTTCCCTCAACCCTTGCCCTTCATTACCCCCACTCATGTCCAGGCTGTTCATGTAGATCTCTTCCATTTCTCTGTCATTGGGCGATCCCCGTGTCTTTCTTTGGGTCCTGTTTTCCAGGTAGCCTCCCTGGTGATGTGAGTAGCAGTCTAGTCATCCTTGTTCCGCATCTAGTATCCTCCTATGAGTGAGTACATACCATGTTTGTCTTTCTGAGTCTGGATTACCTCACTCAGGATGACTTTCTCTAGATCCATCCATTTGCATGGAAACCTCATGATGTCCTGCTGAGTAGTACTCCATTATGTTTTTGTACCACATTTTATTTATCCAAGTACGATATATGTGAAAGTAAAAACAATGTTCCAATGTTCTTTAAATTGTTCCACACAATAGATACAGAAGGAACATTACCAAACTCCTTCTGTGAGGCTACAATTACCCTGATTCCTAAACCAAACAAAGATGCAACAAAGAAAGAGAACTACAGACGGATCTCCCTCATGAGCATTGATGCAAAAATACTCAATAAAATACTGGCAAACAGACTCCAAGAACACATCAAAACAATTATCTACCATGATCAAGTAGGCTTCATTCCAGGGATGCAAGGGTGGTTCAACATACGAAAGTCCCGTCAATGTAATACACCATATAAAAAAACTCAAAGAAAAAAAACCACATGATCATCTCACTAGATGCAGAAAAGGCATTTGACAAAATCCAACACCCCTTCATGATAAAGGTCTTGGAGCGATTAGGAATACAGGGAACATACCTAAACATAATAAAGGCAATTTACAGCAAACCAACAGCCAACATCAAATTAAATGGAGAGAAACTCAAAGCAATTCCACTAAAATCAGGAACGAGGCAAGGCTGTCCGCTCTCCCCATACTTATTCAATATAGTACTTGAAGTTCTAGCCAGAGCAATAAGACAAGGTAAGGAGATTAAGGGGATACAAATTGGAAAAGAAGAAGTCAAGCTTTCCCTATTTGCCGATGACATGATAGTATACTTGAGTGACCCCAAAGATTCCACCAAGGAACTGATACAGCTTATAAACACCTTCAGCAACATAGCAGGATATAAAATCAGCTCAAAAAAAATCAGTAGCCTTCCTATATACAATGGACAAAGAAGCTGAGAAGGAAATCAGAGATACATCACCCTTTACAATAGCCATAAATGACATAAAATACCTTGGGGTAACACTAACCAAGCAAGTGAAGGACCTATATGACAAGAACTTTAAGTCCCTGAAAAAAGAAATTAAAGAAGATGTCAGAAAGTGGAAAGATCTCCCATGCTCATGGATAGGCAGGACTAACATAGTAAAAATGGCAATCTTACCAAAAGCAATCTACAGATTCAGTGCAATCCCCATCAAAATACCAACACAATTCTTCACAGACCTGGAAAGAATAATACTCAACTTCATATGGAAAACCAAAAACCCCAGGATAGCCAAAAGAATCCTGTACAATAACACAACCTCTGGAGGCATCACGATCCCTGACTTCAAGCTCTACTATAGAGCTACAGTAATAAAAACAGCTTGGTACTGGCATAATTGTGATCTTAAACACATAAAAATCTAACATTACTTCAAGACACCCAAGATAGGAAATTATGAAAATCTATGCAAACAAAGGCCAGAAATGTATAGACTTTGCACTATAGATATTGCATGTGATATTTTGTTTTAAATGACTTTAGTATATGCAGTTGTATTTTTGTTATCTTTATTTATAATTTTCCCATAACTTCATTGTTCTCATTATAAGCAAGACTAGTAATTTAGTACATATTTTGAACAGTTTTCTTACTTATGTTTATATATGTATGTATGTATGTATGTATGTATATATATATCAAAGTGTTTTTAAAAATGTATTGACATTCCTAACTCTTGTTCCTACAGACCTTTTAAAAAGAGAAATAATACTATATATAGTACTTTATAGTCCCTAAGCTAATTATTGCTGGTTAATTTCCATGTTAAAAAGCTATACCTTGGGCTGGAGGGATAGCTCAGCCGTTAAAGGCTAGACTCACAACCAAAAAGCTATACCTTTAATTTTAAAGAATTTAACATGCAGCTTATGGATAAACCATAAATTATTTATAAAATCAATCATGAAAATTTAAGCTGGATCAAATTTTACTATGATAAACAGTAGTGCATTCAAAACTCTTATATGAAAATGTAGAGATGCTTTCCTTCTTAACTTTAAACAGCAGCTTAAAAAAACAAATTTCCTGACTTGAAGGCCATACACTTTCTAAACACCTTCCTGTCTACTGCGATTCTGCACACATGCACACACATGAACATGCACACACACACACACAAACACACACACACACACACACACACACACACACACACACACACACGTAGCTAGAGTTTTCCTGCCTGGCCCACGGTCAGGGCAAATCTCTCTCACCTGCCAGTCCCACAGCCGCTCAGACCCAACCAAGTAAACACAGAGACTTATATTTCTTACAAACTGTATGGTCGTGGCAGGCTTTTTGCTAATTGTTCTTAAAGCTTAAATTAATCCATTTCTATAAATCTATACCTTGCCAAGTAGCTCATGGCTTACCAGCATCTTCACATGCTGTTTCTCATCATGGCGGCTGGCAGTGTCTCTGACTCAGCCTTCCACTTCCCAGCTTTATTCTCCTCCTTGTCCTGCCTATACTTCCTGCCTAGCCAATGGCCAATGAGTGTTTTATTTATTGACCAATCAGAGCAACACATTTGCCATACAGAACATCCCAAAGCACACACACACACACACACACACACACACACACACACACACACACACACACACACACAGTGGAAGGGAGGGTGTTCGTTACATCTTTGCCAAACAAACAAGAGATTAAGTATGTAAAACCAATGTCTTTCTTTATCTTTATACTTTCTCACTAAATGTACATGCAGTGCTCTTGAACAGATGCTTGGCTATTCAGTTTACTCTTTCTGATAATCTTCTGGTTTGCACTTTGTATGATTTTATAAGATTATAAAAAAAACACATAAGCATAGAGTGTGTTCTAGTATTGTACATATTTGCAAATAGTATTTTGTGTCAAAGAAAAAATAGGTGAACCACCTAACTTCAATTTCAAGAACTTTATCATTTATTTGCCAAGTTCTTGTTGTTTTCTTTTGTTTAGGCTATGACTAAGGCCTAAATAATACATGAACCATTGGTATGTCTGAGCAGTCCCTCTTTTGTTATTTCTCATGAGTAATAAAACTTACTCATGTAAATAGCTTGGCAATTAGTAATAATTAAAGCTCTTGCTATTTGTTTGTTCTTTCTCATTGTCAAAATTTTCTATAGACAAAACAATACTGAATTAGAGAAATGGGTGACACTCATTTTGTGATAATAATCCCGGATTAACATAAAATTATTTAAATTCACTAAGAATGTGTCTTCTGTGTGATTTAAAGGGTTTCATAGTAAAGTTTGGAAAAAATGTTATGTTTTTAAACAAATCTTACATTGATTTATTCTACTATAATAATTAACTCTGTTAATGGCCTGAGCACCTTTGTTTAAAATAATTTATAAGAATCCAGAAATATGAACTTATATAAGATGACAACTTTCCTATAAACAAGTTTAGTTACTTTTTAAATTGATGAGTCTAAAAATTTAAAAGTTAAACAAATGCTGGAGACTTTCTATATGAAATTGAGATTGTTCAGGATGAAGTGGGAGAGGGTGATAAGAGTCTTCTCAATCACAGCTTTTCATTGCCTCATTATCTAACCAGAAGACTGATTTCTTCAAGCCACACTATGTTCAAGGCTCTTGTCTTTCCCACCACTTATTTTAATTATGCTGGAAATGAAAGCAGTACTGAAGATCCGTGATAGTGTTTATGCTTGCAGTAATAGTACACTAGACGATTTAATTACATCCTTGAGATGATTTTCTGGACCAATTAGTTGAATCCATTTTCTCTGAGTAATTCATTGTAGTCAATTTCAAATTACTAATACATTTCATTAAATAAGTAACAATCCAGAAGATTAGCTAATTGTTTTTTGGTTGTTTTTGTTGTGGTGGTGATTTTTTGTTGTTTGTTTTTGTTTTTGTAGTTTAGTTACCAAGTCCAAACTCTACTCAGGCTAAGGGCCCTGCTATAATAACCACGTGTGCAATATAGCAATATAGTGGAGAACATAGTCAAGTTCTAAGTTCGAGTTTATATATTTACTAGAAAAATGAATGTGATCAAATTCTATATCCCCATCAGATTTACATTTACTCACTTATGAAATGGGGAGAAATCAAGTTATAAAATTAATAGGCTGGTTATAGAAACAGTAGCATCCAGGCTTAGCACCTATTAGAGACCCTTGCACAAATTAACTGTTTAATACTATAGTTATTATTTTGATTAGCAGTAATTAGCAACACCTAATGGCTTCATGGTTGCTTTCAAATGAGAAACAATTCTTTAATTGCCTTTATTGCTTAGTCTATTCTTAGAATGTTCAAGGTCAACTTTGATTTCTTTCTGTATATTCTAGTATAGACCTTCTCCTTGTGGCATCACTGAGGGGACCATAGCACTGATGCTTGGACTTGGGTAGCCACTGTTATGATGTATATAAGAGAAAGATTGCTATTATTTTGTTAAATGGACATGGTAACTGCCAAGTCCTAAGTAGTTATTTTATACCCATAGACTGGTCATCTTCAACCACTAGTAGAGAACCTTCTTTTTGAAGTACATACAGATTAATACAGAGACCCACAACCAGTCAGTGTACAGACAATACAAAATTGTACAGGGCTTAGCTTTAAATGGGACATCTCTAGCACACCTTCTTTCTCCAAGTTTCTGCAATTATCATGAAAGAGGATATAGAAAGATTATAATACCTAGAGGAAATAGACATCTCCAGGGAAACAGCATTTGCCAGACATAACAGTGTAGTTACATATATGGACTCATAGCAGCATATGTAGGGATAAGACTTGGACAATATCAAGGCAGCCAAAGTCCCAGATTGGATGGAAGAGGCTTTCCTGAAGTGAGGAGGTACTGGCAATTGGTGGCAGCTGGGGGTCAGAAAGTCAATCCTCTTTAAGGATATGAGAAATTACCCACAATCCAGTTGAATGCCACATACCCCTGAACATGCAGACAGCATTAAGGAGATTCATCGAGTAATGGCAGGTATGTGTGTCACATAAAATTTAGCAGTGAAAAGAAGCAACTTAAACATTGAAAGTCTTGACAGTGGAATTCTACATCCAGTGCAATGTGCTTCCTCAATATGCTTGATTCTGAAGATATACTAATAGTTTTCACATTGGTGTGACAGTGCACTGATCAACACCGTAAAATGCACTTTACTGTCTTTTAACTTAACTATAACATTTTTATAAATAATGGAGTAGAAGTAAATGACAAAACCCCATAAGAAACAGATGAGATTACAGGGCACAAAGTAAACATGGACTAAGCAAAGGAATTCAAATTTAACCAGAGGTTAAACATGAATTAGCATAGTTGCTATTTTCATTCTGATTATGCTAAAATATGTTAAGCTTTAAACACATTAAAATGATTTCTGAAAAAAATAGTTTAAATCTATTTCATTTGTTCTGGGACCCATGTAGATCCACAGAGGTTGTAATAGTGGATGTTTAATATGTGTTAATATACTATAATTCTGTTACATATACTTTTAAAAACTATCAACACGTGTATCTATGCAATGACATTTCCAATTGTTGCATGCCTACTATGTGCCAGGAGGTTATCACCTACTCATTTTCTAATCAAGCATCCTAGAATGTTGGTAGTGACAGCTGGTTCTTATTTATTGAAGAGTCTAAGTTTAGCATAGGGAACTGAAAATCCTGAATAAATTATTTTTGTCCTCTCAAGCATCTTGAATAACCCAGTTCTGTTTTCCACCCTAAGATATTCACCCAATTGTTCAGACACTTGAATGAACTTTTCATAAGTACTTCAAACTGAGACACCTGGATCATGATCTTATCTTCTAAAGCTCTTCCTGGTCATCCATTGGTTTTAGTCTTGAAAAGGAAAAACCATTACAGAAACTTCTTTAAACCTTGATAATTGAGTCTGCTTGGTGACTAAATCCTGTGGCTTCTGGTAGATTTCTTTCTTCCATGCATGTCCATGTTTTTAGACTCAGGATGATGCTCCTTCCAAGACTTGGTTAGTTCTTCCCATAACAGTTTGTAGTTTGTTTTCTTTCCTCCTTCCTACTTCCACTCTTATAATGCATCACACTGCTACCATGGGGATCTTTTCAACATTTATTCACAGCTCTATTTTCTTCCATTTCTTCTATGTTTTTCTTTTATTGATAATAGATTTTTTTTATACAAACTGTTCTGATTACAGATTCCCCTTCCCCTACTCTTTCTGATTCCTCCACGTATCACTCCCATCTGAATATACGTGCTATGTCTCTCCTTAGAAACCAAACATACATCTAAGGAATGATAATAAAATAAGATAAATAAAAAACAAACAAATAAAAATATGACAAAATAACCAAACAAGAAAAACCCTAAGGAAAAGCACAAGAAGTATATATAGATGCAGAGACACATGCATTTTTACACTCAGGAGTCCCATAAAAAAAAACCTTAAACCAGAAGTCATCATATTTATGTAAATGACTTGTAATGTAGTGAAAAATCAAAACAACAACAGCAATAACAAAAAAAATACAAAAATACCCTACTTAACATTATGAAGCAAAAATACCTCCAAGGATGTCTTTGAATTTATTTCCTGATGGCAATCTACTGCTGGGCATGCAATCTACCTTTAAGTAGTTTGTTTCCTCAGTAAGACTCCTTAGGAGAAAACTAAATTTTTATTTGCAAATGTTTGTCAATTGGTGATAGCTTCTGAGTTAGGGATGAATGTGTGTCCACTTCACCTTCAAGCTCAAGAACCTATCTGTTGCAGACCCATGCAGCCCTGTGTATGCTGCCACAATCTCTGTGAGATTATATATGAACCAACCTTTTTTATGTCTAGAAGGCCTTGGTGGCTTGGTTTCCTCCATTGCCTCTGTCTCTTATACTCTTTTTTTTTTTTACAAGCTAATCTTTTTTTTTTTTAATTTTTATTTTGCAATACAATTCAGTTCCACATATCAGCCACAGATTCCCTTGTTCTCCCCCCTCCCGCCCCCCTTACCCTCCCCCCCAGCCCGCCCCCGATTCCAATCTCCTCCAGGGCAAAGCCATCCCCACAGACTGAGATCAACCTGGTGGACTCAGTCCAGGCAGGTCCAGTCCCCTCCTCCCAGGCCGAGCCAAGGGACCCTGCATAGGCCCCAGGTTTCAAACAGCCAATTCATGCAATGAGCACCGGACCCGGTGCCACTGCCTGGATGCCTCCCAAACAGATCAGGCCAATCAACTGTCTCACCCACTCAGAGGGCCTGATCCAGTTGGTGACCCCTCAGCCATTGGTTCATATTTCATGTGTTTCCGTTCGTTCGGCTATTTGTCTCTGTGCTTAATCCGACCTTGGTCACAACAATTCTCGCTCATATAAACCCTCCTCATTCTCGCTAATTGGACTCCCAGAGATCCACCTGGGGCCTAGTCATGGGTCTCTGCATCCAGATCCCTCAGTAGTTGGATGAGGTTTCTAGCACGACAATTAGGGTGTTTGGCCATCCCATCACCAGAGTAGGTCAGTTCGGACTGTCTCTCGACCATTGCCAGCAGTCTGTTGTGGGGGTATCTTTGTGGATTTCTGTGGGCCTCTCTAGCACTTTGTTTCTTCCTATTCTCATGTGGTCTTCATTTACCATGGTCTCCTATTCCTTGTTCTCCCTCTCTGTTGTTGATCCAGCTGGGATCTCCCACTCACCCAAGCTCTCTTTCCCTCGACCCTCGCCCTTCACTACCCCCACTCATGTCCAGGCTGTTCATGTAGATCTCAATCCATTTCTCTGTCATTGGGCGATCCCTGTGTCTTTCTTGGGGTCCTGTTTTCCAGGCAGCCTGCCTGGTGATGTGAGTAGCAGTCCAGTCATCCTTGTTCCACATCTAGTATCCTGTTATGAGTGAGTACATACCATGTTTGTCTTTCTGAGTCTGGGATACCTCACTTCAACAAATGGTGCTGGCAAAACTGGATATCAACATGTAGAAGGCTGCAAATAGATCCATATCTATCACCGTGCACAAAACTTAAGTCCAAGTGGATCAAGGACCTCAACATAAATCCAGCTACTCTGAACCTGCTAGAAGAGAAAGTTGGAAGTAGTCTTGAACGCATTGGCATAGGAGACCACTTTCTAAATAGAACACCAGTAGCACAGACACTGAGAGAAACAATCAATCAATGGGACCTCTTGAAACTGAGAAGCTTTTGTAGGGCAAAGGATACGGTCAACAAAGCAAAGCGACAGCCTACAGAATGGGAAAAGATATTCACCAATCCCACATCTGACAGAGGACTGATATCCAGAATATATAAAGAACTCAAGAAATTAGACATCAAAATGCCCAACAGTCCAATTAAGAAATGGGCTATAGAACTAAACAGAGAATTCTCAACAGAGGAAACTCAAATGGCTGAAAGACATTTAAGGAATTGCTCAACATCCCTAATCATCAGGGAAATGCAAATCAAAACAACTCTGAGATACCACCTTATGCCTGTCAGAATGGCTAAGATCAAAAACACTGAAGACACCTTATGCTGGAGAGGATGTGGAGCTAGGGGAACTCTCCTCCACTGCTGGTGGGAATGCAAGCTTGTACAACCACTCTTATACTCTTTCCAACTCCTTTTTTGCACAGTTCCCTGAACCCTGGGTGGATTTGATGGAGACAGGAGACATATCATTGAAGGTTGAGTATTCCAGGTATCTGTGGTAATCTGAATGAAAATGGCCCCCATAAGCTCATAGGGAATGACACTATTTTAGGGTGTGTGGCCTTGTTGGAGTAGATATGGTTTTGTTGAAGGAAGTGTGTCACTATGGGTAGGCATCGAGGTTTCAGATGCTCAAGCCAAGCCTAGTGTCTTTCTCTCTTTCTGTTGCCTGCCAATCCAGCCATAGAAGTCTGCTCATTTTTCAGTACTACGTCTGTTTCTATGCTGCCATGCTTCCTGCTATGAAGCCAATAGACTAATCTTCTGAACTGTAAGCCAGCCCCAATTAAATGGTTTCCTTTTTAAGAGCTGCCATGGCCATGGTGTCTCTTTGCAGCAACAGCAACCTTAACTAAGACAGAAGTTGGTACAAGGGACTAGGGTATTGCTGTGATAGACTGGACCATGTTTTGTTTTGAGAAACATGAAATACTTTGGGACTTTGAACTAGAAAAGCAATTGAACATTTTAAGTGGTGCTTAATGGGCCATTCTAGTATGAGCATGGAAGACAGTGGTGCTGAGGGTGATTTGAACTGTTGGGGCCTGGCTCAAAAGTTTTCAGGGGAGAAGAATTCTAGTATTTGACCTAGAGACTGTTCTTGTGATACTTTGGCAAAGTATGTGGCTGCTTTATGAACTTGTCCAAAAAAAAAAAATCTGCCTGAGGCTAAATTGAAGAATTATGAATTAACGGCTTTAGCAGAGGTTCTTTCAAAACAACCTAGCATTGGCTATGTTGCATGGTTATTGGTGGACTGTCTTATGCAGATCTATAATGAAAAGGAACAAGCTGAGCAAAGAAAAATATAAAATGTACAGTTGGAGAAGAAAAGGAGCACCAGAAGGTATTAAAAAAAATTAAAGAAAATTCAGATGTTAACTCAAATAAAGGGAGTGACGACTTAAAAGCAAGGCCTCACCCAGCTAAGCTTCTAACTTGTGAAAAGGAATTAAGGTAAAGGTTAGGGCCAGGTGTGGTGGTACAGGCCTTTAATCCACAAATAACCAAAACCCCTTCATGATAAAAGTTCTAGAGAGATCAGATATACAAGCAATATATCTCAACAGACTAAAGGTAGTTTACAACAAGCCTATAATTAAAATTAACTTAAATGGAAAGTAACTTAAAGCATATCACCTAAAATCAAGAACAGGACAATGTTGTTCATTCTCTCCATACCTATTCAATACAGTACTCAAAGTCTTAGCTAGAGCAATAAGACAACTGACTTTTTTAACATACATTTAATATAACATTTAACAATTCCCTTGCTTGATTAGAGTTACCATAAGATACATTATATATTTCAGGCTATTGTGAAAGGTGCTGTTACCTAATTTCTGTCTTAGTCCATTTCTCATTTGTATGTAGGAAGGCTGCTGATTTCTGTGTGGTAATTTTGTATCTAGCTCCTTAGCAGAAAGTGTTTATCAGCTATAAGAGTTTGCTAGTGGAATTTTAAAGTTCTCTTATGCATACTACCATATCATCTACAAATAAAGATACTTTGACTTCTTCCATTCCTACTTGTATTCCCCCTGGACCTCCTTCAGCAGGAGGATCATGAGTTCAAAACCAGCCAGGAGGGATCTTGATAAAATTTAATTCTAACTACTCACTTTTAAAAAGTTCAAATTCTTATCATTGCGGTTAAAGCTCTCCACGTGCAAGTCCTTGCCCTTTCTTAAAAGAGCTTTTATTGTGCTCATTCTTGCTTCTAAATGTTCCTAGGTTTAAGTTTTTGAAGTATATTCTGTTACCTCCCAACTTAAAAGATTTTTACGCTGTTTTTGTCTTCGTACCTTGATTGACTCCATGACCCTCCCCATTTCTATTCTGGGTATCTCTGTCCCTAATCCACAATTCCAAAAGGCAGCTTACATTCCGTATCCATGCAGCCTCCTGTCTTTGTGGCTCTCTCTGTATGTACAAATATAATGATTCATTTCCACTTTCTTACTGAGATTTTATGTTTTAAAAAGGAATTTTGTGCTTCATGTTGTCTCTTATTGAAGGATCAAATATTTCTGGAAAAATGGATTTTATTAGGTTAAAAAATCTATAAATGATATATCATGGAGTTTTAAAAATACCACTGATTTGCTTATTCTATATAAAAAAGAATCTATGAACTCAAGGAATTCAGGGTTTGATAGGAAAAATAGTAACAAAGGGCATATAGGCAGAGAGCGATTCAATATTATGTATATGTAAATAATAGGAATCATGTACTATAAATTAATTAGTACTGTAATTAATTAAATAGACAGAAATATAGTAAATATAAGCAGTCTGGAAGAATACTTACAAAGCTGACATAGTAATTAATGAATATTTGTTGAATAAATCAATTTCCCACATCAGTTATTAGTTTCTATACACTCAAAGGAGACTTCACTTAGTATATAGCACCAGATAAATCTTGAGGTATGCATAAAGTTTAAATTTAAATACAAAAAGAAAATAAGTTTCAGGCAAATGTAGTGATATATGTAAATATGGGAAGGGAGAACAAGATGATTTTGGCGGGGAAGCAGGAAATACAGTGATATTGTTACTGCATATTATTGCTTTAAGAATACATTCACTTTATTCTTTTTTAATTTATTTTATAATTTAATTTAATTTTACATATCAACCATAGATTCCCCTGTCCTCCCTTCTCCAGCACTCCTCTGCCTTCCCCCCAGGGCCACCCCCATTCCCATATCCTCCAGGGCAAGGACTCCCCTGGGGATTCAGCTCAGCCTGGTAGATTCAATCCAGGCAGGTCCAGTCCTCTCTTCCCTTCGCCCAGGCTAAGCAAAGTGTCTCTGCATAGCCCCCAGGTTCCAAACAGCCAGCTCATGAACTAAGGACAGGTCCTGGTCCCACTGCCTGGGGGCCTTCCAAACCGTTCAATTTAACCAAATGTCTCAATTATCCAGAGGGCCTGATCCACTTGGGGGCTCCTTAGCTGTTGGTTCATTGTTCATGTGTTTCCACTAGTTTGGCTGTTTGTCCCTGTGCTTTCTCCAATCATGGTCTCAACAATTCTCGCTCATAAAATCCCTCCTCTTTCTTGCCAATTGGACTCCCAGACCTCCACCTGGGGCATGCCTGTGGATCTCTGAATCCGTTTCCATCAGTCATTGGATGAGAGTTCTAGCACTACAGTTAGCGTGTTTGGCCATCTAATCACCAGAATAGATCAGTTCAGGCTTTCTCTGGACCATTGCCAGTAGTCTATTGTAGAGGTATCTTTGTGGATTTCTGGGGACCTCTCTAGCACTTTGCTTCTTTCTTATTCCCATGGGATCTTCATTTATCACGGTCTCTTTTTCCTTGTTCTCCCTCTCTGTTCTTGATCCAGCTGGGATCTCTTGCTCCCCTAAGCTCTCTTTCCTTCGAAACTTGCCCTTCATTACCCCCCCATGTCCAGTTTGCTCATGTAGATCTCATCCATTTCTCTGTCATTGGGCAGTTCCTGTGTCTTTCTTAGGGTCCTGTTTTCTAGGTAGCCTCCTTGGAGTTGTGAGTGGCAGTCTAGTCATCCTTTGTTTTACATGTAGTATCCTCCTATGGGTGAGTACATACCATATTTGTCTTTCTGAGTCTGGGTTACCTCACTCAGGATGACTTTTTCTAGATTCATCCATTTGCCTGCAAACCTCATGATGTCCTGCTGAGTAGTACTCAATTATGTATATGTACCATATTTTATTTATCCATTCTTCAGTTGAAGGGCATCTAGGTTGTTTCCAGGTTCTGGCTATTACAAACAATGCTGCTATGAACATAGCTGAGCATGTACCCTTGTGGTATGATTGAGCATTCCTTGCGTATATGCCCAAGAGTGGTGCAGCTAGGGCTTGGGGGAGATTGATTTCCAATTTTCTAAGAACACGCCATATTGATTTCCAAAGTGTCTGTACAAGCTTGCATTCCCACCAGCAGTGGAGGAGAGTTCCCCTTGCTACACATCCTCTCCAGCATAAGCTGTCTTCAGTGTTTTTGATCTTAGCCATTCTGACAAGTGTTAGGTGATATCTCAGAGTCGTTTTGATTTGCATTTCCCTGATGATTAGGGATGTTGAGCAATTCCTTAAATGTCGTTCAGCCATTTGAGCTTCCTCTGTTGAGAATTCTCTGTTTAGCTCTATAGCCCATTTTTTAATTGGACTGTTGAGCATTTTAATGTCAAATTTCTTGAGTTCTTTATACATTCTGGATATCACTCCACTGTCAGATGTGGGGATGGTGAAGATCTTTTCCCATTCTGTGGACTGTCACTTTATCTTGTTGACCATGTCCTTTGCTCTACAAAAACTTCTCAGTTTCAAGAGGTCCCATTGATTGATTGTTTCTCTCAGTGTCTGTGCTACTGGTGTTATATTTAGGAAGTGATCTCCTGTGCCAATGCATTCAAGACTACTTACTAATTTCTCTTCTATCAGGTTTAGAGTAACTGGATTTATGTTGGTCTTTGATCCACTTGGACTTAAGTTTTGTGCACAGTGACAGATATGGATCTATTTGCAGCCTTCTACATGTTGACATCCAGTTATGCCAGCACCATTTGTTGAAGATGATTTTTTTTCCATTGTACAGTTTTGGCTTCTTTGTCAAAAATTATATAATCATAGGTGTGCGGATTAATGTAAGGGTCTTCAATTCGATTCCATTGGTTCACATGTCGGTTTTTATTCCACTACCAGGCTGTTTTCATTACTGTAGCTCTATAGTAGATCTTGAGGTCAAGGGTTGTGATACCTCCAGAGGTTGTTTTATTGTACAGGATTCTTTTGGCTGTCCTGGTTTTTTTTGTTTTTCTATATGAAGTTGAGTATTGTTCTTTCCAGGTCTGTGAAGAATTGTGTTGGTATTTTGATGGGGATTGCATTGAACCTGTAGATTGCTTTTGGTAAGATTGCCATTTTTACTATGTTAATTCTGCCTACCCATGAGCATGGGAGATCTTTCATTTTCTGACATCTTCTTCAATTTCCTTTTTCAGGGACTTAAAGTTCTTGTCATATAGAAGAGTTAATACCAATGTTCTTTAAATTGTTCCACACAGTAGATACAGAAGGAACATTACCAAACTCCTTCTATGAGGCTACAATTACCCTGATTCTCAAGCCAAACAAAGACGCAACAAAGAAAGAGAACTACAGACCAATCTCCCTCATGAACATTGATGCAAAAATACTCAATAAAATACTGGCAAACAGACTCCAAGAACATATCAAAACAATTATCCACCATGATCAAGTAGACTTCATCCCAGAGATGCAAGGGTGGTTCAACATACGAAAGTCTGTCAATGTAATACACCATATAAACAAACTGAAAGAAAAAAAACAACACATGATCATCTCACTAGATGCAGAAAAGGCATTTGACAAAATCCAACACCCCTTCATGATAAAGGTCCTGGAGAGATCAGGAATACAGGGAACACACCTAAACATAATAAAGGCAATTTACAGCAAACCAACAGCCAACATCAAATTAAATGGAGAGAAACTCAAAGCGATTCCACTAAAACCAGGAACAAGGCAAGGCTGTCCACTCTCCCCATACTTATTCAATATAGTACTTGAAGTTCTAGCCAGAGCATTAAGACAACATAAGGAAATTAAGGGGATACAAATTGGAAAGGAAGAAGTCAAGCTTTTGCTATTTGCAGATGACATGATAGTATACATGAGTGACCCCAAAAATTCAACCAAGGAACTCATACAGCTTATAAACACCTCAGCAAAATATCAGGATACAAGATCAACTCAAAAAAAAAAATCAGTAGGTCTCCTATATACAATTGACAAACAGGCTGAGAAGGGATCAGAGATACATCACCCTTTACAATAGCCACTAATGATATAAAATACCTTGGGGTAACTTTATTTTTTAACAGCTGTTCTGTAGACTCTGGAATGACATTATAGTGTATGTAGGAAATGAGGAAATTTCTGTTGATTTTTTCATGTAGCACGACAAGGTATTAGTGGAGAAATTTCTCTTGTTCCTCATGTCAAAATCCATAATGAGTAATGTTCATACTTCATTTTATATATATATATATATATATATATATATATATATATATGTATATATATATACAGTGAAGTCAATAAAATCCTTTAATTTATGATAAAAAGTAAGCATTTATTGCCCCATATGTTAAATAATAGAGTTCAACTGAATAATTCATTCATATACTTTCTTGTAAAGACCACTCAAAATATGTACATATATCATTTAAATATATGTATGTATATACACATATATTCGTATTTAAAGCTTGACCGTTTATCTTGTTTATTCACAATTTTCTTGTTAAATTACAACCTGCCTCCACTTCTAGAGCTGTCATTCGTTGCTCACTCATATCATTATAGCTACAAGGAACTCCAGCAATTAGTGGCCCCATATTCTGTACTATCCAGATGTTGGACCCAGAGATCACTTTTCTAAGGTCACATCTGGGCCTTTTCTGTAGCTTGGCTCTAATTTATTGCTTAGCTTTGTGATTTCCAATTATATGACTGATCAAAGCAGATCTTTATTTTTCCTAAAATTTGCTCACTGTCCATAATGCATTCCCTAAGAAAACCATATGAACATGGAAAATGAGTGCCCAGAAAACATTTCATGGAAAAATCATTTACAGAATCTGCATCAAAATGCCACTTGAAGCTTTCATACTCTACTAAGGCTTTCACACATTTTCTTTCATATATGAACTAACTGCTATAATCTTCCATTTGGTGTATTTTGCAATATAGCTTTCCCTATATAGCTTTTCCTCCTTTCCAATTTCCTTAGCAACTGACAAAATTTTGAAAACAGCATAGTTGCTTTAAACATAACTGGAACTTTATGAAATTTTCTTTTTCAAAAAAATAATCTATTTCTGTACAACACATTGGAGCATAGTCACATTTCTGGAGCTCTCAACTAACTCTAATGTATTTTTAGTAATTTGCTACAGCTGCTTTTGAATTCATATCTGACCAGGAGGCTTCTTGATGTTCACTTAGAAATGCTACCACATACAATACAGGTAATGTAAGTTATAATATAACACCATGATTTCAATATTTTGATATATATGTTATTGGATGACAATAACTTGTGCATTAAAAAACCCCTTCCACTTTACTAGTGGATTCCTCATGCTCTATTTAGAGACTCACATGGCCCTTGCTTTTCCTAACTCTCTGACTCTAACTTTTTCTGGGATTGTCCCTCTTAAATGTCTTATTTCTTCCTAAAAAGTTACTGTTATATTTGACATATTTTGTTTCTGCTAAACACGTGTTATCAGGTTATTATTTTGTAACCAATGTGCCTACTAAACTTACTTTTTAATAAATATATTATTTCAAATATTAATTACTTATAGGTAGTATCCTATCTGGTGTAAGGATTGTAAACAGCAAGACATTGTCCCTTTATATCCTATAGTGCTACGAACATTGATCTGGTAAGCTATTAGGATATAGAGATTAGTCAACACTTAAAAAATCCCTACTTTGGTGACTTCTGGAATAAGATGAATAAAATTTCTTCCCTTATAAATTTTAATGTAATGGTTAAGAAAGACATGGATCCAACTGACAAATATAATTGCCTATTAGAACCTCCACTTAGAAATCACAGGCCTCTGAACTTTAAATTATCAAGAAAGAAACTTGATTTCTACTCTGTCTCTCTAATGAGGTAATGTCTTAGGATTCCTCTTCTTAGTAAATCATATTATTTAAGTACCAAAGCTAATAAATGGCAATTCATTTTGTTCTCTTTCTTTTCTTCACATTCCAAATTCAATCCATCTGGAGCACCTGATGGCACAAAGATAAATCTATCATAATTGCTTTTCTCTGTCCTCTCTCTTAACTTCCTAATTCCATATCCAGTATCTCAGACCACTATAGGAGCTTTCTATCCATTATCTTACTTTATCTTTTCTACAGTCCATCCACTCAAAATCAAGAGTCAGTATACACTTCAGATTCAATAAGAGATGTATCATTTCTCTATTCGAAAGCATTTCATACTGTCTAACTTTTCTTCAACTAAATCTAAATATCTTGTAAGCTCAGTATGATGTAGATTCTAAGAGATTTGGCTAATAAGATTCTACTCCATTGTTCTCTACAAACTCACCTTCCTAGTTGTACTAGCTTAAACACACACACACATACACACACACACACACACTCAAATAAACATGCAAACAAAACCCATAAATACCAAAACTAGTTCCTGAATATTTTTCAGTATTTGCTTCATCCCCCACTACTTACCTTCCTGCTCCTCACTTGTGAACTCTAAAAATGTGCTCTTAGACATCAGGTTCCCACTAAAATAGCATCCAGACTACCCTGGTTAAAACCTATATATGTAAACATGCAATATGTTTTTAAATAAAATCTTTCTATTTCCTTCATCAAACTAATTGTGATCTGTACTTAGTATTTTAATTTACTCATTTGGCTGTATATTTCAGGTCCTTTTTAATTAGAGATATTTCCAAAGGGTATCTGAAACACTGTAGGAACTTAATATGTATTTGAATGAATAACTATATTATTTCAAGTTGAATTTACACCACGGATATTTCTAGAGTGTTTTCTATGTGACAGGAGTTGATTTTGGCTCTATGAATACAGATAAATTGAAGTCCATGTCTTCACAGACCTTATACTCTTATGGGTAGAGGGAAAGATACAGCAATGATCACGTCAAAGAATGCATGAAGTGTAAGGAAAAATGAAGCAGGAAAGAACTGTGAGAGTGTGAGGTGGCATTTTTAATAAGATCACCAGGGGAGACTTTACTGAGAAGATGATTTTTGGCAGTAGTCAGAAAATGAGAGGGAGAAAATCCTACTGGTGTCTGCATACTGAAGGCACACAAGAACAAAGGCTTAGAAATAGAAGACATTTTATGAGAGGCAAAGTCTAAAGTGCTTGTCACAGCACACAAAAGTAGGAACGTTGACAATGAATCTAAATAGTCAGAGCACATGGAGTGAGGTAAATAGGAACCATGAGCATTTCAGATTTTACTTGTGGTAAGACTGAAAGCCATTAGGGAGTGTGTGTGTGTGTGTGTGTGTGTGTGTGTGTGTGTGTGTGTGTGTGTGTGATTTGCTTGCAATTCATAGCAGAGCCCTGCTTTAAGTCTTGTGAGCCATCACAGGTATCCCTTCAAATTCACACCATTTGTGATGGAAGGCAAGGCAGCAAAGGTTTCCTTGAAGGAACTTGGAGCTTTCATGTACATGTGTGCCTGGGGGGGGGGGGGTAGGGAGTCTTGTTTCCTTCTCATAGATATCAATATGAGGGCAAAAGCTGAGCATGCCACTAACACAAGCATAACTTTATTTCTGACGTGATAGTTACTATTGATTCTGTCTGTAGCTCGATCATTTTTGATTACTATCACAATCAAGTCATGTCAGAAAGGCCAAAACAGGAGGAATAGATTTTTGTTAATTTTTAAAATTCTAGAATTTGCAATAAAAATTTGAGTTGTTACTTCAACAGCTATATCAAGCTTTTACTGAAAATTTGTTTGCAAACAAACACCTATGGGAAATGTGACTGTGTTGAATATATTTACTTCACAATTGCTGTGTGTCCAAGAGTAACCTATCATTCACCACAATGCTTGAACATCATAACTACACAAACATCCTCAGATATGATTTTTCAGTTGCCTCATTTTCTTACTTTAAATATAAATATCTTACAAACGCAAAGAACATAACTAAATTATTTTCATCCCATCTTTTTGAATTTGTTATTCAAGACCTTGAGTCTATTTTCTTTCTCACTATTATTTCAGAATTGTTCTTTAGAATAAGGTAACTTTATTCTTTAGAGGCTAGAAAAGCATTTGTAGAGGAAGCTCACACTCTTGCATTTAGAAATTGAGTGAAATAATTACCAAGATAAAAAGGAATAAAATTCTGGTGAAGTATGTAATTTGTTCACAAAACTATTTATTTGAAGATCTTTAATTATAAGGGGACTTAATTGCAATTTTAATGTTACTAAGTAACCGAATGCTTTCCATGGCATCATTTCAGTTGAGATAGAAAGATAATCCTGTACCCTCCACCTCCACTGACAATCCTCTGATGAATACAGTTGGAAGCTTTTAAAAGCTTGGTTTAATTCTAGTAATCTAAATGTCCTGCTTTTTTTTAGTGTGTTTAAGTTATCAACACTTGCTAAGCTGAACATAAAATTTTACATCTCAAGATCTTGAGGATGATTATAAAATGTTGAATTAAGGCAGGTCTCCTATGACTATATGTAATAAAGACAATGGTAAATACATCTCAAGATAATTTTACAAGCAAAGATTACACCACAGAGATAATGGTTAAACATCTGCAACGTGTGACCAGGGCTTAACATTTCTCCAAATGGATAGCCCTTTATCTGCTAATTGAGTTTACTGGTTTGCTTTGTATTTGGGTGTTTGATCATTTTGTAAAGAGAAATGAAATTATGTACTTACAGAATAATAAACAAAAATAAGTCTTTGATTTTTTTATGCTGCAGTTATTTTCACCCATGAGAACACTCTCTTTTCAACAGAAGCAGAGTGTGATATAATAGACTGTCCCTGTGCACACTCTTTGGGGTCTGTTGCAAATCCTCAAGCCCTAACACTTTAGCTGTCATACTAGGTTATGAACTTATTCTCACCTATTCTTCTGTATTGCTAAACATATGCCTACCACAGAAAACCACCCCAAGTCGAATGTAATAGAGTTCCTAACACCTAAGTGGGTTCAGTGAGCAAGTGACAGGATAAATTAATTAATTAGTCCTATCCTGAATATGAGAGAGACAAATAGAAAAAGTATACTTTGAATTGATAGCTCTGATATGACAAATATTTACAATAAGAAAATATGTTGTCTGTGCCATATGTCAGCAGATTAGGTGGTATAACATATTACTGACACATGGCAGAGCATGAGTGTACAGCAGAGGCAAACAGGATACATACTTATTTCCAGTGGTTTCTTTCCACCCTGCCATGTACTACTATAAGATTTCCTGGAAAGAATAATACAAAAAGTAAATTATAGACTCAGTGCTGTCCAGGTAAATTATAGCAATATTTTTCTATGAGGAAATAAGGGCATGGAGGATCTTGATATCCATCATTATGAGAAGTTGGAAAAAATTTGCATAATTGACTCCTTTAAGCTAGCCTCAAGCTGACATTAATACTTCACTGATAATAGGAATATATACATATTCCTGCTATATATATTACATATATTATATACATATATATGTAATATATATATTTATATATAATTTGTGAATAGGATGGTTTACTTCTGGAAATTATACTGAATCAAAAGATGGTCGTAAAAACAATCAGTTGTATTTCCTATGAGTCAATGTGTAAGTTGTTCTGTAAGTACTGACAAATAATCAAGCTCTAAAAACCCTGAGAGTTGAATACTTTTATTCATTTTGGACAGGAAAGAAGTAATGCTAAGATGTTTTGTAAGTGGGAAAAAAGACTAGAAATATCTATTTAATTAGCCTATATCATCTGATGCCAATCACATTGACATTGTAATTATCGGAGTAGAGTATGGACATCAAGAGAAAAAAAGAGTAGAAGATAAAATTTTAAAAGTCAGATATTTGAAAAGTTGTGGTTATGGTTTAGTAGACCTTACTGTGAGTCACACCTGCTGCTCAAATTTACCTTTGTTTTGATCCCATTTACTGCTTGACATAACAGCTTACCTACATGTTCTGTTTCTCCTTGTGTAACTTAAGTAGTTGACGTCAATGTGGAAATTAGACAAACCTAAGCTGTTCAAATACTATGTAATTGCAAGTCAGTTAAAATACATATGAAGAATGAATAATATGTTTAATGCTGAACTATTTATAGGATTCTAAAAGTTCAAAGTCCTTTCAATGAATAAATTTGTTGAGCCTAAGTCCATCTAGGTGAGTTGAGTCTTTGGAGACAGGCTGACTTTTGTTTGTGCTCTAACATTTCACTCTAACATGGTGATCCTAAGAAAGGCTTAATCTCCAGATTTCAATTGTTATCAGATAGAAACTATTATCACTGAGTGATAAGTCTATTGTGAAACTAAAAACTAAAAGAGTCTACAAGTTGCTTGATACAGTGAATGTTCTAAGAATGGGCACAGCCATTAGCACAGCTGAAGTTTTTCTTATGAAATGTGTTCAAACTGTGGCTGGTCATTCTTGTAGTATGTGAATTGATGTTTTAATTATTTGAGCAATGTGTGACTGAAAATCATTTCTTTCTCTATAATCTAAAGCTGAAACCTAAAGCACTGTACTATTTAGAGCATATTGAGGTACACAACTTCACTGAGAACTGATATTGATAATCCATTGTGTATAAAGTTGCATAGAGTTATCTATATAATTGTGCAATTAATAAAAAATTAGCTATGGCTAGTGGTATTATTATTACTATCACTAGAAGGCTTTTCTCTTTGTTTAGAAATTCAATTTTTTTTTTTTTTGGTTTTTTGAGACAGGGTTTCTCTGTGTAGCTTTGCGCCTTTCCTGGAACTCACTTTGTAGACCAGGCTGGCCTCGAACTCACAGAGATCCGCCTGGCTCTGCCTCCCGAGTGCTGGGATTAAAGGCGTGCGCCACCACCGCCCAGACAAGAAACAACAACAACAACAAAAAACCCTTCAAGATTCCTGATGTAAAAGACGTTACCTTAACTTCTAAGTGCAACAGATATTTATCTAAAATCTCTACAATAAGAGTCATGTAGGACTTCATGAATGTCATCTTAATTTTATCCCTGCAGTATCCAGATGAAAAGGCACGGTTATCGGGCACGTTGTCATAACTACTATATTGTACAGTATAAGCTTTTGAATAATGGGAAATGACCTATTAATAAAATATCATTTTAGTAAAAAAAAAAAAAAGAAAAGAAAGAAATTCAATATTTTTAATGTGAAACCCAATTGCATAGATTTCAGTAAATACCATTTTATGCATGCTGACACTAATACACCGCTAATAACAAGAATATATATATATATATATATATATATATATATATATATATATATATATTATTTGAATAAGATGGTTTACTTCTGGAAATTTATTTGACCAAAAGATGAATTGTAAAAACAACCAGTTGTATTTCCTATGTGAATGTGTAAGCTGTTTTGTAAGTACTGACAAATATCAAGCTCCAAAAACTCTGAAAAGTCTATAAATTCCTTAAATGATAATTATTGTACTTTTGAGAATCATTCAGTTTTTGAATGCATAAAGGCAAAATATTTGTCTAAAAAGGTTAGTATGTGAGGAGCATTTGGAGATGACATCTTTAAAGACAATAGCATGCTAATGTGGTTCTGTCTCCTGTTGCAACAATACTCTCACCACATGTGGTTATCCCTTCTGGCTCTGTTCAGCATGATAGCTCACCTCTGTTGATTTGTCACTTCCAACAAGAGATAGTGATATGCAAGATCCACTACAGGTTACTCTGCAGTGGCAAAAATCATGCCTGAAAAGTGGTGTCCATAGTCCTAAAGTTCTTCTTTTGAATCATGCTTAACAGGAACATAGGAGCCCTTCTGAGAGTTGTCTAACATCAGGACATGCTCATTGCTTGACTGCAGAATAGACCAAGTGAGAACTAGTAAGGGGACCAGCTGTGAAGATCAAATGTAGATACAATATCTGAAATCACAGCCAATAAATTCTAGTCTGCTTGAAAATTCTGAGCAAAGTGCTACACCAACCCTATGTATCACTAACAATGCATCTAATGATAACATGGGTACAGGAATCTAAAAAGAATAAATGACATCTAACATATATCCATGAGAAAATCATTGTTAAGTGTCCATAGTGAGGATTCTTGCATGCACCTTGTGAGACCCATCACTTCTTATGACCTAGTTCCACTCTGTGATACTGATGTTCAGGTACTGGTAGTCTGTTTAGAGTAAAACATATTTCCTAATAAGCAAGGAGCTGTATTATAAAGATGTTCAATTTCTTATCTCCATCTATCTGTTTTATCTCCCCATACTAGTTAAAATACACCTCTGCACAAAAAGTAAATATATAACTATAGCTTGATGGCTTTATATTTCCCCATTAATATTTTCCCCAGCACAGAATGTTTAAAGACAGCTATTCAGACATACAGGGACAAACTTAAAGGTATTTTCAATAAATTGGTTATAGAGGTCACTGCCTAGACCAGATGCTTTCAGATTTATTATTATTTTATTATTTTTATTTTATTATTTATTATTATTATTTATTAGTTTATTATTCAAAGAAGTGGGGGAAAAAAGCTCTCAAACCTCAAAATAAACTTATTCAAACATACAGTGACAGTACAAACTAGGTACATTGCAAGAGGAACAGCAGACCACCTGAGAAAAAGAATATTCAAGGGCTCTAAATTATTGTCTGGGACATCTTTCCTAGGATTTATAGGAAGGTGGAATTAGTTGTTGGGGAGGGGCAATGGAGTTATTTGTTATTTTGATTGACAGGCTTGGATTATGTAAGCCTTATCTCATTATGCCTGTATTCCCATGATGTATCTGATTTTAATCATATATATGCCTAATTATGAATGGACATAAAGTGATAAATAGGGGGTTCTCCTTAAAAGTTTGCTCTGAGAACATAGTCTGCCTTATTATGCAGGTATGCAAAACTAGTCTAGGCTTCTCTGGTCCTTTTACATGCATGATATATACCCAGAAATATTTGAATAGAAAGTTTCTTAAACAGTGAGTTTTTCATTGTTGTTAAAAGGAAGAGAGATTCATTCCATTGCTTGAAATGGAGTGTTCTTGCAGCTCAATGCCGACATGGTTCTAGGTGGCTAAGTATATTGTTAGAAGAGGATTGTGTGTGCATAATGCCTTCAGATGAGGCCCTAGGTTAACAAGCTTCAAAGAGGAGTGTGTATGAATCAAAGGAGGTAGAGTTCCACATTGCAAAGCTAGTTCTTGTTCTTGCCCATCTCAAGCTGTAAGATTTTCTAATGGAAAACATCACCATGTCTTGATGACTTTGGAAATGATGTGTGCAAACATATCAACAGAGAACGCCTATTTCTTTCACTCATCACAACTCTTCCATTGATAATGAGATTTTTTTCTGAATAGTTTAATTAATCCTTTATCTGATCATGAAATATGTAGACATTTCTAAAATTTAAACTGTTCACCAACAATAATAGCATGATGTTTAGACTTTTATACCTGAACTGTACATTTCTGATCTAAATTAACTCTCACTTCTTAGTTTCAGATAAATAAAACAACTCACCAGAAACCCACAAAGCTTTGTAGTATAATATGATAAAGCAGCTTGTTTCAACTCTGTATGGGAAGGCTACGAAAATATTTTAAAAACCATTACTATAGAATCCATGATCTTGACCATCAAAAATAAAAATAAAAGCTTATTGCTTTGGCTAGGTTTTTTTAAAAAAAATTTCAGGTATGGTACATTGGGAAAAAAATATAATAGCATTGTATCTAAGAAGACCACAGCATTAAAAAATACCTATTACAAATATATTTGCACAAGCTACTTTTGCCATTGTAGTGCCACAAGAAAAAGAGGATGCTGGGGAGCCTATATAAGTGCCCTCTCTGCTGAGGAGGTTGAGAATGTGTTCTTACAGGAAATAATATCTAAAGGATGTGTGAGGATTAGGTAGGGAAATGAGGGACAGGAAGACCATTCCAGGTACAAACACAACATCTGGTTTCCAAGGAAATGAAAGAAATCTACCAGTCTCTGCAGTGTGCAGTGCAACAGAGATGGTGCTTGAAAATGGGATAGGGTGGCGACTGAGCGGTTGCCATGATGGAGCATCAAAAGCATCCAGGAGACTTTATGGAGTCTTACATCAATTATAATGGATCTTTGGGACACTGTTGTGCAAATTTCTAAGTTTTGTTTGAATCCTATAATATCTGTTGTTTGCTGTTTGGTGACTAAGGATGCAGAAAACAAAATTAGCTGGGATATAAAATTTAGGAAGCAATTTCAAGGGTGATGCATCTGCTGGAGCTCTGTGAGTGGGAGAGTATGAGGGTATGTGTGCAAGAAGATTCATTTCTCTAATCCTGAAATTAGAAAACTTTGATGTCATTTCCTTTCCCTCCTGAAAGAACACAAAACAAAACCTTGTTATGAAATCTTTGTGTAACAGGGAGTTGCTAAATAACTGGAAAATAGAATGCTTCTCCAGATTCAAATGCTAATCTTTCTCCTTAGCCCAGTAGCAATTCGATTCTTTATGCAGAGTGGAACCTTATGCATTTCAAATATCACAGAACAAAATAAAGTAGATACTTTTTTCTTTTGAATATGTGTGTCCATGGTAGGGTCCATGAAGAACAAAAGAGGCTTCTGTAACTACCTTGACCCAATAAATATGAGATGCTAACTTCCAGTCTTTACTTTATAGTTCCTTGGCTTAGATAAATTCTCTTCATGTATTCAGGAGGCAGTGGAGAGCAGGGGATTCAATCCAGCACTCCATGCGAATCCCACTCTACTACTTTCAGACTTGGGCAGTTATTTAACAAATTACTCTCCAGACATTTTATTCTTAATCTATAAAATATCTTTGTAGAAATTAAATAATGAATTTTGTGCACTGTTTACAACATATATTGTAACCATCATCTAGATAATGAAAGCACTGGATAAATGGAGGCTCCTGTTATTGATCCATGGGCACATATGCCAATACACTACAGGAAACTACTGTGTAAAACATAACTGAACATCATGGAATCATGTTAAAAGCACCTTTAGTGATACATAACTTGAAACAACTCTTCTCCTAAATATAAAAGAAAATAATTTGTTTTAAAATATCATTATCACCTAAAAATAAGATCTTGTTTCCAGGAAAGGCGCAAAGCTACACAGAAAAACCTGTCTGAAAAAACAAAACAAACAAAAAAAATGATCTTGCTTGATCACATAATTTTTCTAGATTACAGCTTCTTCCTCTATACAGAAAACTGGAATTGGCCAATATTGTCTAATTGGAACATAAAAGAAGCAATAAAGAATGACAATCACACATTCCACTTTAGCTTTGCTAATAACATTACAAAATGAAAACAAGCAATGGAGACATGTTATATTTATAGTGTGTGTGTGTGTGTGTGTGTGTGTGTGTGTGTGTGTGTGTGTGTGTGGTGTATCTAGGTATGATATAAGCTGTTCAATATGTGACAACTGGAAATTTACTGAGTTATTTTGTTTTCTCATTTTTTGGAACTAAATTTAAAAATCATGCGTGTATTTTATACTTACAGCTTATTGTGATTGACACTGGCCTTATGTCAAATGACCAGGGACTACTATATTGAATAACCTAAAGTCACACTAACTTGAAAAAAATGTTCATGTCTAATTTTCAATGTATTAAATTTTAATTAATTTGTTTTTATATTTTTGTTAAATGTTATTTTTCATAAACCCATAGGTTTATCATGTATTAAGGAATGGATTTATGACTTAACTGAATTAAGAATGATAAAAAACCTGATTAAGTGGTTTGGCTACTACTGAGTGACAATATGTTCATATTATTCTAGGATTTTTTTTTTTATTTTTTTATTCTGGGATTTGAAGAGTCCATTCTTAGACTAAGTAACACATATCACTCTGTTATTTTCATAGAACTAAACGCACCAGAGCATGATTGTGTTTAAATGAACATAGTGACAAATTCTAAGCCATGTGTCATGAAAGATTTAAATCATTGGATGTCCCAATTATAATACATACTAAATTCTACCAACAGCACATATTTTTGTAAGAAGCATGTTCCTTCCTTTTCTTTTTTTTTGTTTCTTTTCTATTTTTAAAAACACTCATCCACACATTTTGTTTGGTTTCTGAAAACATCTGATCTTGCCATGTGATTAATTAGCCAGTAATTTCCAGTGTGAAAAGTGAATCTCTGTGAATTTATTGAGATTTAGTGTTCCTCTGCATTCAATCTTCTTTGTCAATACTCATTTGTTCTTTGTTTCTAGTAATATTTTTATTTATATTTTGAGAAATTCCTGAAATATATTTTTATTGACACAAAGTCTCCCCTCCCCTAATTCCTCTCAGATCTTTCCATATTTTCCTACTTTCTTATCTTCTTCATGTTATTTCTCTCTCTTAACAAAACAAAACAAAAGGGAGTGCAATTTGTATTGGTCAGAGACTCCTTGGCATGGAACATGACCTGGATTGTGATTGATACATCCACTGTCACTTTATTAAGCAAAACTGATTTGTCCATTCCTAAAAGCTATCAGTTGTGAATAGCTTCTTGTCTAGGGGTGGGACTTCTCTCTCACTATTCCATGCTCTTTTTCCTTTGAAAAATTCTCTTGAGTATTGGTAACATATACCACCAATAAAAAAGTGATAAAAAATATAGACCCAGTCAGTACAATATCTGCTATGGACAAAGAAAACAGAAGTTATCAGTTATACCAAGTATTTTTTTAAAAAATTATACAGTTTTTCAATTGATCTTATAAATACAATTCAGGTTTTTGAAAAATATTATATTTGTTAAAAGATTTGGTAGACAGTTCAGAGTTATGATATTATTCTACTCATTCTGTATATAGTTTACCCTGTTTTAACATATGATATTAGGCTAGTATGTTTGTTAAATTGATCAAACAATATTGATGTATTTATTAAGAGAAATCATAGCTCATCGAGCTCTACTTGTTTTTTATGCAATGTTCTTTTTACATTCTAGGATCCACTATGTTACCATGCTACATTTAGTGATCACATTTCTTCAGTCTCCACTTGCCTATGATAATTTCTATACTTTATTTATATTTTATTACCTTGTCCTTTTTAAAAGTATACATCTGACATTTTATAGAATGCCTTGAAACTGAGATTGTCCTCATATGTTCCTTGTGTTTAATCATTATTGTAGGCTCAAATAAAAAAAGGTTCTCTTAAATTGTCAAAGGAAACAGCAAGCAATCAGTAGCTAAAGTTATGGTAGTACCAGCTTTGACACTTAAAAATGGTTTTTAGCAATGATCAATGTAATTAAGTCAAATAGGAACAAAAGGTAGAACTTAAAGTTCCTGTTTCTGTGTCATTAGCTTGTATAATCACCCACTCATTAACCTTTACTGTGACGTTCATTTCTTATTATTTGAGGATATTAACTGGCATCATTTCTTAATCTACTAGGACTTTCTTAAGCATTTTTTTTGTAAGAGAGGTCTATCTGTGATGAATCCTGTTAGTTTTTAATCTATCTGAAAGTTCTTTACCTCTTTTTGTTGTTGTTGTTGTTTGTTTTGTTTTGTTTTTTATTTTTTATTTTTTGAAGAACATTTCATTGACTACAGTATTCTCGTTTGGGTTTATCTTGCCATTAACACTTTCAATATATTGGTTCACTGTCATTTTTGGCAAAAAAAATTCTATTAAAAATGATAACATCCTAAGCTGCTCATGCTCCAGTAGACAGCTTTACATTTTGTGGGTATGAACAGGACTAAGCAGATTCAGAAGGTTATATAAAAAAAAGACAGTG
Organism: Peromyscus eremicus; assembly: GCF_949786415.1. Taxonomy (NCBI): domain Eukaryota; kingdom Metazoa; phylum Chordata; class Mammalia; order Rodentia; family Cricetidae; genus Peromyscus; species Peromyscus eremicus. The sequence goes on along the minus strand of NC_081416.1, from coordinate 111,789,353 downwards.
GAAGAGGAAGAGGATATGGTATGGAGGGCATTCTGAGAAGACTTGGAGACAGGAAATGGGGTACACGTGGTATACATTGAGACATGCATGAAAATACTAACACTTGAAATAAAATAAATAAATCTTTAAAAATTACCTGTTAGTCTATGATAAACTAGATGAAAATGTGCAGGTAAAAATCACTAACTCACAATTTTATAAAAGATACAGAATTACTTTATTGTAAAATGTTTGTCCTGATGCAGTGGCTCTAAATTCAACCTGTTTCAAAGAGATAAATTCTCTCTTCTAGTTCCCACCAGCATTCAACACTGGCATTTGTGGAGTGCTTGCTCTTACCTTTTATATAATTTAATCATCTTAATACTCAACTAAGATAGCTGTTAACATTCTTGTGATTTCATAGGTAAGAAGTTGAAGCTTAAGGAAGTTGAATAATTTATTCAATTCTACTGGTAACAAGTGAGGAATATAGTGTTTGACTATAACTCATAGACCACCTGATTGTTACGTATTAGAACAGTGGGTTAAGAAAGCTGATCAAAGAGGCCGGAAAGAGAAGACCCTGAAGCAGGCAGTGGCAGAGGGAAGTGTCTGCTGAGTCATTCTAAAGAGAATTTCTAGGAGTTGCTTCCTGAATTAAGAATGAAGTTCAGCCGGGCAGTGGTGGCACATGCCTTTAATCCCAGCACTCGGGAGGCAGAGCCAGGTGGATCTCTGTGAGTTCAAGGCCAGCCAAGTGAGTTCCATGAAAGGTACAGAGAAACCCTGTCTTGGAAAAAAAAATAAAAATAAATAAATAAAAAATAAATAAATAAAAAAAAGAATGAAGTTCAGCCAGGCAGTGGTGGCGCATGCCTTTAATCTCAGCACTTGGGAGGCAGAAACAGGTGGGTCTCTGAGTTCGAGGCCTTCCTGGTCTGAAGAGAGAGTTCCAGAATACCCAGGGCTACATAGAAAACCCTGTCTCAGAAAAAAAAAAATAAAGTAAAACAAAGAAAATAAAAGAATAAGCTCTGAGGTAGGAGTCTAATGTATTCACCAAATCAGCTGGTCATGTTTCCTTGCCAGAAAGACAGCATAGCACACTAGGACAGGTGGTTCCATTTCATCTCTGAAGTCTTTCTTTCCTTGTGCATGTTCTGGAACCAGGAATACATAACCACCAAAATTCTTGAAATGGTTGGATGAGTGAAGGGTGTGAATGGCACAGAAATGAACTTTTTATCCTAAGTGCTTATTTGTTACTAATTCACTTCAATATTTTGTTTTTGTTTCAAGTTCCTAGGCATCAGTTTCAAAGTTTTAAAATGAAGGAAATGGTATATAAAATGAATAGAAAATTTCTTAATAATAAAAATAAAAATAATAAAAAGAAAATAAAAGAAACAAAAATGAAGGAGATGGATTTAGTGATTTCTCAGATCCTTACCAGCCTGGGTATCTCCTTATAACAAAGGTGGTCATGTCAGACATAGTGGTTTTTGCAGACTGTCTAGCTGGAACTTAATGTCTCACTGTCTGTTTATGATACATTGCTGTGAGGTTCATCATCAGGTTTTTAAAGCTGAATTTTCTTCTCTGGGTTTTCATTAACATTGTGAATATTATTATATAAATGTTAACATTAATATTAATATTATTCACTTGAAAATATTTAATACAAACCAAATTGCTCTCATTTGGCTTTATGCTAGGATAAGGTACAAATTTATTAATCTGACCATGGCCTTCAATTTACAAATCCAGACCTCAGGAAATGGATGGTGCATGCTTAATCAGTTTGTAAAGTTACAATATAGAAAATAATTACACCAGCATGAATATTCATTTGACAAACCTATGAACAGCTATCTTGTTTACGAGCCTTCAGTAACATTTAAGCATTTTTTGAAACAGCTTTGATTTTTGCTTCTGATGTTTGCCTAACTAGTTGATATAAGCTTCATTACCATTGGCAATTAAGTGCAATTCATTCTAACATGTATAGCCAAATCTGGCATGTATGGTCAATCATCCAGAACTAATTAGGAGTATCTGCTGCTCCCAGGGCTGCAATCTGCCATTTTTGGTTAGTGATTAATTGTGAAAAAATATTGTTACATTTATGATATGATCCAATGTGATTTTATTTGCCTCAAATCTCATCTAGGCAGACTGTTAGTTCACTGGTGATTTGATCTGGGTAACATGGCCTAAGGCTGATCTTCGAGCTTTTTAATCATATCTCTTTCACTAGCACTGAATCCTGAAAACCCACTTGACCTGTGGGAGGCCACAAAATAAAATAAATGATGCCCTCTAAGAGGAGGTTGCCACTGAAATTCATGTGAGAAAAAGGCTGAGGCTCTGGTGTTTGTTTTGTTTTGTTTTTCAATTTTACTGGACATGGCATGTCAAGGAAAAGCAAGCTATTTGGCACAGAAGATAATGTCTGTATACTTCAGATATACAAAAGAAATTGAGATGGGGATAAAGTTCAAATTCATTGTGGTTATCTAATTATTGTATGTCCATCACTCCCCTTCCCCTGCCAAACTTCTTGTTCTAGTGAATGTAATGGAAGAACGGGGACTATTTTGTATCCAGTCTTGTGCAAGTCGTGGTGGCCTAAGTGAATATTTCCTGTTACAATTTCCTCAGAGCTTAATACATCTACTTGACTGTCAGATGTGTGTGCGTGTCGAGTGGGGGGGGGCATGTTGTTAGACGTTTCTTAGCCTTTTTTGCTTAAATCATCTGTGATGCCTTTATGGTAACATTCTATGCTGAATCAGAAACGAATGTTTTAGAAAGTGAGGCTAAAGGAGTAATGATTTCATCAGAAAGAGTACCTGGAACTCTTCTTCAAGCTGTGTTTTCATGGTAGCTCTTTGACTATGTGTCCTTTCAAGCCACGAGAATTTGCAGGGATCGCAAGGCCTCTGTAGTACCAGTCCTTGATCTTCCTCTCGTTTGAAGGAAGCTCAACGGAACATCCTCCTCACTCTGTATTCAATTATTGATTCAGAATGAGGATTTGATGACAGCCAACAAGAAAGCAATAGGATTTCTAAAATTTCAGCGTTTCTCAAAACTCTAGGAAGGACTTGTTTACAAGGGCCACACTTGTTAGAAACCAGTGGTGAGGACATGAGTGTGTCCTATCTTCAGTTTCTCAAGCATAGAATACAGTAGATGTTATAGACACACAATATGTTAACGGGTCTTCCCTATATGGCTTTACTCCTTCCTCCTTGTTGATTTAGAAAACGTTGCAGGAGCACAAGAAGTCAGAAAGGGGGCACCAGGCTCCCTGCATCAGAGGATGAAAGTGAATACAACATGTTTGCCTCTGTGGGCAATGTGCAACTAACTGTGTCTAGAGAAAAGATTTTAGTGAGATAGTTGATGATAAACTTGGAGAAATTTGAATTTAGCTACATATTGAATTTATCTAGAATTGAAGCATGTAAAATAAGGAAAAGTAGATAATTCTAGGTTTAACAAAGTCATTAAAAAGAAGCAGGAGCTATCAATTTTGGCTGCAAGATTAAATCTAAAAGGTGGGATGTTTATATAAGGTCCCTCGGGTATGATAATGAGGACCATCTTGAAAGCAGTGGCAAAATATCCATGGAACGAGCTATGAAAGGTTGTTAGACAAGATGTACTGTTGTGGCTGTGTTGTGAGACTCCCAAGCAAGACCACCACAGAACTGAAATCCGATGCAAAACACACAGGGGTTTATTGATAACAAGCAATCCCAGGCTTGATTTGTGTCCAACACACTGGCTAGCCAGGTGAAGGAGGATGGCCCTGAGCTCTCAAAGTGATGGATTTTTAAAGGGAAAAACTGTAAAGAGAGTGGTACAAGCCTTTGCATCATATGAGTGGATGAGGGTATGTAACCTTTGAATTTACTGGTTGGGGTTACAGTTATCATTTGGGGGTAGGCCTGGACAAGTCCCAGGCTTTGTCCTTGACCTGCCATGGAGGCTGGCTGGCCTAGCACGTACTGACTGTATGGGCTGACTCAGTGGCCAAGGCTCTGTTCTTGAGCTGCCATTGAGACTATCTGGCTTCACACATTCACATTGGCCCATGCACATAGCTCTAAGGTGGTAAGGGGTCCCAGACAGTAACCTGTCTGGCTGAACCTTGAGCAGTCAGAGTATGTGCAGAAAGGGAGCTACTGCAAGGACTATGTCACGGCCCTCCCAGAAACTGCTTGCTCAAGCCTCAGGAAACTAAAGCTGAGGCCTGATCTCTGAGAAAAGGCTGAGCAGCCTGTTATGGCATCTGCTTGGTCCTTTCAGTACAAAGCATAAAGTTATAGAAATGGCTTTTTTGGATTAGGTAAATGTAATAAGGCAATAATCAAAGCTTAAACTGGTGACTACTTTATCAGTTAAACACTTTGCATGAAAAGGAAGAAAAATTGTCTGAAGATATATGCATTGTGTCCTTAATTGTTCATATTTAAATAGACCAAAGAAGAAATATGGAGCCATAGATCTTCACATTAGCAGAGACAGATGATGAAATTGAAAAATAACTTCTTTGTCCATTTGCTAACCAGCTGTTCTAAACAGTAGATAGTACAGTTTTAAATAAGGAGTTAGATATGGATGAATATATTATTATAATGAAATTTCAGAGAATATAGCAGTTCATGTGAAATTCATGGTCTACAGGATCCATTTTATTGAGATTGTGGCCATTCATTTCTCTATACTATTTTATAAATATCCCTTTATTATTCCAATATAGATTATCCACCTATGTACTATGAAATACTTCCTTGAACACCCTATCCAGCCATGCTTTACATCAAGAAAGATGTTACAATTATACTGAAATAAAAATAGTGATAAAATAATAATCATAGAAATGTGAACTTAAATATTTCAAAAGTTTTGTATTTCTAGTGGATTGCTACGACTTAAAATGTGTTGCTTTGAAAATGTTCCTCAAATAGCTCAACTTTTAAAATCTATTTTTATTGGGTGAAGCATCACAACTTTCTTCATTCTTAATTATATTTGATAGGCATTATTCAAATATTTTAATCATAATTTTACTTCTGGTTTTCTACATCTAACTTTATTTTATGTATGCTTTTGATTTAAAACATTACATTTATTGTTATTGGTCAATTGACATTAAATTCTTCATCAGCAATGCCTGTGATCATGCCAGCAGAAGCTTCTGAAACACCCATAACTTCTCCCTAGTGCTCCTTACATCCATCCCACACATGGGGAGAACTTGATGGTACCTTAGCACTCTACATAAAGAGGGTGTCAGACAATGAAGTTACCATCAAAATACACACAATTACAGAAAATAGCACACCAAATATCTGCTGTTCAGAATTTGAGAATTAAAACAGGAAAGTGGAGCTTAGTCTAGTTTAATTCAGACTTCCATTTGTGACACAAGCTCTCTCACTTTGTATGCACAACTATTCTCATGTGACCTCAAAAATATTCTGATTATTAATTGGGTCTTAAGGTGAAATGGGAAGATCAGAAAAATACTATGTCTGTGAGTTGTAGCATTTCACTATATTCTGTTTGATTAGTATATCATGAAATTTGAACTAAATAGCAAAAAAATATGTCTGCCAAGTTAATTCAACTAACTGTTTACCACTTTTCTTTTTTATTATATTATTGAAAATAGATTTTTTTTTCAGCTGGCCAGTGGTGGCACAATCCTTTAATCTCAGTACTCGGGAGGCAGAGGCAGGTGGATCTCTGTGAGTTCAAGGCCAGCCTAGTGTGCAAAGCAAGTTCCAAGACAGGCTCTAAAACTACACAAGAAACCCTGTCTCAAAAAACAAAACAAAAAATTTTTATACACTATACTCTTCCCTGACTCCTCCCAGTTTCTCCCTATCTCTTTGTCTCACTCAGACCTAAAGCCTTTTTATCTCTCATCAGAAAATCAAACAGGCATCTAAAGAATAATAATAAAATAAGATAGGTAAATCAAAAACAAATAAATAAGAATATAACAAAACAACCAAACAAGAAAAAGAGCCAAAAATGCACAAGAAATGCCTATAAATGCAGAAATACACACTTTTGCAAACTCAGGAAAGCCTTATGCCAAAGCCAGAAGCTGTACTATGTATGCAAAGAACTGGTAAGGTAGACAACTAAAACAGACAACCAAGCAAAGAAGCCCTGACTTAACAATATTAGACAAAGAACCTCAGAAGATGCCATTGAGTTTGTTTTCGGTTGGCAATCTACAGTTGGGCATGCATCTACCCACCCTTAAGAGTGGTTTCTTTCACTTCTGAGACTCCCTTGGAGAATTTTTCATTTGCAAGTTGTTATCAATTGGAGATAGCTTTGGAGTCAGAGATGGGAGCCTATGTCCACTTCTGCTTTCAACCCTAGGACCCCATCTTCTGTATAACCATGCATTGGTATCAATTACCATTTTTCTTTGGTGTGTGCAATTTTCATGTTTATTGTATTTGTTGCTTTCAAAAAAGCTTTTATAAAATGTATATAAAAGTCAAGAACTATAACCTCACATTGTATGTGTTCTTCTCCCCGTCAAACATTTGATGAGTGCCTGCCATGAAGCAAACACACCACAGTGGTACTTTTATGTATTAACATGACTTTAGTCTCTGTCCTTGCTTTCTAGAAGGTTGTAATCTAAAGGGGGAAATGTATAATAAAATTTGTTTATCATGAACTCTGTACAGAGAAAATACCAAATAACATGTCATAATAACTCCTTATTTTCTAAACTTATTTACCAATACCTAAGAATATAAAATTATACATACTAGTGGGGTACCATGTAGTATTTCTACTCATGAAATATTTAACTACATTATGCAAAGTTTATATCAGATTAAGCTTACTTAACTATTTTGAAGCAATTATCATTTTTCATGACAAATCTATAAATAATTCCATCTACTGCTTTGAAGTTCTTCACACCTTCTTATTATTGACAGACACCCCATTCTACAGGAACACATTGTGATCTTATCTAAGTGTGGCTTCCTGTTCACTTAATCCATTCACCTAACCCTATCTGTTTTCTCCCCACACTCCCCACCCTTTAATAACCATTCCACTCAAAAGTTCTATGACATTCCAGGCGGTGGTGGCGAACGCCTTTAATCGCAGCACTCGGGAGGCAAAGGCAGGCAGATCTTTGTGAGTTCGAGGCCAGCCTGGTCTAGAGAGCGAGATCCAGGAAAGGCACAAAGTTACACAGAGAAACCCTGTCTTGAAAAACAAACAAACAAACAAACAAACAAAAAAGTTCTATGACGTCAATAATTTTACAATCTATTTACAAGTAAGACCACAGGGGATTGGAGAGATGGCTTGCTGGACAAATGTCATGATTTTTTTATGGTTGAATAGTATTCCATTTGAACAATGAACATAACAGTGCATATGTCTCAGATGTTTGTATTACTTTTTTTTTTCCATTTGGATATATATACACTAATGGGATTGTTGAATCGTATAACCAATCTACTTTTAATTATTTAATAAATATTCATTCGGATTTTTTTTTTAATATAATAGCTGTATTCACCAGAAGTGTCCAGGATTTTTTTTCTCCAAATCTTGGCCAGTGTTTCTTTGCCTAGTGTTGTGGAAAATATCAATCAATGCCTGAGTGAAGTAGGATACACTGTGGCTTTGTTTTGCATTTGTTTTGTATCATTTTCTGTGTTCTTCATGGTTATCTTTCCCTTTTTGAGGATTATGTTCTGCTTTTCCAGAATATTTAAAAAAGAGAAATTAAGGGACCACATATTAACTTTTGTCTCATGATCAGTTAGCTTCTTTGATTTGGGCTTGAGGCAAGGCTGTCTGTTTGTCAGTCTTTGTGTCTATATCTATTTCAGTGAGGTTTGTTTACTGCACAATGGAAGCCTGGAAGTCTGATGGAACTTTACTCTTTGTTCAAAATTTCTTTGGCTAATGAGGGATTTGTGTGGTTCCATATAAGTTTTAGAATTTTTTTCTACCTCAGTGAACAATGTTTTTGGCATTTTAATAAGATTATTATGAATGTGTAGATTGTTCAGGCGCTATGGGTACTTTCCAAATATTTAATTAACTGAAGACCAAAGAATATGGAATATATTTGTACATTTTTTAGTCTTGTTCAATTCCTCCTTACTCTTTTATAATTTTCATTGCAGAGATCTTTTGCCTATAGTTAAATTTATTACCTTGTATATTTTTGTTGATTTATTGTAAATGTGATTATGTCATTGATTTGTGTGTGTGTGTGTGTGTGTGTGTGTGTGTGTGTGTGTGTGTGTGTCTGAGAGAGAGGGGGGATGGGGAGAGGGAGAGAGGAGGTGTGGTGAAATCAAACTAGGCAAGCTCCCTATCCCTGGGTTTGCTTTGCTGGTTTATTTTTTAGTAATTCACTATTGGCATATGGCAACACTACTGAGTTTTGTATATTGATCATGCATCTTGCAGCCTTGTTGAACTGACTCACTAGTTCTAATAAGTTTTTGGCAGTTTAAAGGCTTTCCACATATAAGATCATGTCATTTTCAGTCAATGAGCATCTGAGGCTTTTCCCATTTTTGCTGCACTTTATTCCTGTCTTATTCTTGATGGCTCCGTGATGTTGCCCAGTTGTGAAAGTAATTGCTTAGCACAAACAATGCTCTGAGTTCAGTCTTCAGCACTTCATGAACAAGGAGTGGTGGCTCATAATTTTTACATATAAATATTGAAACAGACATCTGTTTCTTTTCCTCATCTTAGGGAGAAAGATTTCAGTTTTTCTGTATTTAATGTATTAACTATTGACTAATTGTAAGTAGTTTTTACAATTAAAATATTTCTTATACATTTTGTGTAGTCATTATTATTTTGAAGGATGTTGAGTTTTATCTAATTTCTTTATTTTTGCCTATATTGAGCTATCCTTGCATTAGTAGAACGAATACCACTAAGGCATGATGAATAATCCTTTCAGTATAATGTTGGGTTTGGTTTCTTAGTATTTTCTTTTCTTTCCTCCTTTCCTTCTTTTTTCTTTTTCTTTTTTTGGTTTCTTTTTGTTGTTGTTGTTGTCTTGTTTTTTTGAGACAGAGTTTCTCTGTGTAGTTTTGGAGCCTGTCCTGGAACTCTCTGTATCCCAGGCTGGCCTTGAACTCACAGAGATCTTCCTGCCTCTGCCTCCCAAGTGCTGGGATTAAAGGCATGCACCACCACCACCAGGCTAGTATTTTCATTAAGAACTTCATGTGTGCTAATCAAGGACATTGCCCTTTGGTTTGATATCTTAAAAAATGTTATATCTTATTTCATTTCAACATTAGGATAATTTTGACTTTCTAAAATGTATATTGAAACATTCTGTGCTGATTGGTATTTTGTCAACCTGATACAAGCCAGAATCAACTTACAGAGCTTTCAATTGAGAAACTACCTACCCCTACAGCATTGGCCTTGTAGGCAAGTCTATGAGGCATTTTCTTGATTAATGATTGATATGAGGAGGCCCAGGAAACTGTGGGTGTCTGCCCTGGGAAATGCTCCTGTGTCTTATAAGAAAGCAGGGCAAGCAAACCAGGAGGAACAAGCTGGTAAGCATTATTCAGCCATGGCCTCTACTTCAATTCCTGCCTCTAGGTTCCTGCCTCGAGTTCCTGATTTGGCTTTTTTCAACAGACTGTGAACCAGTTTATTTGAAGAAACCAAATAAATATATTCCTCCCCATGATACTTTTGGTCATGGTCTTTATCACAATAATAGAAAGCAAAAATCTTCTATTTTTGAAATAATTTTAAAAAGAACTGTTAGTTCTTTAAATGTTTATCTTTGTTTGTTTTTTGAAATAAGTGCTCCTGTACTAGTAAGTTGGTCTTGAATTTCCTATGCAGCATGAATTCTGAACTCTTCTGCTTCTGTCTCTCATGTGCTTGAATTTCAGCTGTATACTACAAATCCATGTTTGAAGTGCTAGGATTGAACCCAGGCCCTCATACATGTTAGACAAGCACTCTACTAACTGAGCTATACCCTTAACACTTCTTTAAATGTTTCATATGAATAGTGTTTGTTGATGCCAACTTGAAGATTCAATGTTATTTTGATGAGTTTTTGAAATGCTAATAACAATCTTATTCTACAGTTAACAAATAAGGAAGCCTGAAATTAGTAAGGGGAAGTATATTTTCAAAAAGAATATTCATTACAAAGAATCAGTCCTGGTCTGGAACTCCAAATTTTCTTTTATCATTGAAAAATATCATTATTGATTATTGTACATAACTCCCCTTGAATAAGTCTTGTTATTTTTTCTTTTAAAATCTGTATTAATATACGTCAGTTTCATGTGCTAATCATGTTAAGAGTGACATCTCCATACATGTAAATAGTATGCCTTGGTCAAGATTCTTACTTCCCTGAAGTCTCTTTGGGCAGTTAATAATCACAGTAGTCTTCCTCAGTACATTTCAATTATAAAATCTTTTGCGTTGTCTATCTTGGTATTTTCCAGGCAGTACCTCAATCATATACTTACCATGGCACATATAAAAAAAATATTTTCATAAGATAATGTTTAAGTTAATGTCCAGAAGTCTCTAGCCCATTCTCTGCCGAAAGATAAGGAGATCAGCCTGGCATAGCTCAGCCAGAGTGACCATTTTCATCTCTAAAAGTGCTGTTAATAATCATGCTAGCACAACAGGCTGAAAATAGCAAGACTATGGAGATCCTAATATTTCAACATCAGTTAAAATATTCTGGGCTATATTATCATTATTATGTACAAAACACAAAAGATGGTAATAAAATACTTCTTGATAAGAAGCAAGCACTAGATATTATCTGTGAATCAAGCTTTGGGGAAGCTTGGGAGTAGTTCCTTGATAAATATAGTTACATTAACTGGAAAGGTTCAAGAACGTGATAATTAACCATGGGGTTATATAACTGTTGCTCCCATTTATAAAGTCCCCAAATATAACTGGATGACATTTTAAAAGTTATTTTTGAGCTGAATTTCATTAGTCTCTTACAATCTGTTCTTAAAAGACCATATATCTTGTAATATAGCTACGTGAGAAAGAAGATTAGATACAAGATATGTACTTGAACCAGGATGAGCCTAACTAAAATCACAGTAAGCGTCTGCCTCCTTATTTGTGACATATTATAGCATAATAACTTTGTTGTTATCCCACCACCAACTGAACTGGAAAGTCAGTATGGAAATGGGAGCAGTAGTTCTTTTTACACTATGTTTGCTCATTTGTGAAGCAAGAAAAGATATGATAAGTCTTAGTATGTAAAATTGATAAAATGTGCTTGTTTTTAGTTAGTTAGTTAGTTAGTTAGTTGTTAGTTAGTTAGTTAGTTGTTGGGAGGCTAGAGTATCTTTCTACAACCCAAGCTGGTTTGGAACTCACTATATAACACACACTGTCCTCAAAATCATGTCAATTCACCTGCATCAGCCTTCTGAGTGCAGAGTGCAAAGGTCAACTAAAAAGCTAAAAGCTAAAAGCACTATGTCTTACTAAAATAAGTTTAAAATGTATGAGTCTTTACATTTATCAACATTTAACATCAGAGTTGTTGAATTCATACTTGATAGAAGGTGCTGGGGATCCCAGCAAAAGATACTATTCAAAACTTTAGCTGTGTTTTAAAGGGCAAGCATGAAGGACTTATTCTATTCTTCAGGATGATTGTGAAGAGGTAAACACCCAAATATGTGCTCTGACGGCATTGGACTATTTGAAAGGACCATCAGTAACAAGATCTGTGTTTGACAGGAGAAGCTGCACTTCATGAGAAGCAGAATCTTTTCGTATCATAAAGGTGAATTTCATCTTACAGCACTGTATCTATGAATCAGACTTCACTTCTTTCACTTCTGGTCTTCGAAAAATGCCAGCTTCTATAACCATTTATGTCAATACTTGTATCACTGCTCTGTCCAAGGCATTTCCTTCATAGATGAGTGATACGTACTGTAGCTACCTGACAAAGATACATGGATAGAGCATAGGTACACCAGGACTGGCTTAGATACTGCCCAATTTGCTGTGTGAACTCAGCAGCCTTCTTTGATGATTTATATTTTTTTGTCTCTGGTGAAGTGGCTATTTTTTCCATGGAGAGGACAGCTTAATTCTTTCAAGGTATACTATACTTTTGATATATGAGGGGAAGTAATGGAAGATAATCAGTGAGTTTCACTGTCTTTTCACCTTGCTGAGAAATACACCTCAGCAAGGTGTATTTGGAGGCACTGTAGAAAATGCTGGAACCTATACACTTTATACTCACACAATTGTAACAAAGTGGGAAAGAAAGGCATGGGTCAGATCCATTATGTCATAACTGAAATTTATAGGTTGAAAAAAAAAAGAGCTTTTTAGAAAGGTGTACCAGAATTGAGCTGTTGGCTTTTAAGGTGACTCGGACCAGCACATTTACCCTTAAGCAAAGTGACCCCGAAATTAGCAAGAATATAAAGCTTGGGTGCAATTTCAACATATGTTCCTTTACCTGTGCAAAGTTTGAACATGCATAATCAATTAGTACAACCAAAATCCAAATAGAAAGTCAATCTATGAACTCAAATGCAATGTTTTAATCAAACACAGTTAAGGAACTTTTTTCTTTTGCCTGTTCTCATTTGATATTGTTGTTCTTATTTATCTGAATATTTGAGATAAGGCGTGTCTTTCATAGAGTTAGTGGGACATTTAGAAATCACAGCATTCAGCCCCTTCAACTAAAGAAAAAATAAGTGAAAAGGTCTATCTAAGGTCATAAGTAGGAGGAACATAATCACTTGTCTATGTCAGTATGATCTAAAAGGGCTCATGATCATTATGACTCAGGAACAGACTGTAAAGGAAAAGAACACCAGGAAACTGGCCCAGGTTATAATGCTACACAAAATAATTCATAATTGTAAATTTGGTTCCAAAACTATTTCTTGAGTAAAGTCCTATAGACACAGAAAACCAACCAACAAACAAATAAAACAAAAACAGTTTGGAGGTGCATGCTCCAGAGCATTAGTGTAGATTACAGAATTATTCTGGTGGATTCCTGAGCCATCAGACATTTGGACATGATGATGGCTTTCTGATTGGGGAATATGACAAAAGAGTGATTAATCATTTTACAGCTCATGTAAGCAAAAAGACAGACCTCAAAACTTCTGCATATGTAACAATACAGATGCCATTCAACATTCTCAGGTGGTTGAGCATGGAGGCACCTGATTCATCTCAACTGTTTTTACCAGTCAGAGGGAAAGAAGGTCCTTACTGTTCCAGGTTCCCTGTAACCTGGAATCTATGGACCTGAGATGGTCCTGCACAGGTTAATATTGTAGACTGCTGTGTACATGAAGCAGACAGAGACAACAGCAACTGGAGCGAACTGAAAGGTTTACCCTTGTAAAACCAAACAACCAAGTAATGGACACAGAAATGTGTTTCCTGAGAACAGACTTGCTTTCATTTTACAGCAAAATGGATGCTGATGAGACTGCATCTTTCAATTATTTACTGACCGCAGTGTGCCCGAGAAGCAGAGATTTCATTTCATTGTTAAGGAGCAGTTATCTTCAGGAAAATGAGAGGAAACCCCATGGGAAAAGAGTGTCAATGTGGTGAATGTCAAAATTAAAAATAAATAAATAAATTTCTTGTATCTCTTAGGGTTATATAATAAAATGACTTTTTTTGAGAATGAAGGGTGCTGAGTATACTGGTATTTGTCTATAATCCCAGGACCTGGGAGGCTGAAGGAGAATTTCAACATCAGTCTAGATATACAGGGAGTTCCATGACAGTCTTGGGTTCTGGGACACTGTTTTAAAGAAGGAAGAGGAGGAGGAATGACTAAGTAATACCAAGACAGTGGTGGCTACATCAAATATGGAATTTAAATATGTGATGAGCTCATGAATCAATTATGGAAATCATTGATGTTACTGTTTAATTAGTTATCAACTTAGCAAACTGAGGTTCCTTCTATATTCTTTCCCTGGTCATTCAACCTACCATTCTGTTGATTTCAGTCATTAGAACCCATTTTCCACACTCATTGTCACTAACAGGTTCTTAATAACTGTAAAATTTGTTGCCTTTGCTTTGTGCTTTCCACAGCATGGTCTGTAGAAAAATAAGGACTCTCAGCATGAATAGCATCTGTGACAAACAAAGGGATAGAAAATTCTGTAATCTTTGAAAGTTCAAACTGTTTTGGAAGTGTAACCGAGGGGAATCCTTTCACCAGAATAAAAGTACTTCTATGCTGATGTTTTACTTTTCTGTCATTTGAGGATTTCATATTCACTCCTATTTCCTCTCCTCTAATTTCTCCTCTGTTCCCTGACTGCTTCTGAACTTCATTTTCTCCTTTTTTCCTTCCTTCTTTCTTTTTTTTGGTTTTGTTTGTTTTTTTACAACCAACTGAGAACTGCTAGTATGTGGAAAGGTATAGAATAGTGGTTCTCAAACTTCCTAATGCTTTAACCCTTTAATACAGTTCCTCATGTTGTAGTGACCCCCCCAACCATAAAATTATTTAATTGCTACTTCATAACTATAATTTTGCTAGTTATCAGTCGTAATGCAAATATCTGATATGCTGCACCTGTAGGGGTTGTAACCCACAGTTTGAAAACTTCTGGTATAGAGTCATCGACCAGAGAATGGGGCAAATTTAGGAAGAAAATGAGCTCTCGCTACCCCAGCAGACATTAGTTGACAATAATCCTTAAGCCAGGGGTGATATATCATGAGCTTCTTTCCAATTGTGATGGGATTTGAACTTACCTTATCTTATGGAGCCAGGAACAACCAGTGAGTCTGTTTCTAGTACTGTCATGTCAGGAAGACTGTTTCACTGAAATTATCCTTTACCTTGGGTTCTTACCATCTTTCCATCTCCTCTTCCTCAATGATACACAAACCTTGAAAGGAAGAGGTCCTGTTTATATCTGAGCATTCCGTAGTCTCTTATTTTCTGCACATTGACTAGTTATGGGTTTCTGTGTTGATCAGTATCACCTGCAAAATGAAGTGCTCTGATGAGAGTTGAGAGCTTCACTGATCAATGGATATAAACATAAAATCTTGGCTGGAAGTGGTGGTGCACTCCTATAATCCCAGCACTAGCACTCAGAGGGCAGAGCCAGGTGGATCTCTGTTTGTTTGAGGCCAGCCTGGTCTACAGAGCAAGATCCAGGACAGGCACCAAAATTACACAGAGAAACCCAGTCTCAAAAAACCAACCAACCAAACAAACAAACAAAAACCCATAAAACCACCGGGGCGGTGGTGGCACATGCCTTTAATCCCAGCACTTGGGAGACAGAGCCAGGAGAATCTCTGCGAGTTCGAAGCCAACCTGGGCTACCAAGTGAGTTCCAGGAAAGGTGTAAAGCTACACAGAGAAACCCTGTCTCAAAAAAACAAAACAAAACAAAACAAAAAAACCAATAAAACCTTAAGAGGCAGTCCAATACTATGCACTTTTAGAAAAATAGTAGTAGTAGATTCTTTCCTAGGACCTATGACATATACAGCCACAGATTTTTGACTCAGTTAATAGTTCCAAGCATAAGTTCCAATTGACCTACAACATATACACATATAGACATTTATACACACATATACACTGGTACACACATACATAAATACATATACATATATATATATTTAACAAAAACATATATACATACACAAACAATGCTCATACACACATTCATACACATATGCATGCCTATATTTACATACAAATATGCACCTATTTACATAAGCATATACATACATGCAGACAAACACATAAGCCAACGTTTCTTTGATCAGAACCATCAGATAAGTATCTTGTAGTTTTAACTAACAGTACTCTGATCAGTATATGATATTAAACATCTTTTCATTGTTCTGTCAGTCATTTGTATGATTTCTTCAGGGAAATATGTATTTCCCCATTTTTAGTTAGGTTACTTTACTATTTGCTGCTCCTTCAAGAAGTCTCCTGTAAGAGAAAAAGAAAACAGAGACAGAGAAATGTTGTTTGTGGTATGTGTGTGTGTGTGTGTGTGTGTATGTGTTAGAAAGTACCCATTACTACTGATATAGAAAGCACTTGAAATCACCTTGTATATTGCTGGGTCCTTCCTCATACTGCACTCGATAGTTATTGATAATAGCTTTAAAATGCAGACCAAGCTGCCAATGAGAATGTACTAAAAGCCTTGAAAACAAGGATATATTTGTCAGAGGTGTTCTTTTTTATCTGCACTTTTCTTTGCTTTTATATTTTGTTGTTATGGAAAATTGCTGTGGATATCGCTCTGTATAAATAAAACATTGATTGGCCAGTAGTCAGACAGGAAGTATAGGCAGGACTAACAGAGAGGAGAATTGAGGAAACAGGTAGGCAGACGGAGAGACTGGCTGCAGCTGCTGCCAGGACAAAGAAGATGTAAGGTACCAGTAAGCCACGAGCCATGTGGCAAAGTATAAATTAATAGAAATGGGCTAAATATAAGAGTAAGAGCTAGACAATGATAGGCCTGAGCTAATGGCCAAGCAGTTTAAATAATATAAGCGTCTGTATGTTTATTTTATAAGTGGGCTAAGGGACTGCTGGGGCTTGGCGGAACCCAGAGAGAAAACTCCAGCCACAGAAAATTGTTTTCTTATTAATTTATTTGATTGAGCCACCCCAGGACCAAAACCATTAGCAAGAATAAAATCTATGCCAGAGCCTGGCGGTGGTGGTGCATGCCTTTAATCCCAGCACTCGGGAGGCAGAGCCAGGTGGATCTCTGTGAGTTTGAGGCCAGCCTGGGCTACCAAGTGAGTCCCAGGAAAGGCGCAAAGCTACACAGAGAAACCCTGTCTCGAAAAACCAAAAAAAAAAAAATCTATGCCAGTTCATGAGAAGATTCTCTGCTATTATATAACACAAACATGCAGAACAAACATCTGTGGTCCTATGGGTCAACTTGAAGAAATTTTAACACATAACCACGAAATTTTTGCTTTTTCTATCTCCCAGTTTTCACTTGTTAATGTGTTTAAAGCTATGATAGAATAAACAGTAGCTTTTTATTTCCTAAAACAGCAGTTAAAGAAATCTCTTGATCTTCAAGGCTTGCTATGTCAAGATATTGATAGCTTTTAGCTTTGAAGACATTTAACCCTTGAAAAGAATATTAAAAGTCTTAGGCTCTGGGCCCTACCTTTGTTAGCATGGTCAGAGGAGAATCTACAATTTCTCTGAATTTCATGTCTTATATATCTGTTTTTAGAGTGTTTAGTTCTGTCAGGATTTCTAGAACTTTTACAAGCAGATGGATAAGATATATGGTTGTATATTAATAACTATTTCTTTGATAGCTCTTGTGTTCAAGTTAGTATCCTTCATACCCTACATGTTGGAGATAAACAGTTGAACTGAATGCAGTTTTTACCTCCCCAGAGTTTATATTCTATTGAAGAAAATTATGTGAAAACACTCAGAAACCACCCATGATAGTACAAGAGATGACCATTCCCCCAGGAAATCTGAGGGCTTTTTTTCCATTATATCCTAAGAGTGGCAAATAAATTCCATTGGCCATTTCTATGTCATCAACTTGTCACCCTGTACAAATTATGCTACTATAAAAGTATGAAGGAAACTCAAGAAGAATTAAAATATCTCACAGCAATTATAGTTTTGAAAGAATCCTTTGGCAAGGAACTCAGATAAGGCATCTGCAGATGTCACCCAGGCAGGGAAAACTGTATATACATTTCTCTGAATTCATGTTTCTTCATCTGAAAAATATGGCAATTATATACATTTGACAAGTTCTTCTAAACATGAAACAAAATAACACTGTCTTTACTCCAACCCAGCCCACTGTGACAAACACAGTAGTTGCTTTGTGAGTGACGTTCTTTCCCTACAACCAATATTGAAGAGAATATTTCATTTTAATATGTTTAGACCTGTCATGGTTTGCATAATTAGACCATCTATGGATAATACTACTTTTTTATTCCTATTGTATACATCTTGGCGGATTTACTCATAAAAGGTATTAATGGATGCACTTAAGGACTAGCCTCCAGATTATACCTTTGGATGGCATGGATTAATAAAACAAAATTCCATCTTTTGGAAGGCTGCAAACAGAGGAGACATAGATTTCAATAACAAGTTTAATAGAGGGTAATCATTGTTATAATAGAGAGATGAGCAGTATGTTGAAGGGCTTGTTGGAGGAAGTAATCAAATTTGGCAGAATGCATGCATCAAAAATGAATGCAGAGTGGCTAGCCAGATCCATATTAAGTGAAGGCACTTGTCAAACTCAACAACCTGAGTTCACTTCCCAGTGAACATGATGGAAGGAGAGAACCAACTCCTGCAAGCTATCCTCTGACCCTCACATCCATATACCCAGAAACATATACCTAGATACCATGGTGTAAACGTGTTCATACTCAAGTATACACATACATACATACACACACACACGCAAACACACACACACACACACACACACACACACACACACACACACACACATATTCATGCACATACATACATGTGATGCTGTGGTGTTTTGTAACATATAGAAATGTTTAACACCCATTTAATGAATGAAACTGAATATCATTTAACAAATTAAACTAATATTACCAGAAATTTTCCACTTTTGTTCATCTCTCCTTCTGGAGGCTGGGAAAGGCATCAATGATAGGGCCTTGTCATGTTGACAGCAATATTCCTGGTGAATAACAACGTGGCTATGAAGCACAGTGAAAACAATGAAACTCAATATCGTTTAACAAATTAAACCAATATTACCAGAAAATTTCCACTTTCCAATTTTGTTATAATTGTATTTATTTTGAGTATGGATATGTGGTTTGTCATGTGAGCAAGTTGTCAGAAGACAACTTGGGGAGATTCTGTTCTCTTCTATAATTGAACCCCAGATGTTGTACTCAGATTTCCAAGCTTGGCAGCATGTGGCTTTATCTAATGAGCCATCTTACCAATTCCTATTTCTTTATTTACTAACTCCTAATTCTTTGTTTAGTAAAGTCAAGAATATTTCAAGTACTACAGTCTTTTTTTTTAATGAGTCAAGTTTTCTCTGTGTAGCCTTGGCTGTCCTAGAGCTTCCTCTGTAGACCAGACTGGCCTTGAACTCACAGAGATCTGCCTCCCTAGTGCTGGTATTAAAGGTGTGCACCACCAGCAATGCCAAGCCTCTTGAAGGCACTGCTTGACAAAGCTCACAGTGCTTAGACAACTTGGACTGACCTTTCACTGCCCTTGGTGGAATTTGCTACACAACTCTTGCCTGTGTCTTTGACGTGTTTAATGTTTGAATTCCTTGCTCTTAAGGCCCCCTCACCAAAGGCTAGAACTGGGATACTGTAACAATTCTTATAGAAGCTGGTAAGAATAAACATGGTGGTTCTCTAGGAGAATCAGCTATGCAAGAAATTGAGTCTTCCATAGAACCTATTACCTAAGTGGTATTAGCAAGCATGACTCAGGATCTGGAAAACATCAATAAAGAAGAAAAACTTAGGGAAATTTTAGAAGCTGACAAACTATAACCAAACTATTGGGTTTTCATGTTCTGCCCTAGAAACACAGAACTATCATAGACAGGAAAAGATTTTGATTATAAAATTAATGACTTTCCTAAAAGCAAAGTAAGCAGTTTTAGGAATATTGATGTTCTTTTAATTTATGCAGCATTATAATAAACATAGGAACTGTGTTGAAACGAGAGTTTATAACAGAGACACAAAGAGAAACATCTTGGCTCAATGCACCACCTGGCTTCCTGAGCACACTTGTCAGACCAGGACATCTTTGACAGAAATAATAAAAAGAAAAGAATGGTATTTAAGTAGTCAAAGGAAAGGATGGTGGTCTTGTGTCAGATATAAAATAAAAGTTTAAACAAAGGACTGAGGAATTAGATTTCCATAGAATGATCAGATATTCATTACAGTAGATTAATAGAATAATACAGGAGAACTTGATATAATAGGTAGTAGGAAATAACTTCTGATTTATTAAACTTAGTCAAACTTAAATAGAGATATCCTGTCTAGTATTTCTGTAACCGCAAGGCTTTATGACACCAATTTTAAGGAAAAAGATATTGAGTTAAAAGAATTCATTTTATCATACAGTTAGATTTCAATTGTCATGAAAGTTAGTTTTCTCATTAAGTTTCTTTTACTTTACATGATTATGTAATTAAGGAAGACTTTAGAAAAGTATATATTATGAAAAGACTTTATAATCAATGATTAAAATCTATAAGGAAATGCTTTTGTGTATAAACAAAGCCCATGAGAGATGCAGCTTGTCAGAGTAGGTCAAGCCATACGGAGATGTGCTTTCTCTCTGTCCATCTCCCATAAAACAAAACTAAGAAGCGTCCCATGTCTGATTTCTCCATCACCACTCTTACATCCACCCACCCAGTTTAACCCTGCTTTTACCCAGAGCTGGACCCTAGCACACCACCATGACTGTCTCAAGTAGTGCATCTTAATGTTGAAGTTTACCACAG
Source organism: Peromyscus eremicus (assembly GCF_949786415.1). Taxonomy (NCBI): domain Eukaryota; kingdom Metazoa; phylum Chordata; class Mammalia; order Rodentia; family Cricetidae; genus Peromyscus; species Peromyscus eremicus. The sequence continues at coordinate 111,768,756 of NC_081416.1, read as the reverse complement.
TTGTGAGCCGGTTACAATGACAAGACACCACATGCTCCTTTCAACTTTCTCAGGCCTGTACTCCAATTAAAACAGACCAAGTTTCTAGAAAAAGGAAAACATTATTTTACTCTCTCTGTGTTGAATATATTTCATTATAGTTTGACTGTATATGTTTATGGTGTTATAGTATGGTGATAGATGTAATTGTTGTTATAATCGTCCTTTAATCTCCATAAAAGTCTCATATTAGGGTTCTGTTATTTCCAAAAATATAGTTGAAGATAATAAGCTTAAAAATAGTTTGCACAAGACCTGCACAAGATCATGCCCAAATCACAGCATAGATGTATGGTAATTGACCTCCAGGCACACCCCTTACTGACGATCTGTTGGCAATGGATAGTTGCTGAGGGGAGAAAAATCCTTCTTCTGTTAAGGATATGGCTACTGGTATGTTTCCCATGCTCCAGTGGATGATCTCACACTGGTGCACATATGGGCACTAACTGGACTTAATGGGTTGTCAAAAAAGACAGAGTTTGGAAGTGGTCATGTTGGAGCAAAAAGAAGAGAATTGGAAGGAGGGGTGAAGGCAAATATGATAATATTTTATGTATGTATATATGTGTGAAATTCTCAAAAATAGGGAAAAAATTAAATGTCCTTCAGACAAAATAACATTAGGTTAAATGATGGGAGATCCGGGTTTTAAATGCAAACTTCAAACTGTTTTACTATTTTTGTTCCATATTAAATATTATGTGTTTGTTTTTACTTTATGGAAGAACATATCTGAGGTTATGTGACTATTACTGGATATTAATTGCTTTCTATAGGAATTTGTTTTATACCACACTCAACTGAGATCTACATGCAAACACATTTGATAATAATCTTCTACGGAGCTTGTGGAACTCTTAAATTCACAAATGTGAGCATTATATAGGGAAATTATTGATTTTCTTAGACTTTGTACAGAAAGGCACTCAGCAAAAGTTCTTTTTGTACTTTCTAAAATGTGCTGACTTCAGTGTGAATACGGTAATTCTGTTATGGGCATTAAAAGAAAAGAATCAATGGTCTTCTATAGCGGGCCATGTGCTCCTATACAAGACTAACAAGCTAAAAGTGGAGGTCTGAAAAAGAGTGTAGGTCATGTTAGTTTTAAAAAGTCAGAAAGAAAGGATGGAAGATATAAATGTTTCAAATCATGTTACACCATATCTTAACATCTTTTTTCTAAGTTGTCACTATGTTTTAAAGTGACTGAGCAATGTTCTGAATACATCCAACAGTTAATACCATTTCTCCACAACTGTGTAGAAAGTCTAGGGAATGTGGCATTATTTGTCTCACTGGAAACTTCCTCTTGTTATTCTTTTCAGAGCCAATTCATAACTACTGGTAAAGTGTGATACACTCTTGTTTCACTCCTGAGCCTGGTTGCCCACCTCCACTAACAACTACCCTTACAATAGTTAAGTTTCATGCTAACAACAACAGTTCACTGGATACAAGGCACCAAGTGTAGTGCCTGTTTAAAGCATTCAGCCACACTCTTTACAGTCTTCACCTGCCATCTAACAGGAGTCTTGCTACCTCCCATCAAACAACCTAGGGTATCTGCCTCTCTCAAAGGCAATCATAATTTGAGCTATTGTTAAACTAGATTGTCAGTGACTTTCCAACCAGACTGTTTAACATGTCACCCTTTCCTTCCCATGTTTCCTCTTAAAGAATTATTCTGTTGCCAGAAATACACAGTTCTTTATTCTTCACTGTACTTGTAAGACAGTTTTATTGGTAGATGCAACTAACCCAGTGATTACCTACTGTAGCTTTTTATCAGAATGATGTGAGATTCTTGATAAAAGTAGAACTTTGCAGAACAAAAGCTAGATAGTCTTGCTCCATATTTTTGGAAAACAAGATAGGTTATTCTTACAGACAACCAGATTTAGAATTCATGGATTTGATGGCTTTCCACCTAAAATAAAATTGTGAGCTAATTTGAGCAGAAATTGCTCTTTCCTGTAATATCTTCAACCCCTGATATTGCATATTCAAAGCAGAAAAGCAGAGTTGCCACTCAGCAATTATCTGTTGAAATTAAAATGAAATCAAAGTGTATTCTCAGCATTGCTTAGCTTTGCTTTTAAGTTTTACTTATCCTTATTCCCAAAACATGATTTATAGCAACTTATAAGGTATAAACAAAATTTCTCCCCATTATACTGTTTAAGACATTATTTGACTGTAGAATAATTGAAGGGAAATCAACACCTTGGTCTGGTTCCTAGCTTAATTCTAATAATAAATCAGCAATAACCACCTTACTGAGGAATCCCTAGCTTTTAAAAATTCTTTCATGAAAATTGCCACCCTGGTAAGATATGATACACTTAAAAAATCATGCTTGCAGCCACATACAATTAAATCTGGATTCTAATCTGAATCCTGCCATTTCTTATGCATTCACTATGCCTTGCTCAAAGTAGCTTGGCAGTCCATGGAAAATATGTTTATTTATTCTTTGCTGTGATCGTTTCATCTAAAGACTTTTCAGTTAAGTTGTATTCCATAAATAAATATGTGACAAGTACTGTTTTAAGCACTAAGGAGTCAAAACATGTAACAACCATTCCTCCCACTATATTTTCAGTCTCCAATACATGACTATACCTATTTCAGAGGGTGTTATGAAACGGAAGTAAACATACTTGTTTTGTGCATTTGCAAGCATCCAATAGATGTTAGTTCCTATCTTCATGTGTGTTTCTGTCTGTGTTGTACATTCCTCTACAAAAAGAGTCCTTTCAATCATTCTGTTTGTAAAAACTCACAAGTCTGATGAAAAACCAAGCAAATGCTGAAGAGTAGAATAGTTTGTTGAATGTTTCTTCCAGCCAGACACTGGTAGAAGGTATGTAAAATCTCACTTGGAAGTTTTACCATTTACTGGTGCTTTAAAAAAAGCAAATTTTGTCATTGCAGAGAAGTGGGTGAAACTATATGGTAAATAATCTTACTATACATCAGAGAACATATGAGTCCAGATTTGTTCCAATGACCAAGATGCTCTGTCTCACAAGTTTATCTAGGGGCTATAGTAACTAACTGGAAGCTGTAATGAACAACAGAGACAGGTTTATTACTATCTAGGTAATGATCAAACTACAACTACATTTCAAAGAAGGGAGCAGAGTAATTTGTATATAAAACTATCCATATCATTAATGCTGTAAGATCACAACTATAAACTAAGATAGTTTCTAAGATATTTTCTAGAATGCTTTAATATTGTGATTTTTTCCTTCAGTTATACCCTGAGTGAACACAGCAATTCAGAAAACAATTTATGAAAGAAGGGGTCATGAATCTGAAGGAGTGAAGGAGAGTGGGGAAGATTATAAGGGAAGATTGAAGGACAAATGATGTAGGAAGAAATATAAATACATTAATCTAAAAAAAAGGCAGAAATGTTGATACTTTCTTTTGGTATTGATCTGCTTGCTAGTCATTACATCTCAATCCCATCCCAATTTTGTGTATTTCTCTACCTTCTGGAACCCTTTTACTCTGAGATGCTTTTAAATCCCTCCCTTGTTATACCCCAATGCTTTCTTGAATCCTTAATATGCTTTAGAAACACTTAAATTATTATTATTATTTATGCACACACACACACACACACACACACATATATATATATATATATATATGTATATACTTATATATACCTATATAAAAACCTACTGAGTCCACGTATGTATGGATCAGCACTTGGGATTAGATAACCTATCAAGGGCTTGTCCCTGGAGAAAATTCATTCTTCCTCTCCTCTTTACTAGCAATTATATTGAGAATAGAGGAATTAAAATATTATGGAACACTAATATCAATATAGGAGACTGGGAATTCTGGTCACTGCAGTAATGAACTTCAGGGAAATTCATTTTCTATATATATTTTGATGCTTTAAGCTTCTGTGAGGTTCAATGACCTTGAAAGCCAGAGTAAAATATATTTGACAAGGGGTGGGGGAATACAGGAAGAGCTGGAAGAGGGAGAGTGTGGGATGGAAATGATGTATTGAACTCATGTATGAAATCCTCAGAGAAAAATAAATGTTATGGAAAAGAAAAAAATAAATAAAATTTTGAAAAAAAGAAACACTTTAATAGCTTTGGGTGGTCCATCACAGCTTTTCTACATTCTAAATCTTGCCAGCAAGCATTCTCTATGCACCTTTGCCGCTGGTTAACTACTTGAAAATAAAATTATTAAGTGCATGTCAAATTATGAAGCATGATTGAAAGCTGTGAAAACCCAGGTCTATGTTCTGTGCACAGGAAATAAACGTATTTGAAACCTTCTTTAACAGTCTTTGATAGGTTAATTATAGCTCACCCGATTCTTAAGTCTTAAAAAGTCACAGTGCCAATCTTGTTCCAGCATTTCATTTTTAAAATACTTTTGCCTTCAATAGATTTTTTAAAAAAGTACTATTTTCTTAAGTTTCAAAGAAACCTGTCAAAATTTTTGAGGAGTTTTTGAGATAATTGGAAGCTTATTTTTTTTCTAGGAACTTTTAATCACTGAAATCCCAAAGTGAATCTAATGTTCCCAAAATATCCCTTCTTTGGAGATTATGTGAGCCAAGTGGTTCATGACTATGAAGCCAATGGAAACACAAGTTCTCTTCACTGAAAGAAAGGAATATTTCTCATTCTCTTATAAAATGACTGTTACATTCATGTCTACCACACATATCTATGTGTGTATAGTGAGGATTTGTAACCCAAGAAAGTAAAAAAAGATAGTAAATATCTTCCAAATATTCACACTATCTCTGCCTGTCACTTTATAGGATGTAGCACAGCAAGATTTCTCACAGGGTGTGCCTTTCTAAGTAATAATAAAATAACCTTTATTAGCTGAACATTTACATGAGAGACATTGTGCTGAAAGCTTTGTAACTATCAACCTGTTTCATTTTCCTGGCAACCTCGGTAACATATAAAGTTATTACTGCTATTTTATTTATTTATAATAAATCAAAGATGTTTTCTCAATTATAAAATTGACAACACCAAATTAATAAATGGTTCAATGGAAAGGAGGGTTGCCTTCTAAGCATGAAGATTTGTGTTTGAATCCCAATCACCCATGTAAAAAGCCAGGAATAGCTGTGCACACAATAGCACAGGAAAACAGAAGTGGATGGATTCTGAGACCTCCTGTCCATCCATTTGAGATATAACAGCAAGCTTCAAGGTGATTGAGAAACTAGTTCAAGTTCATAAGCTGAAAAATAACACAGGAAGATGTCCACACCCTCCTATGGCCTGCAAAAGTGAGAAAACTTGTATATTCACATGCATGCACCACATATGCATACACTACACACATGCAAAGGCACACATACAATGCAGATGCATATACATAAACACATACTCCACCACCCTATGGTTAGATAAGATTTAGAGTGTTATTTCAATTTTCTTGTTTCAGTTGAGACTTGCTTTGTGTCTGTGTGGTCAATTTTTCAGAAAATTCCATAAGGTGCTGAGAAGAAAGGACATATTTTTATGTTAGGGTGAAATGTTTTGTAAATATGTGTTAGGTACATTTGGTTAATAATATCAATTAGCTTCAATATTTCTCTACTTAGTTTTTTGGATAGTTTTATTTTGGTTTGTTAGTTTTGTTGTTGCTGTTTGTTTTGGGATGGATAACACATCTATTGTCAAGAGTGAGATATTGAAGTCTCCTTCTATCAATGTGGGGAGCAATATGTGATTTCATCTGTAGTATTGCTTTTTGTTTTTTTTTGTTTTTGTTTATTTTTGATTTTTCAAGACAGGGTTTCTCTGTGTAGCTTTGTGCCTTTCCTGGAACTCCCTTTGTAGACCAGGCTGGTAAATGTGTAGTAGCCCAGGCTGGCCTCGAACTTGTGATCCTCCTGCCTCTGCCTCCTTCAGCAAATCCTACCAGCATGTGCCACCACAACAAGCAAGTACTGTTTATTTTACAAACTGAGTGCCCTTTTGTTTGGTGCATAGATGTTATGAATTCCAATGTTCTCTTGGTGGATTTTTTTCCTTTGATGAATATGCAATGTTTTTCCCTAACACTTCTGATTTTTTTTTTTGACATCCATATTGTCAGATATAAAAACGGATACACCAGCTTGCTAAAAAGATCCACTTGTTTGAAATATCTTTTTCCATCTTTTTACACTGAAGTTATTGATGTCTACCCTTGCTGTTGAGGTGTGTTTCTTGGATATAGTGGAAGGATGATGGATCCTGATTTCAAATCCATTCTGCTAGTCTGCTTCCTTTTATTGGGGAACTGAGATGATTGATGTTGGGAGATATGAATGAGCATTGTTTGTTGATTCCTAAAATTGTGTTGTTATTGATATGTGTGTTTCCCTCTTTTGATTTGTTTGTCTGGAGTTCTTTACTCTCTGTGGTTTTTTTTTGTGTGTGGGGGGGTGTTTAACTTCTTTATTTTGGAGTTTTCCTTCTAGCACTTCCTATAGGGCTGATTTTTGATAAATATTACTTAAATTTGGTTTTTTCGTAGAATGTCTTATTTTCTTCATGTACTGTGATTGAAAGTTTTTGAAAGTTTTACTGGCTATAGTAGTCTGGGCTGGCATCTGGGTCTCTTAGAGTCTGTAGAACATCTGTCCAGGTCTTTCTGGCTTTTAGAAACTCCATTGAGCATTCCAGTGTTATTCTAATAGGTCTGTCTTTTTATGTTACTCAGTCTTTTTCCCTTGAAGCTTTTAATATTCTTTCTTTATTCTGTACATTTAATGTTTTGATTATTATGTGCCATGGTGACTTTCTTTCTGCCTCAGTATATTTGGTGATCTGTATTCTTTTGGTACCTTGATAGGCATCTCCTTTAGATTAGAGAAATTTTCTGTGCCTTTGACCTGAGTTTCTTCTCCTTCTTTTGTTCTTTTATTCTTAGATTTGGTCTTTTCATGCTGTCTCAGATTTCCTGGATGTTTTGTGAAAGTTTTTTAGATATAACATTTTCTTTGATCAAGGTAGCCATTTCTTCTTTATGTCTTCAATGCCTGAGATTCTCTCTTCCATCACTTTTATTATTTTGATGAGGCTCTGAACTTCCAGTTCAAGTTCCTAAAGTTTTTCATTTCCAGATTCCTCTCAGTTTGGGTTTTCTTTATTGGTTTTATTTCCATGTTCACATCGTTAAGAGTTTTATTCATCTCTTTCCACTGTTTGTGTTTTCATAATTATCTTCCTCTTTAAAGATGTCTATCATACTCATAAGGACTATTTGAAGGTCTTTCTTTAGTCCTTCAGCTATGAAGCAATACTCAGGGCCTCCTGTGGTTGCTGGCCTCTAGCAGACACACATTGTTCTGGCAGTTATCTATTGTGGTTTTACTTCGGTGTCTAGGCATCTGGGTTTGGGAAAATTATAATTTTTGGTGCTGATAGCTACTCTCATCTTTGTTGAGTAGATGTTTTGTTCTTGGGTGTCTGTTTCCCTTCTGTTTGTTTGGGTTTTTTTTAAAGAAAATTTTTATTCATTCTGCATACCAACCACAGATTCACTCCTCATCCCTTCTCCCACCCACCCCCAACAGCCTTTCCCTCCAGCCACTCCCCATCCCATCCTCCACGGAAAAAAAAAAAAGTATAGCCTCCCATGGGGAGTCAGCAAAACCCTGCACATTCAGCTGAGGCAGGTCTAAGCCCCTCCCCTTCTTGCATCAAGGCTGTGCAAGGTGTCCCACCATAGGCAATGGGCTCCAAAAAGCCAGTTCATGTACCAGGGATAGATCCTATTCTCACTGTCAGGGGCCCCTCAAACATACCAATTTACAAACTGTCTTGCCCATGCAGAGGGCCCAGTCCAATCCCATGCAGGCTCCACAGCTGTTGATCTAAAGTTCATGAGTTCCCACTAGCTTGGTTTGGTTGTATCTGTAAGTTTCCCCATCATGATCTTGATGCTTCTTGCTTGCAGAATCCCTCTTCCCTCTTGTCAACTGGATATCCCTTCTGTTTCTTATGAGAGTATGGTGATTGTGTTACTTGGTAGGAAATTCTTCTGGACTCCTGATAGGTGTGTAAATAGGTGTCCCAGGTAAAATGTGTTTCTAGGTTTTGGGAGGTGACACTAATGGCAGTTGGTTGGGGAGAAGCTGAAGGGGCACAGGAAGGTGGAAATCAGGGTACTCCACCATAATCTGCTTAGTCCCATGGATTACTGGAGCGAAGAGTGAATAGAAGCCTCAGAAGAAGTTCTGCTACAGAGCTCGGGATGAGAATGGGGGATTGAACTTGTAGGATTGGAGTGAGATGTGTAGATCTGAAATTAGTTTACCTGCTTCCCTGATCAGAGTGGCCAGGGAGTGCCTGCTGGAGTGGGATGCAGGGATAAATGAACATGTCAGGGAAGAAAAGTTAGTAGGTGAATATCTGTGTGATTGCCTGAGATGGGGGCAGGGAGTGGGAGGGAGGTAGCAGCAGATGATCTGCTGCAGGGCTGAGGATGAGACTGGGGATTGAATTTGGAGGATTTGAGGGAGAAGTGGAGATCTATCATTAGCCTACCTGCCTACCTGGCTGGAGTGGCCTGATGATTCCCAAGGACTCTATTACTGCTATTTTGAATGTGACACAAACAGAGGGCTGGAGAGAGGTGACTGTTGTTTCTGATGGCATTATTTACTAAGAGCTCTCTTCAGTGTATTTACCCACAAACTCCAATGGGACAGAGGAGGTTTGCATTAGTGCTTATTTAGAGACCTCTTTGAGAATACAGTACTCTTCTTTTTCCTCTATGCTTTGCAAAATCTTTTTTCTTCTTTTTTAATTATCAAGAAATTTTCTATTCATTTTACATACCAACCACAGATCCCCCTCTCCTCCTTCCTCTCACTCTCCAGACTTCTCCCCCAACTCACCCCCATTCCCACCTCCTCTAAGGCAAGGCCTCCAATGGGAGTCAGCAGGGCCTGGTACATTCAGTTGAGGCAAGTCCAAGGCCCTCCTCCTGCCCCAAGGCTATGTAAGGTTTCCCACAATAGGTAATGGCCTCCAAAAAGCCTGCTCATGCACCAAGAACAGATCCTGATCCCACTGCCAGGGGGCCCATTAATCAAGTCAAGCTACTATTAAGCCATATTTGGTAAATGTCTATTAATATTGAGTAACTTCTCAAAGCACACAAAAAAGTACACTATAGCACCATGCTTTCTAGAATGTAAGTGCATATTATAAATGTTCCCAAATGTTGCTATAGTCTATTACGTTTGCCCGTATCTTGAAAGTATTAGAAGGAGAATTTTGTTGTTGTTGTTGTTGTTGTTTTTATACTGAGATATTTGTATGTTTAAACATAGCCAGGAACTTTGGTTAAATGAAAGAAACAAATCTCAGTGAATATCAAAGTTAGTGAATAGGAAAAACAACATTTAACATCAAATTTATGTAACTAGTAATATAATGACTTTATGTTTTCATTACTTTTTGTGTCATTTGCAACATAAAATTGCATCTGATCTTAATGGTCTCAGTGAAAAGGCACCAAATTGCCTTAAACAATCTTTGATAATATTACTGAGGTCTTATAACTCCTAGTCTACTTTTCTTATGGATTTATTGGCATTGAACTACTAATAGTATTGAATCTAGGACTATTCTAGTCCTAAAATAGTTAATTTACCTCTGTCTTCATTTAAGGAGTTTAAGAGTTTCCATGCAAGTAAGACTGTAATAGTTCAGTTGTGATTGGGAACTTACACAGTTTCATCAGACAAGCCTCAGGGTCTCCTCACACACTTGATATTAGATGATAGCTCTCTAACTCCAAAGAGACAATCAAAGAGATATCTGGCAGGACATGATGGGGCATGCCTGTAATCTCCACGCATGATAAGCCAAGATAGGCAAAGCATGAGTTCAAGACCTGCCAGAACCATATAGTGAGTTCAAGGCATCCAAACTTACCAGTGAGATTGTTTAAAATTTTTCTTAATAAAATATATCAAATAGCACACCATCTTTCTATCAAACAATAACATTTTATACTCCAATGATTTTAGCTATAATGAATTATGAAAGCTATAATTATGAAGCTATAATGAAGTTAAGAAAATTTCTGCAAATACTTGAGATTAGGAGCAGGGATCTTTGAAGAGTGAGTCAAATATTCAAATAAAAGTAATGGACCTTGGAGCAATCGCATAATATGTCAATTGTTTGCAATTTATTATTAAATTTTAGGAAGAAGCCAAGTTCACCTTTCTTATTTATAGAATTCTGTGTGCTGGACTGGAGAGAGATTTCAGTCTATAAGGAAAACTATTCTCCATCTTATAATAATTACATTGTACTGCCTGCCAATGTGCTTTATACACTCATTCATCAAACTTTTACTGGACAAAATTTATGTACCATCATAAATTTTGAATGTATAATAACAAGATCTAATCTTTGTCTTAAAGGAATTCATAATCCAAGAGGGCAATTAGGGTAATATAGTTTTCCAGTACTGTAGTCATTATGGTATAAAGGATTTTCTCCATTTCTCACTTCTAACAATCAAGTTAATTGTATGATTTGTAAAACTAGTATCAAATCCTTAAGTTTGGAAGGATATATACTTCCAATCTTTGGAAGTATAAATAGTGTGAACCTAAAGCAAGCATTTTCTTAGTTTCTATTCTTTTTCTGGAAGTCATTCTAAATGCTTTCTCCTGAGCATTGCTTTATTTATTGGTAGTTTAATAAAAATATTTTCATTTACATATATAGATGAGGAAACTGAGAAACAAAAAGATAAAATTACTTTCTTGAGGTCATTCAGCTAACAAATGGTGTGTTCAGATTTTGAGCTCAAACTGTCAGGCACCTGTGATTCATGTTCCTATAACCTAGAGCAATGCCTATCAGCATGAGCAACATTCTGCTGGAAGCCTAGACCAGAAGCTTACTGTGTTATTAAGATGAAAATACCTCTCTTTACAACAGCGATTCTCAACCTTCCTAATGCTGTGATCCTTTAATACAGTTCCTCATGGTGTGGTGATACCCAACCACAAAATTATTTTGTTGATACTTCATAACTGTAATTTTGCTAGTTGTGGATTCTAATATAAGTATCTGATATTGAGGACATTGAATATGTGACCCCAAGAGAGGTTGCAACCCACAAGTTGAGAACCACTGCTTTATAGTGTGCCTTTCTGTTAGACATTCCAAATCCTTTTTGCTCTTCTCTGCCCTGGAACTCACCACATAGACCACTGCACCATATAGCTCTTTTCACTTAGATTCTGCAAGGATTCAGACAAGTGGAGAAGCACCAATGAAGGTTGAAGGAGCAAAGGGAGTGAGATTAGATTGTTCATGTCTTTGCTGAACTACATTCTGTGTGGTTATTTTGAATTACCCACTTCCATCCTCAAATTCTGCTGTCCTGAGCCCCCTCCATCAACACTCTCCACTGAATATCTGTAACTGGATGTCTATAAAGCCACTGTTCCTTCCATTTACTCCTTTGCTTTAGGGATGGTAATTACAACTTAAATATTTCACATTCTTATTAATTTCATGACACTTTGCCCTCATCTTTTCAAATAATTTCTTTGTTCATTTCTCTCAATTTTTCCTTACTATCCTAATCTCAGTGTCCTATCTTTAAACTCCAAAATTGGAGCAAATATATTGGGTTTAAAAGTCACTAAGTGGTATCATGTCTGATTTCAATCCATCTTAAATAGTTTCATTTTTCTATTACTTTTCAGTGGTCCTAACACATGACCCTTTTCAACTTTCCTCTTTCCTGAGGTACTTTTACCTGTTTGCTTTCAATGTTATTAAAGTTCATGCAAAGTAATGAGATTTGTTTTATTAAAAATTTATTTTCACAAAATACATTTTTTGAGACAGAATTTCTCTGTGTAGCTTTGTGCCTTTCTTGGAACTCACTCTGTAGCCCAGACTGGCCTCAAACTCACAGAGATCCACCTGCCTCTGCCTCCCAAGTGCTGGGATTAAATGCTTAGGCACAAAATACATTTTGATCAATTCCCCTTCCACAGTTCTTCAAGATCCTCCTATCTCCCCATCCATACAGATTAATGCCCCCATCTCTCTTCTAATGTGTGATTGGTATACCCAGTAAGATGCCCTCGGGGAAAATTGATTTTGCCTTTGCAGATAGCTTCTTGGTTAGGGGTGAGATCATATGTGCACTGCCCCTTCTCAATGCTGGGACACAGTCTGGTTTAAGCTTGTGGTTTCTGTATGCTGCCAGTATCTGTGAGTTATAGGTCCTGTCATGTCAGGAAGACACTATTCTTTGGAGTCATCCATTAGTCTGGCTCTTACAATCTTCCATCTTCTTGTACTACATAGCTTCCTGAGCATGGAGGGGAGGGTTTTGATGAAAACAACCCATTTATGATGGAATGTTCCAAGTCTTTCACTCACTTCATGTCATCTCGTTGTAGGTCTCTGTTTTAGTTCCCATCTACTGCAAGAAACTTCTCTTATGTGGGTTAAGCAAGATGATCTATAGGTTTAGCAGGGTGTAATTAGGAATCATTTTACTACTGTATCCCTTTAGCAGAATAAGAGTAGTAGATTTTCCCTAATACCCATGACTTACCTAGTCTGGAGATCCTGGCCACTTTAGTAGCATCAGGTATGGGCTCCATCTCATGGATAAGCTCTAAGTCCAATCAAAAAGTGGGTGGTTATTCCTTTTGTGCTACTATTGCACCAGAATCTCTTGCAGATTGATCACTGTTATAGGTCCTAGGGTTTATCTAAGTGATATCAATGATTATCTTTCTCCTTCAGTAAAATACAAAATACCTTCTAGTACATGAACACACTAAAAGATAAAAACCACATGATTATCTCATTGTGCAGAAAAGGCCTTTGACAAAATCAAACATCCCTTCATAATAAAAGTCCTGGAGAGTCTAGGAATATAGGGGACATACACCAACTTAATAAAGGTAATTCAAAACAAGCTCACAGCCAATATCAACTTAAACATAAACTCAAAGCAATTCCACTAAAATCAGAAAAAAAGCAAGAATAGCTACTTTATCCATACTTTACTCATTATAGTATTTGATGCCTTAGCTAGTGCAATCAGACAACTGAAGGAGATCAAGGAGATACAAATAGGAAATGAAGAAAAGACCCTAAATACTCTACCAGAAAAATTCTACATCTAATAACCACTTTCAGTAAAATATAAAGACACAAAGTTATTTCATGTGTTTTCAGATTTTATTTGTAAATATTTAATTTAGATTTGTGCATCTATATGCATAAGGGATATTGATTAATTATTTTTTTCTCTTGGGTCTTTGTGTGGTTTTGGTATCATGGTAATACTGGATTCGTGAAAATGATAAGAAAAATTCTTTCAGTTTCTGTTTTGCATAATAATTTGGGGAATATTGGCATTAATCCATCTTGGAAAGTGTGTTAAAATTCTGTGCGAAATCTATCTGGCCCTGAGATTTCTGGGGATGGGAAACTTAATGAATACTTCAACTTCACTGGGGTTTATGGGTCTGCATAAGTTGCTTATTTGATCTTGATTTAACTTTGGGAGGTTGTCTATATTAAGAAATCCATCTATTTCTTTTAAGTTTTTCAGTTTGATGGAGTAAGTTCTCTAAAGTTATGTTCTTATGATTCTCTGAAATTCCTCAGTGTCTGATGTAATGTCCCCCATCTCATCTCTACTTTTATTAATTTGGATCTCCTCTCCATCTTTTAGTTAATTTGGATAAGGGCTTATCAATCTTGTTGATTTTCTAAAAGAATCAACTCATTTCATTCTTTGTTTTGGATTTTTTGCTTGTCTTTTTTTGTTGTTATTTCTATTACATTAATTTCACCCCTGTGTCTGACCATTCCTTGTCTTCTATTCTTTTTGAGTATTGTTTCTTCCTTGTGTTCTAGAGCTTTGGTGTTTGTCAATAAGTTACTAATATGAGATCTTTCCAACTTTTTATTTAGGCACTTAGTGCTATGAACTTGCCTCTTAGAACTTCCTTCATTGTTCTAAGGGGCATTCTTCATTGTTCAAAAACTCCTATAATTTTTGGTATGCCATGGAATGTCGTTCTGTACACTGTGAATGTGTGTTGCTCTGATTGGTTGACAAATAAAGCTGTTTGGCCAATGGTGGGCAGAATAAGGTTAGGCAGGACATTCCAACTAGAGAGAGAGGAAGGAGAAAGGCAGAGCCAAGAGATACTGCTAGTCCCTGATAGAAGAAGCAAGATGTAAAGTACTCATAAGCCACAAGCCACGTGACAAAGTATAGATTTATAGAAATGAATTAATTTACAATGTAAGAGATAGCTAGCAAGAAGCTTGAGCTATTAGACCGTATAGTTTGAAAATAATATAAGCTGTTTTGTGTTTATTTGGGTCTGAGAGGCTGCAGGACTGGGCAGGACACAGGAAAACTTTCAGCTGCATGGAATGTTGTTTTTCATTTTCATTCAGTTTTTAAAAGTTTTTCATTTCATTCTTTACTGTGCTTTTTCTTCTTAATTTCTGTCTTCATCTACTTTTTTAAAAATTCAGTAGTGCGTTGTTAAAGTTTCTGTGAGTTTATAAGCTTTCTTTTGTTCCTGTCATTATTGATATTGACCTTTAATTCATGGTGGTCAGATAAAATGTAGGGTATTATTTCAATTTTCTTATAACTGTTGAGACTTGTTTTGTGTCCTAATATGTGGTCAGCTTTATACAAATCTCCATGAGCTGCTGAGAAGAAAGTGTATTATTTAGTATTTAGATGGGCTATTCTTTACTTTTGCTAGGACTATTTGATTTGTACTGGTATTTAGCTTCAGCATATCTCTTTCATTTTTGTCTGGATGACCTGTCCATTGGTGAGAGCTAAGTACTGAACTCATCCACTGTTTGAAAGTCACTGTGCCATTTCAGTTATAGTAATTGTTTTTTATTTGTTTATTTTTCTTTTTAAATGAACTTGGATGCCCTTTTGTTTGGTGTATAACTGTTTAGGATAGTAATATTGTATTTTTGCTTGGATAAGTATTAGTATTCTTCCATATCTCTTCTGATTTATTTATGTTTAAAATCTATTTTGTAAGATATTAAAATAGTTACACCTGCTTGCTTCTTGGATCCATTTGCCTAGAATACCTTTTTTTCCCATCCCTTTACCCTGAAGTGATGTCTATCTTTGATTGTGAGATGTGTTTCTTGGATGCAACAGAAAGATTAATCCTGTTTTCTAGCCCATTCTATTAGTCTGTATCTTTTAACTGAGAGAATTGAGACTGTTAAGATAGAGTTATCAATGAAAAGTGTTTATTGATTACTGTTATTTTATTGCTATGCTGTCCCATGCCCCAATTTTGATTTACATTTCTGAGATTATTTATTCCTTGTTTTATCTTTGGTGTAATTAATGCCTCAGGTTGAGGTTTTCTTTCTAATGCCTTTTGTAGAGCTGCATTGGTAGATAGAAATTGCTTAAATTTGGTCCTATTGTGGAATGCTTTTCTTTCTCTGCTGATTGTTATTTTTAGCTGGGGTTTTTTCTCTGGGTCCCTGCCAAGCCCCGGCAGTCCAACAGCCCACTTATAAAATAAACAAACAAACGCTTATATTGCTTATAAACTGTATGGCCATAGCCGGCTTCTTGTTATCCATTCTTATATCCTTTTTTTATAATTTAATTTAATTTTACATATCAGCCATGGATTCCCTTGTTCTCCCCCCGCCCCGCACCCTCCTCCCTTCCCTCCAGCCCAACCCCATTCCCATCTCCTCCAGGGCAAAGACTCCCCTGAGCATTAAGTTCAACCTGGTAGATTCAGTCCAGGCAGGTCCAGTCCCCTCCTCCCAGGATGAGCCAAGTGTCCCTGTATAAGCCTCAGGTTTCAAACAGCCAACTCATGCACTGAGTACAGGGCCCAGTCCCACTGCCTGGATGCCTTCCAAACAGATCAAGCCAATCAACTGTCTCACTTATCCAGAGGGCCTGATCCAGTTCTTCTATCTTAAATTAACCCATTTCTATTAATCTATAAGTTGCAACGTGGCTCATGGCTTACCAGTATCTTAACATGTTGCTTCTCCTCACGGCGGCTAGCAGTGTCTCTCTCCTCAGCCTTCCACTTCCCAGAATTCTTCTCTCTCCTTGTCCTGCCTATACTTCCTGCTTGGCTACTGGCCAATCAGTGTTTTATTTATACAGAGCGATACCCACAGCAGTTATTACTGGTTTTACTAGTTATAGCTTATGCTGGCCCAGCATCTGTGTTCTCTCAGGGTTTGTAGTACATCTGTCTAGTCCCTTCTGGCTTTGAGAGTCTCTATTGGAAAGTCAGGTATTATTCTAATGGACTTACTTATACGTAGCTGGAGTTTTCTCCAGTCCTGCCTGATCCACAGTCAGGACAAATCTCTCTCACCCACCAGCCCCGCAGCCACTCAGACCCCATCAAATAAACACACAGAGATTTGTATTTCTTATAAACTGTATGGCCGTGTCAGGCTTCTTGCTAACTGTTCTTATATCTTAAATCAATCCATTTCTATTAATCTATAAGTTGCCACATGGTTCGTGGCTTACCGGTACCTTACATCTCATTTTCTTGACAGCAGCTGGCAGCGTCTCTCTGCTTCAGCCTTTCACTTCCCAGAATTCTCCTCTCTCCTTGTCCTGCCTATACTTCCTGCCTGGCTACTGGCCAATCCATGTTTTATTTATTAACCAATCAGAGCAACACATTTAACATACAGAACATCCCACAGCACTTATATGTGACTTGATCTTTTTTCTCTTGCAGCTTTTTAATATTCTTTCTTTTATCTGTACATATAATCTTTCTGTATGCTTATTGTACCTTAAGAGGCACCTTCTTCTTTAGATTGGTGAATTCTTCTATTATTTTATTTAAATATTTTCTGTGCCTTGGGCCCAGGTTTCTTCTCCTTCCTCTACCCCATTACTTATAGATTTTTTCATAGTGTCCCAGATTTCCTAATTTTTTTTAGATTTAACATAATCTTTGACTGAGATATCATTTACTCTATTTTGTTTTAAAGACCTGAAATTTTCTCTTCCATATCTTATAATTTATTGATGAGGCTTACCTCTACAGTTCATTTTGACATTGTAAAATTTTCATTTCCAGTTTGGGTTTTCTTTGGTGGTTCTTTTTCTACTTTCATGTCTTAGATAGTTTATATTATTTCATTCAACTGTTTGTGTTTATACAGTATTCTTTCACATTTATTCATATCATCATTAACATCCATGAACATATTCATATTTGCTACTTTGAAGTCTTTGTCTTGTTTCTCAGCTAAATTTCAATTTGTGGGGCCTATTTGCAAAGGGTTACTGGACTCTGGTAAAGGTTGTCTTGGCTGTTCATGTTTGTATTTTTGAGCAATGATCTAGGCACATGGAGTTATATTTGATATTTGAGGTGTTCCTTGCTGTAGATAGCTGGTCTTGTTGGATAGGTGTTCCATTCTTTGGCTGCCATTGTTCACTCTGGATCATTGACAAGTGTGGTATCTGTGGGATCCCTGGCAGAGAATACATTTGTGTGTCAATCAAAAGAATGCATATGGTCTAAGAGGAATGGCTGAGAAGCCTTGGGAAAGAGCTAGGAATTGGTGTCCACACAAGAAGAGAAATCCACAGGGAGAGGAGGTAGTATGGGAGGAATGACTCCTGCAAGTAGCTGCTACAAGACTAAGAGTAAGTCTGTAGTGATCTAAATGGAGGACAGAAAGGATAGTGAAAATCATCTACCTGTGTCCCAGGCCAGGGTGGCTACTTGGGGGTCCCTTGTAGGAAGTGTTTCTGTGCATTTCTGACTGACTCAAAGGAATAAGCATGAGTTCAAAGGTAAGGCTAAGAAAGCTATTAGAAAGTACTAAACTGGCCGGGCGGTGGTGGCGCACGCCTTTAATCCCAGCACTCGGGAGGCAGAGCCAGGCGGATCTCTGTGAGTTCGAGGCCAGCCTGGGCTACCAAGTGAGTTCCAGGAAAGGCGCAAAGCTACACAGAGAAACCCTGTCTTGAAAAACCAAAAAAAAAAAAAAAAAAAAGAAAGTACTAAACTGTAGCAATAGATTCCATTGTATCATTTTTACACATTTAAATAGTTATAGTTTGTGATAATACACATTTAAATAGTTATAGTTTGGGATGTTCTGTATGTTAAATGTGTTGCTCTGATTGGTTAATAAATAAAACATGGATTGGCCAGTAGCCAGGCAGGAAGTATAGGCAGGACAAGGAGAGAGGAGAATTCTGGGAAGTGGAAGAAAATTTCAGGTCTTTAAAACAAAATAGAGTAAATGATAAATAGAGTAAAACAAAATAGAGTAAATTACTCTATTTAAATGTGTGTAGGTTGCTACAGACTAACCTACATTTTTTGAGGAAAAGTCTATCAAAAGGTAAACCACATAGGAAAGGATTGAAAGATAATAGGGGGAGACAGGAGAGAGAGATATATAAAGCATAGCCATTATACTAATATTTTGTATTAAATAAAAGAAGGATACGTGTGACAGAGTAAGGGGCCCCCTGGCAGTAAGATCAGAATCCATCCCTGGTGCATGAGCAGGCCTTTTGGAGCCCACTTCTATGATGGGACACATGAAACAGCCTTGAGGCAGGGAGAGGGGCTTGGACATGCCTCTACTAAATGTACCTCCCCATGGGAGGCCTTACTTTCTTGTAGGAGGGAATGGGAGATGGGTTGGGAGGGGGAGGCTGAAGGGGCAGGAGGAGGGAAGAGGGGCAGCTTTGATATGTAAAGTGAATAAATTTTATTTTTAAATAAAAAAAGATATAGAGTGTGAATGAAATCTCACTAGATTGCTGACTTCAGCCTCAAGTCAGTGCTTTTGGATACCAAGACACCTGTTACATACTTGGGTTGTCTTCTGTAAGGCTAGATAAAGATACTAGTCCACTGAAAAATTCATTTATGTTGAAGATACTTCTGGCTGCTACTTTCATTGTCAAGTTGAAGGTGCTATAATTGCCTAAGCACAGTCCTTTGCAAGGTCTAGGACCTAGTCACAGATAGTAATAAAATCAATGAGTGGTCCTTCATTAATTGATTGACAGGTGCTGGTCACACCTCTGCACAGTCCTTCAGGCCTTGAATTGTGAATGCTGTTCTTCTCCTCTGTGTAGTCCTTATGCAGTCAGGTCACAATTTGTGGTCATGTCAGAAGGAATTCCTTCATGGCTTGTGTCACAGATGATGTTTACACCTTAGAAAGTCTTTTGTGAATCTTACTGAAAGATGGTCTCACCACTGAGTGTTCCGTCCTGCTGTTGGGAACGCTATGTTTGCTGCCCCCTGGACACACTGGCTTTCGGATTTCTATCCTCCTAAATACTTTACATGGTTCTAATGTCAAATTTCTTTCCACAGTCTAGAAGTGTTCTGCTGGCCAGATTTCAGTTTATGGTCCTACAACACTTGCTCTGAATTTCTCAATACTGAAGTTTACCGAAGATCTGGAGCTGCCCAGCTCTGCCTCAGCAGGAGTCTTTTGAAAACTGTGTCTTTCCTCAGCAGGAGTCCTTGTAACATGAAGTCTCCCTGCTGCTCTGGTCAAGTGCCTAGAACAGAGCATTTTCCTGGCACATCTCCTTTCTCTGCTGATATTGTGCAACTTTGGTCCCCCTTCCTCTTTTTTTTTTTTTAATCTTACTTGCTGTCTTTAAAATGTCTATTCATAAGAGTACAGTGCTGATTTTCTGTAGCTCTCTGTTGTGACTATGGTTCAGATGACACTCTCTCACTGGGTTGATTTCTAGTTATTTTTTCTTTATGGCTGAATACAATTCTATTTTGTAAATGAACCACACTTTATATGTTCATCCACTGGCAGACATCTAGGCTGGTTCTGCTACTCAGCTATTGTCCATGGCTACAGCAATAAAAGTAGACCTGAGGCAGGGGAGATGGCTCACTGGGTAAAGCCTTTGCCATGCCAGTCTGATAACCTGAGTACAGATCCCCAGAACCAATGTAAAACTTCAGATGTAGTAATGAGAACATCCATAATCCCATAGTGCTTCTGCTGAGAGAGAGGAAGCAAAGAAAAGATCATTGTTAAAAGTGTGTTAGCAAGCTAGCCTGGCATATGCAGCAGAAAAAGAAATAGGGAGATCCTGTCTCAGAACAGGGTGGAAAGTGAGGCTTGACACTTGAGTTTGTCTTCTGATTCCCCAGTAGAACATGACACAGAAGCACCTCCAACATAGGAAGGAACACAGACATAAACACACACACACACACACACACACACACACACACACACACACACACACACACAGGAGTTGTGCAACTATCTCTGTAGTATGTTGGCTTAGAGTCCTTTTGTAAATACCAAAGAATGCTTTAGCTGGACCATATGGTAGATCTATTTTTAGCTCCTCATAATCCTCTAAAATAATTTACATAGTCAGTGCACAAACTTACATTCCCAAAAGCAGTGGATAAGGGCTCTTCTTTCCCCATGTCCTCACCTGTGTTTGTTGTTTTCTTGATGATAGCCATTCGAAATAGAATGAATAACGTTCTTCACAGAGATAGGGAAAGCAACCCTTAAATTTGTATGGAAGCGTGAAAACCTTCAAATAACCAAGTTAATCCACAGCAGAAAGAGCAATGATGGAGGCATGACAGCACCTAATAACCAAGTTCTATTACAGAGCCATAGTCACACAAACATCATTGTCCTGGCCCAGAAACAGACATATAAACCAATGGTTCAGAATAAAGGACCCAGAAATAAGCCAATCCAGCTAGAGCCACACAGTTTTTGACAAAGTGTCAAAAGCATGCATTAGTCTTTAACAAATAACACGGAGAAAAAATGGCCTTGATGTATAGAAGAATGAAACTAGAGCTATATATCTTACCCTAAACAAAATAAGTTCAAATGGATGTTTTTACATTTCTAAATTTGTAGGAAACTTGTCCATATTTTTCCATATATGCTTCCACCTAGAACATCACCAGGTATAAGTATTTCCCCTTATCTTGATGTCAAAATACAGAACACACAGCCGGGCGGTGGTGGCACACACCTTTAATCCCAGCACTCAGGAGGCAGAGGCAGGCGGATCTCTGTGAGTTTGAGGCCAGCCTGGTCTACAGAGCGAGATCCAGGAAAGGCACAAAGCTACACAGAGAAACCCTGTCTCAAAAAAACCAAAAAAAAAAAAATACAGAACACACACACACACACACACACACACACACACACAGACCTAAATCTGTCATCATATTAGTAAGTTTCAAATATATTTTTGAAATAATTAATGGAAACAGGATCCAAAAAAATTCTGATTTCTTCAAAAATTGTCAATCACTTTGATCTTTGAGCATGTTATTTTTCATGAAGCAATAATACACACTAGTGTATCATATTTTCATCCACAGTTATTCTGTGAAAGTAGAAAAACTGAGCTTGAAGAATTTCAGTGGAGAATTAAGGATGTTACAATTAGTAAATAACAGAAAAAATAATTCAATTCTATTGTAGGAATTTATTTCCTCCCAGTAACATAGTCACCAGTCTTATATTTTACTTAGCAACCACTTCCTGTCATGCCTATCAGATTCAAGGGGATTCGGCAAAGTATTCCCAGGGAACTGCCAGAAAAAGGATTTTGTGCTGTTCCGAACTTTTTCTTTCTATTTTGTTCCCAGTGTGTCACTCCTACTCGTGACTTTCATGAAACCAAACAAAATAACACTCTCTGGTGAAGAAGACTGCACCTCACAAACATTTTTTTTGAACAGATGAAGAACAATGCCTATCTTTAGGGACTCTTACTTGAAAACTCTCAGAATTCAAAGGAGTTCAGTACTGAGAAGCATTCACTAAGGTAATTCAACTCCTGGGGAAGCTTAATTTGAAACAATTAGAATGGTGAATGTGAGTACCCAGCGTTTTTCTCTGAGGAGGAGAGGGAACCGAAGGGGCATTTAGAAGAAGCTGGGGGAAGCTGCTCGGTGGGCAGCAGAGCAGAGCTTGCTTGCTTTCCAACTCTGTCTGCCAACTTCAGCAGCACAGTTGTTTCCTGCTGAGAACAGATTCTGCTTGTTCAGTGCATGCTTGTGAAGAAAGACATTTTCAGACACTCAGATATAATGGCGCATTCACACATTTGAAACCCAGCTAAATTTGCCCCTGGGGCACATAGAGAAGATGCCAGCGGGACAGACTTGCCCGGAAATGGGAATGGAAGTAGACTCTGTTGACTTGAGTTGAATTCAGGCAAATAGCCCAGCCACCCAGGAGACAGCTTCAAGCCAAGAGCGTGCAGATTATTCTTCTCGCCATTCAGGGTGATACCAAGTGTTCTCCTCTCGGGGACATCACCTTGGTTACTTCATTCCTGGCAAGAGGTTTCTGATTGAACTTCCCAGAAATCCCTTCCTCATTATGCTTCTCAACTTTATTCTTTTTTGTCCCCTGTGACAGTGACCTAGAGAAATCTATCAATGTTACAAATTCAGTTGTTCAAATCCTGTTTTCAAGGATTTCTTGATGCTTATGAATAATTCTAGGCTGTTTTCCTGGCGGTATATGACCAGAATTTTAACCTTTTACTCCCAAAAGCCATCCTTTTCTTATTTTTCCCTTTATGCTGCTGTTCAAAATTAGGAGTGCACCCTGAACTTGTTGCCCTAATTAATATCTTCTTCACAGGTAACTTACTTCCCTGCCACTTCCTTCCTCCCTTGGCCCACCCACTGGATGCTCTAGGTCTCTAAATGCATTTTCTTCTGCACAGTTTATCTGATGACTTTTCTCTTTCGCTGTCCTAGTAAATGGCATATACCACTTTCCTAATGTGTCATATGACATCCAATGTAAGACACAATTTGCAAAATTGTGAAAATAAAAAAAAAGTCTGTGCATGGTGGAAGTGAATAAATGTGACATCATAGCCTTATGTTTACTTGTCTCTCAGTAGACCTCATGAAAAATTTATTATATCATGCTGTTCTGTAACTCAGTTATGACATGTACCTAGCTCATACTGGGATCTTCACAAATTTTGTTTATTTTGTTTTATGTGTGGTGAACTAAATGATACCATTAGATTTTAATGTGATCCTTAGTAAGGCTAAGACAGTCAATCATTCCTGCTTTAGAAACTGTTTTATTTTTTTCTATGCTTCCTCTTTCCTCATTTCCCCTGTAAAATGAGACTTCTATAAGAAATTGGCAGTAATTATAAAAACAAATTAAATACTACTGAATTACATGCGGGCAAATAATTATTTTATTTATGCATTATTTTATCTATGTATATATTTATTTAGTTAGTTGTTTATTTATTTATTTGTTTTAGCCCTGCAGGTTCAGTTAGGATCATCTACCAGGTTGTAGGGAACTTTACACTGACCACATCCACAAAGAGAAATGAGTGTCCCTCCCCCAGCATCATAAAGAACTAATAGATCCTCAGCTGGAGGTAGGGCCTCAGGAAACCCTCTCTGCTCCATAATGAAACTTTTAGTTAGTTGATCTTATGCAAGCCTTGTGTCAGTGTTCACAACTACTATGAGCCCATGTGTGCAACAACTATGTTGGGTCTAAAGGACAGCGTTCAGAGTACTCTTCCTTATCCTCTGGATCTTATCTTTAGCCTTGAAGGACTTTGATATAGATGGCCTGTCTACAGCTTAGCTCTTGGTTGATTATTCTTAGGACTATGACTAGTTCCGTGTCTCTGCTTTCACCACTGCGTCACTGCAACAAGAAGCTCCTCTCACCAAGGTTGGGTCACTAGAAATCTATAGATATAAACATAAATATTCAAAAGGCAGTTTGAAAACATAACCATTTAGGAAACCTTCATCAAGGTTTCCCAAGGGCCTATGATCTCACTAGCCATGGTTTTTGACCATGTTTAAAATACCTAGTGTGAATTCGCTCATGTGAATCAGGCCTCAAATATAACCCATGAGGCAGTTAATTATTCTCTGTAAGAAATTGTTTCATTATTGCCCCAGGGAGCATATCTTCCCTGGTAGGTTAGTATTATATAGTATAATGTCCAGCACTGCGTATGACCATGTCTATTCTTCTGCACCCAGCCTGAATAGCATCGTCCAACATTATGAGCTCTATGGCCAGCAGGAGTTTCCAGTTAAGTTCAAGGCCGAGTTTTCTATGTTCTACAGCCAAACACTGTGCTATTTGTAGGTATTAATCCACACAAGTGCATTAATTTTAATGGTTCACAGATGAGTAAATATATCTAAAGGAAGGGAACTGTGGTGATATTGTGTTCCCTGATTAAGATTCCTGCTACACGGAACCAAAATAAATAAATAAATAAATAAATTACTGAAGACCACACCAGGATTCATCTCATTACCTACTGGCATTCATCAGGAGGGAATCTGAAAACCCTAAAATATGAAATCCATTCATTGAACCATATACAGAAAGACTAACAGAATGTAGACAATATCAGTTAGCAATTAACCTTCCTAAAAGTTGACCAGTTTAATGAACTGTCTATAAATGGCACCAATGATTTGTCATAATTATCTAAACACCATCTCCTTTAATGAGACTCCAATTCTATACACTCTGACCAATCCTCAATTTAAACTGAGTTACAGGAGAAAGATTGATGTCTTAGAATTACAAGCAACTATCTCTTGCAGCATTTATACAACCTGATTCAGAAAACAAAGGGATTTACTTAAAGATGTATCAAATTCCATTCTTTTCACAGATAATTTGATTATCATGACATGGAACAATCACCTGCAGGATTCAGGTTGTTTAAAAATAACATGACTATGTATCCACACTTATAAATATTTCCCCAATATAACATTAAAAACATCTTTTTTCACTCGTGAAAATTCCTTGCATTGGGTAGTAAATTATATAGCAATGCCACAAAAATAGTGGGATGCTATGGCAGAGACTTCACCTACTCATGTGGTGGAATGTGGTAATATTGAGGTAAAAAATATACTCTTTACTGTCAGAGATTTCGAAGGTTGGAGTTCACTCCATTTGGAGGGAAGTAAAGGGAAAGAAAATGACATTAGAGGCAATAACTGTCAGAATAGAGATGCTGAATCATAGAAACTAAGCTGTAAAAGAGCATTGACTCTAAAGTGAGGGAGGACCATAGCTTATTAGATGTGTGGGCAGCAGCACTTCAACTCATCATAGTAAAACCCTCATCACCCTCATCACAAAATCCAATCGCCAAAATAGTCAAGAAAGTGAAATGCCAGCCTTTGAAACAGTGGTATCTTTAGCATCTATGCTGTAAAAGTTCCATGAACGAATGTTAAAGCCAAAAGGAAGATAAAGAAATGATCCACCCTAGTGGTCCCCTTCACTGGCTACTATTAGCCCCCACCCCTCTACCTTGGAAAGATTTTGAAAATTATGGAATCTTGGGACTTAATCCCTTTTCTGTTTGCTTGATAAGCTATTGTTATGGTTTCCTATAGTCTTCAAAGGCTTCTTGGTGAATCTTCACTGCAGCAAGCCTGGAATCTCCTTCTGACTTCAGTACCACACTAGACACAAATGGAAGGTGAACTGCAGGTGCTCTGCTGCTTTGGGGATGGGGTGTCATTGTGCTGCTTGTCTATCTAGAATTTATCAGCATTCATGTACTTATAACAAAACTAGAATCAGTGTATCACTTGATTTAAGATTGTATGCTATCAGTTTATGCTAGTAGAACTGGAAAACAAACCAACTAAACAAACAAAAAAAGACTGATGCCACGAAATAAAAGCAGACAAAAACAGAGAGCCTAGAGAAATGGCCCTGTGGTTAAGAATACTTGCTGCTTTGGGGAAGATTCCATGATAAGTCCTCAGTACTCAAGTCTTGCAACTCATAACCACCTATAA
Source organism: Peromyscus eremicus (assembly GCF_949786415.1). NCBI lineage: Eukaryota > Metazoa > Chordata > Mammalia > Rodentia > Cricetidae > Peromyscus > Peromyscus eremicus. The sequence goes on along the minus strand of NC_081416.1, from coordinate 111,742,790 downwards.
TTCTAGCACTATCTTCTAACCTCTGAGTGCACTTACACACACACACACACACACACACACACACACACACACACACACACACATGAAAATTTAAAATAGATAAGAAAATAAATAGAGAAACTGAGTTTCATACAAACCGTATGAAGCGAGAATTCACATTTTGGACCAGAATATTTGCATTAGATTTGTTGGAAACTAAGTGAAAGAAGATACAGATCTCATCATCTTATTTAAAATGTTCTTAGAAATTGTCATGTAGTAGCACAATGTGTTTTCACAATTCTGAAGGCTGGAAATCCAGGATGAGGGTACCAGGAGGGCTACTTTCCTCAGAGTCCTCACTTTTTGCCTTGTAAATGGCTGCCACTTCCTGACTCTTTAAGTAGATAAACTTCTATGTAAGCTGCCATGTACATTCCTATAAGAACATCGGTAATATGGGACTAATGTTCATACATAAATGGCCTCATTTTAGTCATCAGTTTAAATATTTTATTTTTGATATGATCATATTTTTAGTTGCAAAGGTTTTGGAAGAGAAAACAGTATAGCCTTTCATAAAATTTCATTGGTAGATCTTAATTTAATGGATTATATGGTTATAACCCTATTAAATGTCCTTAAAACATACTTGTCAGCTATCCTTAATTACCCTCAACCAATAGATATTTAGGCCCAGCTTAAGCACAAGAATGTTTGATGATGGGGAATGCTTAATATCAACTTAGAAGCCTCCTATGTGTTAGATTCCTTGCTATGAACTTTAGTGCACAATCCAATTTGCTTTGACATTGTGGCTGACCATTCCCATGGACCACAAATAATTCTTTCTTATTGACATAATTTTTTCCTTGCAGGACCTCTCATGATCAAAGAAGCTATTCTACACTACCCAATAGTCTGTGGATAGGTGTGTGTGTGTGTGTGTGTGTGTGTGTGTGTGCGCGCCATTTTTTCATGTAATTCACCAAATTTCTGACTTTTAGAAGTATGTTTTCTAATTGATGTCTTAACAGAGCCACTGAGAAGGTTTGAGCATAATATTTCATTTTTGATGCATATCATGCATTGGACTGACTCATCTAAGAACCATACTTAACTTTTTTGTTCTCTGTAATTAAGTGACAAAAGACTGCTTGTGCAGGTATAGAAATTGCTTTTGGAATAATTACTGATTTAACAATGATGGGTGTTGTGGAATCAGGGCTTAGGCACAGTGGTGATTGTTGGCTCTGATCATGATCCATCTAAAATGTACTATTTTATCTGATAGTAGAAGGCTGTTATATCCCCAGAGTTGTCTTCATCTAAACTAAAATGTTTAGCCTTTGTATGTCCACATGCCGTAGTCTTTGAGCAGGTATCTGTGGGTGAACAGTCACTGATCTGGGGAAAATCCCTAGCTCCTTTTAGATGAGTAAGATCACTGGATAGGGGCTCAGGTATGCTTGTCAGTAGCCTAATGTGCTTTCCAGCTGACATGATGGATGGAGATAGAGAAATCCAAAAGTGAATCAGCATCCTAAAATATTTTAGATGTAACAAACACAGGAGATAATTGGAAAATAATTAACCCAACTCTTTTTATTGCCATAGTAAGAAATTCATAAAGAATGATTTATTTCTTATTCCTACATTTCCATTTTATTTTATTTATTGATAGACTTGAATAAGCAATCATTTCTACTCACAGGTTTCAAGCCTATGACCACATATTTAAACAGAAAGTGAGTGCCAAGGACTTGAGACTAAACAAAATGCTTTTTTAAGCATTAAGTTTGATCAATCCATTATGCATCTACAATTTCAACTTCTAAAAGTCTATACTTCACATACAAAAAAAGATCAATTATTAAATCAATCAAAAGATGCATATGGCTCCTCCTTCTGTACTAAGAACTATGTCAGGCTGGGAGTTCAAAAATTAAAACAATCCGGGAATGTGTATTAGAGTGGAACTGGCCATAGAGGTCTAGAAAGATCTTGCTACTGTGTTCAACATGGACTTATGAAGTATTAATAATGTTAACTCAGCGAAGAAAAGAAGCAAAAGCACAGAGGTCAGTGCACACAAAGACCCTTTGACAGTGGATCTAGGGTGTTCTGATTAGAGTGACTAGAGTGGAGACAATAAAAAAGAGGATGGTGCATAGAGGAACAGCAGGGTTCTGCAAAAGACAGATCATGGAGAATCATATTTGGATGGGAAATTGCTGAATTGTTTTATTCAGGGAAGGTTATAATCAGATTTGCATTTTTAAAAGGTCCCAGCTTGTTCTTTTGGGAAATGAATTAATGGAGGACAAGCCTGAATGACAGACAGAATTGTGAATTTGTTGCAGTTGTCCTGATGAAAGGCAATAACAGCATAAATTAAGATAGCTTAGTAGAGCTGGAAACATGGGTGGATTTGAACAGTATTTAGTCAGCAAAACTGATATGACCAGGATGCAGGATGACCTATGGAGAGCTGTCTAATATGACTTTGCAGAGTAGTTTAGCACACTTGTATAGAAATTGAACGAAGATATGCACTTGTAAGTATTGTAAGGCAAACTGTAATTAAATCAATGGATTTAGAATTTTGATCATCTATCTGGTACTGGATTTTTGAGTTGTGGGTCTTTTCAATAGTGACAGTTGTTATAAACCTTCTGTCCTGACCCAAACACTTTTCACCATTTATAATTTTGCATGCATGCCTTCTGTCCTGATGCAAACACTTTTCACCATTTATAATTTTGCATGTATTTTGTGGGTCAGTGTCTTCAGGTATGTTTCATATTGCACAGGATTTATGTAGCCTATGAAACTGAATTTTAAAAATTTAAAAAAGTTGCAGTGTATATCTTGTGTCTCATTTGCATACTACTCTGCTTAACATTAAAAAAGGAAGATGATTTCCTATATCTGCCTTGGGTATATTTGTATGACCTGTTGCTATTATTTAGAATGAGTGTTCAGTGGTCATTTGCAAAAAACTTTGCTGATCCTCACAGGCAATTTCAAACTGTAGATGCTCCTCTGGGGAAACCCCATACACTGCATCAATATTAATGACAGAAATGAGCACCAAGGCCACTATTGTCAGGAAATGCTGCTCTCCCTCAGAGCAGAACTGCCTCTGTCAGCTGCTCGTCACACTTATCTCTTCATGTGGCCTTCGGGGAAAATAACGTATTTCCTTCCCCAGGGAAAGAGCCATTTGGGTGCAGCTGCATTTGAAAAGGAATTGCTGACTTAGGATCTGATTCCACCATGAGCATTTTATAAAAATGTTATTTATAGCACTTAACATTCATTGCATACTGTAAACACATAAGACATAAATTATATGCCAAATCAGCTTCTCTGCAAACTCGGAAATAATAAAAGAAATAATTAAAAAAACTACTTAAATTGCAGCTGGAAGGCTGAGAAAGAAAAGTATTTTTTAAAAAATTGTATAAGGAAGGCAAAAACATCATGTTTTCAGTATGCATCTAGATTCACACTATTTTTTCATGCTATTTAAATACAATCTTCAGGCAAATTTACTCTGTGATTAGTTTTAAGGATTTCAGATTCTCATTTAAGAAGTCATAAGGATACCCAATACATCTTATGGGCTCAAATTTCATAACAAAGACAGTGATATGTCATCCGACTTTGTTTTAGGCGATGGAGACCATTACAAAAACTATTCTCATAAAATAATCTATGTATTTTTCCCACATGGCTGTGTTTTCCTACTTTAGATGATATGACCAAATCCAATTATGTTTGACTCAACAAACCTGAGTTCACCTAAATTATACATACCTTCAAAGTGACAATAACACTGTATATAGGATATTCAAAGTACTTGGCCATTTTTACACATTGTAGTAATACAACAAACAAAGATATATATTATTTTATTGCTCAACTAAAACTATGAGTCTAGTATCACTGTATTTGAGATTAGAGAAATCAGGGAATAATCAACTATGAAAGCAAACAGCATAAGTCATCAACACAGAATCACAGGATTATTTCTTTGGTGAAGAAGGAAATAATTATTTGGAATTCATAGAAATACCTCCAGAAAATGTGATAATTATTCCTTAAGAAGATTGAACTGATACCCTTCAAAAAAGGAGGGAAAATGAAAATCAGAACATATTATATGGAAAAAAAATCTATTTTCAACAACAATAGGAGAACAACAATGAAAAAACAGCAGTATTATACTGAATAAAAAATATCGTTGTATAAAAAATAACCTCTTCATAGTGAATCCCAGTAAATTTTCTTAGCAAATAGCATAGCTATAGTACCGAAATAATGAAAATGTATCAAAAGAACCTGACTCAGGCAGCATAGTATCAACATGTCCCACACAGATGGCTTCAAATAACCCCTTCCAATGATTCCATAGCCTCTCACACAGGCACATAAGTGACCTTTTTCAATGCCACCATTACGTTGACACAAGGCCAAGTTTTATGTGTCTGTGTTTAGAATTCAGGTAAAACAAAACAAAACACTTCCTTCTAAAGACCCAGTTTGCTATATAGTCAACTGCTTATCCAAAAATTGTCTGTGTAACAGCTGCTTGTTAATATTGTAAAATATGCACATGTAGGATTCTAGATCTGTGAGGCAAGACGACTCAGCTTGAAAAGTCACTCACCATGTAAACCTGGTGACTTGGGTTCAGTCCCAGAATCCACATAAATGAGGAATGAAGGAGAGAATCCACTCACAAGGTTGTCTCTGAACTCCCTACTCACTCTCTGGTATACACATACAACACACCACCACCACCAATAATAATAATAATAGTAATAATAATTATTTTAAAGAAAAACAATTCATTTCCTATTGTCACATGTGATTTGTACCCTAAAACTGCAAAGCAGTCATAAGTACTCTTATTTACATAATCAAAATTTTAAATATTTATGACACTGCTTTCTACATGACCAATAAAGGACATCCTGAATAAGCTTTAGTTATGTGATAATGGCAATCTTCTGATTATTCATTCATGCATTTAAAGGTATCTAGCCTGCAGCATTGCATAAGACATTTGCTGCATCAGACTAAAGCTTGTTTAGGATCTTGAGCTTTGTTCAATCAAAGAAGTCTAATGTTCTATGAAGGGCAGAACTAGAATCAAAACTGTGCCCACTGTTCTTTCCACCTCTATCTTCTTAGGCAGACTTCACTGGGATTCACACCACATCACTTAACAATTTGTTGTTCCTTGTGCTCAGCTTTACTTTTTTGTTTTGTTTTGTTTTATTTCTCGAGACAGGGTTTCTCTCTGTCTGAGTCCCGGCTGTCCTGGAACTTTGTAGACCTGTAGACCAGGCCAGACACTTGAATTCATAGAGATCCACCTGCCTCTGCCTCCCAAGTGCTGGGATGAAAGGTGTACACCACCACTGTCCAGCTTGATCTTTACTTTTTTGTTTGTTTATTTAAGATAGGGTCGTATCTTACTCTTAGTCCAGGCTGGCCTGAAATCCACTATGAAACCCTGCCAGCCTTGAAATTATGGTGATGCCCTTAACATCCTTTGTCTCAACCTTCTGAGTTCTAGTATTACAGACATAAGACACCATGCCTGGAGGCATCACAATTTTTACTATTCACTGGACCTCCTTACACTGTTTTCTCCTGTTCTGTCAGCCCACACTTGGGCCAGTGAGATGTCCCAGCAAGTAAAATCACCTGCCACTAAGCCTGAAGACCTAAGTTCTAGCCCCAATCCTTGTGGTGAAAAGAGAGTACTAACTGCCACAAGTGGTTTTATGGCTTCCACATCCATGCCATGGCATGTGCACCCACACGCATGCATACTTAACAATGGATGGATGGGTGGATAGATGGATGCAATATCATTCATCCATGTTTTTTCCTATATTGATAGACTATGGAAATATGATGGACTTAATTGTGTGTGATAGATATTCTTCCTTTAAGAATATTTGCCATTCACACCTATAATCCTAGATTTTAGGAAATGTAGGCTCAAGGATGTAGAGTTCAGTATTATTTGTCAATACATTGTGAGCTCCAGGCCTGCCTTAACTACATGTACATCAAACTATCTAAACAAAAACAAAACTTTTTAAAAAACGCAATACTGAGGAATCAATTTTCAGCAGATTGATATATTAAGAATCAAACATTTATTAGAATTCATAATCAGGCCGGGTGGTGGTGGCACATGCCTTTAATCCCAGCACTGGGAGGCAGAGGCAGGTGAATCTCTGTGAGTTTGTGGCTAGCCTGGTCTACAAGGCAAGTTCCAGGAAAGATACAAAGCTACACAGAGAAACTCTGTCTCTAAAAACTAAAAAAAAAAAAAATAAGAATTCATAACCCAAAATCACTCTGGCAGTGGCTGCTAATTAGACAATATGTTATATTGTCTAGTCACTATTTAAAGAGATTGTCATGATTTTTGTTTTGAGATGGGTATTATTATTCTCAGCTTGGGGATGAGGAAATTGATGGGACAGACATTATTGTTTGGTTCAGACCATGAAGTTAAACGTGCAAAGTTTTACTTATTCCAGAAAGAGCTCTTGCTCTTCACTGTGTTTCGACCCTTAGAGTTATATTTGCTACTCCAGGACTACCTTGGATGTGTCTCTCTTCCATTCCCAATTCCTTATGCAATGCTCAACTAGAAAGCCCTGTATTTTGTCTAAGGAAGTAGAGCAACATCTCCGATTGGTAACTTTGAGAAGAGTAACTAAGTTCAGCCCATGCTTAGCCTTGTCTTTGGGAAATGGTGTTTTCCTTCAAAGAAGAGTTGTTCTGGTTATTCTTACCTGAGCAATTCATCCAGGAAAGCCAGAGCAGGAGTTTACTTGATCAGACTGGTCCACCTAGTTCTTAGACTTAGAATTGGTTTCATAAAACTCCCTGATATTTTTGTGACATTTTAGGCCCCCACCTTCACTTTTAATTATCAAAACTTCTAATGTCCAGGAATGAAAGTAGCAACTTTGGAGCCTATACATAACCCAAATTCCACATCTTTTGAAAAACTTTCCAAACCTCAAGTCAAAAATCACTTTCCCTTTCAGATCCTTACAAAACTTTGTATTTTTGATTAAACTGTATGGAAGTTCATTTATACAAGTGGCAAAGTGTGTTGCTATCTACATGAAAGTACAGAATCCCAAGCCGAATCTCAGCCACTTATCAATGCCCTTCACACCCAGCCCAATATAGTGTTTTTCTGCCAGAAAGACATCAAAACATGCTTGTTGGATTGAACTCTAATTTCTATTATATTTAGTGTTTCAGTATAACTTTGAACCATCTTCTGCTTCATTTGCATTTTTCTTTATTCTCTGTGGGTTTAAAAGAATAGAAAATCAAAAGTCCATTTTTTTCTTCTCTGCAGCAGACACATCAGTGAAGTGGCTAAGTCCTGATGGAGAAGCTGGCCTTCTGACAGGGAGCCAGTTAACCATCCCAATGGGAGAATTCTTATTCCATTTATCCAGCCATTTACTCTGATAACTCATCCTTGGCTGGCCTGTGAGCTGTAAGCATCCTTGAGGGTTGCCTTGAAATCAGGAGAATGCACTTTGAGTCTTACAGTGGTTACACACATGTGTGAAGATGAGGTGTCTTCTGAAGCAACTGGGAGATAACTGCCACTAAGTTCATTTTAGGCAAGTGGAAACTCAGAATTTTCTGTTGAAAATAGAATATTGTTTCACATTTTATAATTCACTCCAAATGATTATGGGTATGACAATGTCTCTAAAGCAATTAATTGAGCACAATATTTTTAAAGCTTAATTTTATTGATGAAGCCAAGTTACAGATGAAAGATGAAGTGACTACTTGGAGATGACAGAGAATAAGAGACAAAGCTTCTGGGTGTCATGCAGACCTGCTTGAAGATAAGTTTCCATTCACTAATAAGAACATCTATTTGAAGCACATTCTATAGCTAATAATAAAGATGGATTTGTTCATGTACTCATTGATCATGGTGCATCAGTGCCTTCTTATATGTAAAAAGCTTTAATTGAGCATGCATTCAATGCATACCCAACAAATAGTACTAGAAACAGAAATCAACAAATCAGTGTCCCTGCTTTAAGGAGTCTGCAGGAAATATAAGTCAGAAAGCAAGTTATCAGAATAGCTGGTAATTACGGATGTAAGGTAAGGACACCAAAAGAAAATAAGCGAGACATCAGCATCAGTTGCTCAAGACAAAAGAAACACTGGCTTCCTTTGTATCTGCAGCAGAGTGATTCTTTGGAAGAATACCAGTAGATAAGAAGCAATATATAAGAGTTAGGGCCAGAATGTGAAGAGCATTGTATTCCTGTATTTCACCCTAACTAAACATTTTACATCTTATTCTTAGCCTTTAAGAATATTTGCCATTCACACCTATAATCCTAGATTTTAGGAAATGTAGCTCCAATATTTATTTATTATCCTTAGATACATTTATTGGCTGAAACTATAGAGATGGTATCTGGTAACATGTTTTTTAAATGATTTAAGACACAGTCTCAAATATGTAATATAGGAAAGCTTCACATTCACAGTCTTGCCTTAGCTGCAGGAATGCTAAGATTGCAGATGTACACCATCAATAACAGTTAAGGGTTTTACTTACCAAAATAAAGTGATTTTCAGGTCTTTGCACCTGACTATATGCAAAGTAAAGTAACCATTATAATTCAATATACCAAGTACCAAAATTATGGCATAGCTAGCTACACATTGCTCTCCAGAATATAGAAATAAACTGGGCATGGTAGTATACATTTTTAATCCCAATACTCTCTCTGAAGGCAGGGACAGGAGTATCTCTGTGAATTCAGGTCAGGTCTACATGGGGAGTTCCAGGATAGGGAGGACTACATAGTGAGGTCTTATCTCAAAAAAAGGAAGAAAGAAAAGAATATGGAAATAGGATCACATGTATAAGTACAATAATAAAACATGCTAAAATGTAAAATGTCTTACATTATATTTAAAGAAGTTTGGCCCAAGCCACTATTTCCCCTTTTAGAAGTAAGTCAGCTTCTGCTCTAACAAGTTCTATGCTGTTCTGCTTGTCTTGTTCCCTCTGCAACTGATGTATTACGAAGCCCTTCTCATCCTCTCTTCACGTATCAGTGATAATGATACTACAAGAACCTGCAAAAGGTTCTTGTGTGCTCTCCAGCCTTACTTATGAGGTTAAGGAAACTGGCCCAGAGGTTAGTTTTAGGTTGATTCTCTTTCAAAATCTACATATTTAAGTTTTTTCTGTAAAGCCAACCCAATTGAGAATACAGTGTGTGTGAAGTCAAACAAAGTGTGAAATTCATTGTAGAAAACTTGCTTTCAAAACTCAGCTCAGATTATGCCTCTGGACAGGAGCTTTCTGAGGTCTGCTCTCACCTCCAAAGTTTTCTGAATTAGTTATTTTTCCCATTAATACCAAACTGTGACAATTATTATGAATTCAGAACTATTCTTAACATATGCAATTTATCTTTTCCAAAAGATAAAGTATAATAAATAAAAATGCTAATGAGTATTTTCACATATCCTATTTTAATGAATGAATCTATTTAATCATATCACTTCCTTTGTTCATGATTTCTGTCATGCTTTCCCATAATGGTGAAATTTCTCTTCTTCTCAAAAACAGGTTGTATTCTGTTTTGGTTTTTTTGTTTGTTTGTTTTTTGTTTGTTTTGAGTTTTGTTTCATTGTTTCTTTGTTTAAATGGTTGGTTTAGTTAGAATCCAATATGAGTCATGTATCTGAAATTCTGATTAAAGAGACTTCTCACACTGTAACATTGTTTCCATACTATAAAATGGTTGATTTAATTACAAAGATTCACTTATTTTTAGTTTATGTGTAAGAGTGCTTTGCCTGCATGCATGTCTGCACACTACATGCAGTACATGTCATGTCCTCAAAGGCCAGAAGATGCTGTCTAAGCTTTTGGAATAGAAGTGGGTCACCATGTGGTACTGGAAACCAAAGCTGGGTCCTCCACAAAAGCAACAAAGTCTCTTAACCACTGAACTGTATCTCCAGCCAGTATTGACTTAATCATAAATGCAGAAGAAAATGACAACTGTGTCTACACTATGCACACACAGTGGCATTAATAAATTGGAAACCAGATAATAATCATCTCTATGGTACGAATTTTGCACAATTTTCATCAGCACCACTCTTGGTGTGCTGTATATTTGTTTTCATGTTATTTACTCAATTGGATAGCAAACTCCTGATGGAGAATTTATGTTGATTCCCCAGCATGCATTATGTCTTCTGTCATAAAGAATGATACTTAAATAAACAAAACTATATTTCTTTAGAACAACAATATCATTTGTTTATCTCTTTCTGACTTAATCATAGATGGTATCTATTAGTTGTTTCACTCACTGTGATATTGGCCCAGGTTTTGGCTCCAAGCCAAAAACAGTGTCAAGGGAGAGACACCAGGCAAGGTAATGAACTGAAGTCAGACATCAGGAGGCAGAGGCAAGACCTCAGAGCTGAATAGGCAGAGGGAAAACAATGCTGGAGATCAGAAAGCAAATTGTTAATGTGGAATGCTGGTGAAAGTGCAAAGGATAATAATGTCCAGGGGACTTTCTAGGATCAGCATCAAGAGAAGAATGAGAGTGACAAACTGAAGAACATGTGTAAGCACACTGGACCCTTAGCCTACAGGCAAGTAAGTCAATAACAGGTATGCCTTTAAAGACCTGTATTCACACTGGTCCCTCCACTTACACCAGGCTCGCACCACTTCAGTTCTTAGGCCAATTTTGAACAGCTCATACACTGAGTAGTTCCCTGAGATCTCAAATTCCTCCAAAGTAGAAAATAGCCCTTCCCTAAGAAAGCTGTTCATGTTCTTTGTGTAATCAGGCTCATGACAATATATGGTTTACTAACTTCCTAAAACCTAACATTTAATTCCAGTCTTCAGTACCTAATACAGGGCCTAGTGAAAAGTACATTTGTTGAATAAAACTAAGAGGGATGTTTACACTTTATGTATGAGGAAACTATTCAAATGCTAAGTATTTTTTCTATTATCATCATTAGCAGTGTGTACTAATCATTCAATCTAAAAAGATGTATCAAGTGCCTATAAAGTGCCAGGCACTCCTAGATAGTGTGATGATCACTATATCATTTGCTTTCTTTATAATGACCTTGTTATTTGATGTCAATTTTGAATCAGAGACATATTTTAACAATAACTTCAAATAGCTTCTGCTTTTCTCTAACATTTATCAGATAATGTGTCATGGATTTGAATTACCTGCTTAAGGTCTGATCTTCTAAAATGCTAGAATCAACCACAGACCTCCCAGACTCAAAAACAATTCTTTTTTCTGATATGCATCTATGAATATTAAGATTAATATTTTTCCCACTTGGCAAGCTCTATGAGCTATATATTGGGTTCAATTTTTGATGCCTTTCACATTTGTACATAATATATGTGGGTATTATTTTTGTAACTAAAATTTTCTCAGGATAAATGAATTTTTCTAGCTATATTTCTGTGTATTAATAATTGATTTTTACTAGGCTATATTTATGAGCTCAAATAGAGTTGACTAAACTCTAAGTTTAAACTTTGATCAATATTTTATGAATGTTATTGAGTTTCAGTTTTCCACTAAAATCAGCAAAGTATTTTTCTGAGTTCTTCTTCAGATCTCCTGGGGTTAAAGAAAAAAGCATCAGAGAATAAGCTGACCATTGTCCAGATGTGCCTTAGTAATAGATGTTTATATATTCATATACTTCAGTGCTGAAAAGAAATTTATTTAAAATTAAATCAAATACTGCAAGAATAATGGCAAATCAATGTTGAAGTGAAAGTTTTCTTTTATATTACTATTTAGAATCTTAGGAACAATCTAAGAGTTGAGTTCTTTATTACTTAAATTCAATATTGCCTAAAAAACTTTACAGTTTCTTTTTGTAGGTTGTTATCATACCCATCACACTGTTATTCTGGTATCATACAAGATTTTTAAAAATTATCCATGCTAAGGGATGGCAAGATGGCTCAGCTTTTTAAGGCACTTGTGACCAAGCCTGAAGATCTGAGTTCAGACCCTGGGATCCATGTAGTGGAAGGAGGGAATCAACTCCCTCAATCTGTTCTCTGAGCTTAACACATGTGTCTGTGATACATTACACATATACATTAAATAAATACATATAATTTTAGAAAACTTATAAAATCAAAAGAAAATTATCCATGATTTTTGAGTGCTTACTATGAATGATCTATCCAGAAAAGGAGATCAGAATGATTGTAAGAGCCAGAAGGGACTCCAAGGAAACAGCATCATGCAGACACAATAGGATTGACAGACACATGAACTCACAAGGCCTGTTCAGACTTACTTATGTATGAGTGCTTTATGGGTGTGTATGTGTACACACTACATGCATGAAGTGTCATCAAAGGCCAGAAAAGCGTGTCAGATCTTTGCTTTCTAGCTGAAGTTACATGGTACCATAAACAATTATTGCCTGATGCAATAATTTTCTTTTCTTTCTCTTCAGCACACATTGCTATCTAAATTTACTGCATCTGTCTGTCTATTTGTTTTTCTAGCCAGCTCTTCTGAATAAAACATGAAGGTCAACATCCTTTTATTTCCACCATATTTCCTGTCTCCACCATATTTCCAATACCTAGATTGTATGTGTGGTGCATTGCAGTATTTATTAAATGGCTCAAACTGTGGAATGATTTTGTCTTAATCAGTTTTCATTTATCCAAAGTAGACGTTGAATCTTACATGGAAGAAAGAGTTACCTTTAAATTGTTAACTACCAATTGATTAAGACAATAACTTCCCAATTCTAGGTATGGTGGTTTGAATGGAATAGCACTTATAGACTCATATGTTTGAATACTTGGTCCCCAGTTGGTGGAATTGTTTTAAAAAGATTAAGAGATAAGGCCTTGTTGGAGGAGGTATGATACTGGGAGTGGACTTTGAGAACATCCTTCCCAGAGTATTTCTGTCTCATGCTTGCAGATATGATGTGAGCTCTCAGCTGTTTCTCTTGCCATGTCTTTGATCTTCTGTCATGGACTCCAAGCCTCTATTACGTCAAAGCCCAATTAAATGCATTTTTATAAGTTTCCTTGGTCATGGTGTTTTGTAATAGTAATAGAAAGGTAATAGGACAATAGATTTTCAGGAAGGTCTCAGTATTAGGGAGTTTGAGGGCAGTGCTATCACACTTGTTATTGTTTACATGTAAGGAATCATTAATATACATATAGCTAGTGGAAGAAAATGTAAATAAATAAAAAATAAATACGTTCAAAATAAAAAGCAAAAGTTACAGCAGATAGCTAGTTAAGTGCAGTTTCATAACGTGCCATCAGGCACCATTTTCCCAAGTGAGGGTGACTTTTTGTTGAAAGAACAGAATACAAGCCAAATGATCCAAAAAATTAAGAATTCCCAAACATTCATACCTCTCCCTGAGAGAATGACAATACCATTAATGAACCACAGTGTGAAATTAATGTACTGCCTTGTGGAGACAATAATCCCCTGAGAGTCACCATGGTATAAGTACTTGTCAGCAACTGTCACAAAGAAAAGTTCTTTGAAGTCAAGATGGAAACTACTAGTAACATAAATTCTGATATGTGCTTGGAAGCAAATCCTTTTTTTTTTAAATTTGGGGGCTTTTTTGAGTTATGGAATTTAACCATTTAAGGTAATAATATTAACATTGAAAACATTCACTATAAAACAGTTTCCAAGATTGTCTGCATGTTTACAATTTGATTTCGACAACAGTAGGCCGCTGACTAGCTAGAGTGAGCCAGCAGTGTGACAGGTAAAAAGAAGAAAACAACACTAAAGAAAGGAGAAAGGAGAAGAGAGACAAGGGGAAAAGAAAGAGACAAATGGAGAAAGAAGGAAGAAAAGGAAGGAAGAAACAACCAAGAATGAAAGGAGCCAGGGACAAAGGGAGAGAGGAAAAGAGAAAAAGAAAGAGAAAATGTGGGAGTGAGGCAGAGAGGCCAGGTCACAGTTACCTTTCTAGTCACTACAACAAATAAGGAACTAGGGGAGAATTTACTCCGACTCAGGATTCGAGGGGCTATTGATCCCAATGGTAGAAAAGCACGTGTGGCAGACCACACATAGGCAGAAGTGTGAGACAGATGGAGCAGGCAGCCAGGTGGAGAAGTTGGAACAGGAAGAAAGGCCAGGCCACACAACTTCAAAGCCTGACTCCCAGTAGATATGATAAAATGTTGAGATACATGATTTTAGTTTGATATTGATATCAGTAGGTTACTACTAACTGACAGCTAGCACAATGTCCAGAGAAGATTCTAGACTGAGTTCAGTGTAAGTAAATGGGTGATTTAATAAATGACATTGTAACAGGTTAAATCAGAAGCTCTTTATTCTTTTAAACATGTGTGTAATAACTACATTTCTACTGTTGTGATAAAACGTGGGCCAGAAAAAAGTAATGGAAAAAAGTTCATTTTGGCTTGTGACTTCAGAGTAAGAGTCCATACGTCTATCAGGAGAGGCATGGCAGCAGGAAACCTGAACATGAAGCTGAGAGATCACATCTTCAACCACAAACATGAAGCAGGAAGAGAAAATTTCAAGTGGGGTAAAGCTATGCTCTGAAAGCCTTCTCCTAGTAATATACCTCTTCCAGGAAGTTTCCACCTTCTAAAAGTTCCATAATCTCCTTTAACAACAGCACAAACAGGTAACCAAGCATTCAAATATGGGAGCCTATGAGGAACATTTCACATTCAAAACACCACATATTCACCAAATATGAAAAGAAAAAGTGTGAAGACAGTGTCACAGATGCAAGTTTGCAGCGAGTCTCAAGTTCAATGCAGCATAAACAAAATGGTGTCTCATTTAATATGCATCTGTCCAACATTTGATCAAATTAGCTTCATACTAAATTTGTCAACTGCTGATGTTAAATGCTTTCAACAGAGATCTTCCAGATAAAGATGGCACATGGTGTTGTTTTTATTCATCTCAGTTTTTACATAATTCAGTCTCTCAATTTTGAAAATGCAGGAGATAATAGCAAATAATTTTATATTGTGATATATAAATCTCACTCTGTGAAAGATTTCTAAGTAAAATATGTGACAAAGTTCAGATTGAATAAATGTCTTCCTAGATAAAAGAAACAGACATGGGTTTATACAGGCATGAACATATTTTCATAAACTAGATTGTGTTTTATTTTTATTCTAACTTGTTTTATTTTTCCCTTGTTGGGATTTGTTTAGCACTCTTGATATCAATGATTATATTAATTCTTCCGACATCAACTACAACTGTTTCCATTGTTGTTCCCTTGCGGTTTTATACCAGAGATCAATATCTGGTATTGAGCAAATGCTAATAAAAGTCTGTCAATAAATGAATGAACAATAGATGAGAATATTATAGAGAAGAAAGAAGTAGCCAACCGCTGAACTGTGTGAAAACCTTGAAGCAGCCATGGTGGTGTGGTCCACCACTCAGGAAGCTATGACAGTAGGATCCTAAGTTCAGATCCAGTTGGTGTTGCACAGACATGGACCCTGATAATTGGCAGAATAAAAAAGTTGTTATTTAGATATCAAAGCTCAGAAATGGATAAATAATAGAGGTTCAGGGTGGACAACAAATTTAACATGTTTGCAAACCTAAATACACATTCTTTAGTATATTATAATTGTAAATTTATTAAGGATTCCAAGTTCATTTTCAATAATAACTATCAGTTCCAATATTTTGAGCTATCTACAGCTAAATTTTTAGTGACAAATCATCTGGAAATAAAAGAAGTAGTACACGCATTTTGTAATTACATTAGAGCTGTAACTTTCCAATTTCTAAGATTCAGTAAATCTCCTTTGTAGCTGGAAGTTTTCCTGCATCCCAGCCAGCCTTCAACAACATCAAAGACACCAGAAGGATATAATATTATCTAAGTAAACAGGAAATGCATTGTAAGCATCTTCCAAAACTCTGAAAATGACAGAGACAGCTACCTTCCTGGACAGTCATCCAAAGTTCCTTTACAATGTTGGGGCATCCATTTCAGCCTATAGGTCTAGAGCTTTTTAGTCTCTTCTCCCTGTATCCTGTAGAATATTTGGTAGTCTCCTCTGTGAACCAGGAATCTGAAGAACCATTCTACCTTGCAAAGTTCAGTGGTCACCTTCCTATGGGTCCTGCATGTCCAGTTTATGCAACATTTTGCCAAGCAGTCCAGGCAAGAACAGCTTCTTGCCCAAATGGCTATTTTTGCCAAGAAGAAGATAAACTCCATATGGAGTGTCTTCAGTGCCCATCATCTTCCTTGAAGTACTGGTGCTGCCAGGAGCAGATGTGTCTCATTGTCCAGGAAAGTTTAAGTATTTAAAACATTTTAAATGCCATATTCTGTAGGTCTTTGAAGTGTTTGGAGATTATCTACCTACGTAGTCTGCATGCCATGGTATCTCTGTACCTTGGTGTCTCTACATCTTGACCTGCATGAGACATGAAGTAGAAAACTGTTTTTAGCTCTGTTATTGCGTTTAGAAGCCCTTTTAAAACTCTTTTAGGCCTTATGGAAATTCAAGACCCTCACATTGGTACGCCAAAAGTAGCTGGAAATTTTCCTGTGTCCCAGCCAGCCGGTGGTTGGGACAAATCTCTACCACTTGCATCCCCCAAGTAGGCATACAGGGGCTTATATTAATTATAACAGCTTGGCCATTTGATCCAGCTTATTACCAACTAGCTTACACTTAAACTCAGCCAATTTCTGTTAATATATATGTTGCTACGTGTCCCGTGGCTTTACCTGTGTGCCATTACATGCTGCTCCCTGGACAGTGGGCTGGTATCTCCTGACTCAGCCCTTCCTTCCTCTTCCCAGAATTCTCCTTATCTGCTCACCCTGCCTATACTTCCTGCCTGGCTACTGGCCAATCAGCATTTTATTTATCAACCAATCAGAGCAACACACATTCACAGTATACAAAACAATATCCCACAGCACTCCTTACTTTACCATGTGTGATGTGACAAACTCAGATACAAGATACAACCTTAGAATCAATGATGCATTTATAGCTAAGTCTCAAATGGTCATATCCATATAATTTTCAGTATGTTTCCATGGATACAAATAATAGATAATTAGACATAGAAAGCAGCATTGAAAAGGGTTCATTAATTCATTATGACAGTTATTTGTAATTGTCAACTTGATTGGCTCTGGAATCAAGTACAAAACACACATCTGGGCAGGTTTGTGAGGGGGTTTTCAGGAAGGAAATCCTCTCCCTGGGAGTATGTAGCACCTTCTAGAGGCATCCAGATATAATGTGATCTGAAGGTGGAAAGTGCTCCTTAGTTGCTTGCCTTTGTTTCTTGCTGGTGAATGCATCTGTCACATGTTGCTACCTTTACTGCTGCCATTAGGACCATCTTCGTACCCTTCCAACATGGATTGAAGGCCAGTGGCTCTCTATGTAAACCCCAAACTTCCAGTGACTGCATGGGACTTCTGAGGCATCCAACCAGGTGGACTAAATAATTACTGAGGACTCAGTGCCTCTGGCATGCTTGAAGCCACTAGCCAACTCAGGCCTTACAGTGTAAGGCATTCTGACAAACCCACTGTGTAAGATACATTCACTTATTGCTTTTGTTTCTCTAGAGCATATTGATTATAATCTTATAATTAAAAGCCTAGTGTACTTTCATTGCAAACACGATGAGACAATGTTTTGGATTTCAGTGTGTGTGTGTGTGTGTGTGTGTGTGTGTGTGTGTGTGTGTAAAATTCTTCACATTTCAACCCAACCTTCAGACAGATCTCCCGTTTTTAAAGAATCACTGGAATGAACAGGGGTGGAAACCACTACCCACTCTCACTGTATTTCTGTATTTCTGTTCAGGATTTCTAGATAAAGCTGTAAATCTCTCTCTGTCTCTCTCTCTCTGTCTCTCTCTGTCTCTCATACACACAGCATTATTATACAACTGCATATAATAAATTACCATTAGTTACTATTAACAAAAATTAAAATGTGGGATCAAAGATGACCCAACAAGAAGGAATTTAAAGTATCTTTAGTTAATTTATAGAACAAATTTTCATTTAATTATACTTTTATAGTTTTTTTTTTTACTGGTTTTCAAATTGTTAGTTAGCAGTGATTATTTTCATTTCCCAAATGTAAACAAATAGCTTTTATACAATTTCAGATAAAAAGTTATTGATTTTTTTAAAGAAAACACCTGTCAAATATAAGAATTGAGAATTGTACCTGGTGCATAGTAGGTACTAAAAAAGTAGCTGATTAAATGGGCTAACTTCAAATTTTGAGGTAATGTCAATTTGTTAAAACTATAATTTCCTTTTATAAATAAACATTTTTGTGAATGAAAAAGATTCAGATTACTGCAGTACTTGAAGTATTTCATTAAGTCTCAATCACTTCCTCATTCCAAAGTAACTAGCACAACTGAAAACTAGTCTTTGAAAGACAACAGTCCAGGTGACATGAAATTTTCCTTTCTCTTCCGTGGTTCCTTATATATAAGAAAATGTACATATCTGGAGCATAACACTTGTAATTTTTAATTTCTTATTCATTAGTTCAATTTATTAAGTGATTATCATTTTATAAGCACTGAGGTATAAATATAAAAAAGATAAAAATCTCCCCAACTGAGTGTGAGGTAAGAATGGATACAGAAAAAAGATTCCATTTTATATGAGATGATGTTATAAGCTTATAGTATGCATCTAAAAATATTTAAGTTAATAAACAATGCATTATAGACTAAATGCATAATTCTCTTTAGAAATTTGTACAGCCTGTTCAATCTTCTGAAAGGGCTAGGAATAGAACTCTAGTCAATCATGCTTATAAAGTCAATCAATTAGAAGAGTGAAACATTGAATTAGACAGATTGGATTTTATTAGAGTAATATAATAATATTTAAGACATTAAATTACATGTTATACATCGCTAAGAACTTTGTAAATGATTAAACAGTTTGGCTTTCTAAATGGTGCCTGTTGCTGACTTTTCTGATACAATTAATTTCAGTATTTCTATAAATAAGATCATGGGACTGAAGGTGCTATTTTGAGTCTACAGATTTGATATCTGATTCCCTTCAATATGAGGATATCTGTAACTTCAAGTAGAGAACCATATTTAATTTTTCATTTCCACTTTGTTTAAACTTGCCTGTGATTACACTGGACTCCTAATTCTTCCTTTTTGTTAACTCAACAAATATTTATAGAATGCCAAGTGTGTGGTAGGATCTTTACTTGATTCTGTGTGAGAGATGTAGAAGAATGCATTCAAACTTTCAAGTCTGGATGACATAACAGAAGACATGATAACACAGGTGACTAGGAAGGAAACAAAGTGGGTTTTATTTTAAACACAGAATCAGTTAATTAAGCAGCGAATTAATTCAGATTAAAATTGCCCAGATAGAACCATTAGACAAATAGTTGTAATTATCAGATGGTTAGATCTCTGGGGGGAGTTTGAATCTTACGTGGAGAAAGTGTTTAAGATAGAATTTTTAATCGCATTTTCATACACCATACTGTAGCTGGAGAATTCTCTCCGGGTCCCAACAAGCCCCAGCAGTCTGAACAGCCCACTTATAAAATAAACACACAGATGCTTATATTATTTAAACTGTTTGGCCTAATGGCTCAGGCTTCTAGCTATCTAGTTCTTACATCTTAAATTAACCCATTTATATAAATCTATACCTTGCCACGTGGCTCCTGGCTTACCGGCATCTTCACATGCTGCTAGTCATGGCGGAGGCTGTCAGTCTCCACTGCCTTCCACTTCCCAGAATTCTCTCCTCCTTGCCACTTCCTGCCTGGCCACTGGCCAATCAGTGTTTTATTTATTGACCAATCAGAGCAACAGATTTGACATACAGACCATCCCACAGCACCGTAACAATCTCAACTTGTGTCTGATGTCTCTCTAGCTGGAAAATGGAGCTTTGTGAGTCAGTACTAAGCATATCTTTAAAGTCTGCTCTGGTCATCTTCATTCCTGCAAATCACCCTATTTCCATTCCTTGCTATTTGTTTCTACATAGCTTCAGGACCTTCAAATTAGCTCATGGATAACAGTTTGACAAACATAAAGACTTCAATCTTTCTCAAGACAGAAAATATTATCTTTGATCTCAAATCCTCCACAAGTCCAAAGCTTCAGCCATGATCCAAATATCTTTTCCCATTCAAATTGTCAGCATCTCTTTCTCATAACGAAATCCTTTCTCTTTTGTGATTGTCTTATTCCCTTCCTCCATTTAATGTTAAGGAACACTTGTTTTACAGACAAAGAATTAAGTGTTGAACCATAGAACTAAAGCAATTTCATGAAAAAGGGAGTATATAAGCAACTGCAACAATTTGGTATGTGATAAGGAAGAATTAAGCAGGTGTTGCCCATGATACATAAATGTTTTTCACTTTCTGACTGCTATAATGACACCCAAACCTTGAAGAGAATACATCTGAAATTAGAATTGAAGAGCAGAAAGAAAGAAGACAATAAAATGCCAAGCAAGAGTGCATTCCTAAACAAGTATAGAGAAATAATAAAAAAAATATATATCTTCTAGGCATAGAAAATGCTCAGACATATAGAAAGAATAGAGATATGGTAAGGGAATGACCTTATGTGACTTCTTAGGACGTCTGGGGATGAGGAGTAAAATGCTTACCTGCAAGCATGAAGACTTTAGCTTGGATCCTCATCACCAAAATAAAAAGCCATGTGAGTCAGAGACTCTGTACCAGAAATTAGGTGGAATATTTATATTCATAAACAAACACAACTCTAAGCCTATATATACAGTGAATGGCAGTGATTACAGAAACATGTGGCTATTAAAGGTGTAGAGAATTAGGAGTGATTGAGTGCTTAGTCCTACACAGTGCATTTTCACTCCACCCTTGCCTTAAGGGTAAGGGAACATTAAAGAACAAGAGGCGTAAAGAACATAAATATCAGAAGATGGAGGGAAGGCTGCAAAGTGCTGTGTTCTGGCCATTGTGCAGCCTCTGTCATTACCTGCAATGAGTATATTAACTGTCAGGAAGATTTATTGGGTTCTAGCCATCCTTGATGAACTACTATGTGCTGCCGGGAGGAAGAAGCATTGCCATCAGAGTCGTGTGCTCATTGTGGAGCCCCATTGCATAGCTCAAACTGAAGTTATAGGGGCAGCTCTAGCTAAACTCTGTGGGCTAGAAACCAACACAAAATGACATGAATCTAGGAAAGGACTAGTAAGGAGGAGGAGACTTAACTAGATGAGAAGAGTAATAAGGAAGGGGGTTAAGAGCCATCAGAATGTATAACATGCGTGGATAAAATTGACAAAAAATGAACTTAATTAATCAAAATAAAAGATGAAAAGCAATTAAGAAAGGCAGCCAATGTCAACCTTTGACCTCTATGTATACACAGACACACACACACACACACACACACACACACACACACACACACACACACACATACAAGGTAAATACTCTACTTAGAAGATAACAAAGCTAATTTTTTTCTTTCAGCAGAAATGTAAAGTTGGTAGATCAGGTTGAACAGCTCTCACTGGCAATAAAAAGGGAGACTAGAAGCATTTGGTCAAAGTGAGCAGTGATGAATGCAGCCATTGCTGAGGTGATGTGGTCATAAGAGAAGAAATATGCTCCCTGGATAGTAAACCAATGGAAGCACTATCGCCTGACTCTGAGAAAGAAAAATGGCATTACCCTACATCCCTTACTTTCCCCCTCCACACCCCAATTCTAGTTGATTGCTGAGGGGGAATAAAGGTCCATCCATCTGAAGATGTACAGCCAGCAGATGAGGCAGTGATTTCTAAAAGTGCTAAGTACTGTTATTTTGGAGATGCCCCCGGCAAAAGCTGACTTCTAGCTATTGAAATTCTGGAAGAGTAATGAGGCTAAAGAGGAAGAGAGATTCATCAGAAATTAGAAGAAAACAGTAATTAGAATCATGGGATGAAATCCAAATGAGAGGCTGTTTAGAGAACAGGTGAAAAAAATATCAAAGGCAAAAATCATAGAAACACTCATCCCTGTGTTCCTCGTATAGGACAAAACACACAAAGATGAGAGGGATGGGATTTTGAAAGTCTGACACTACAAAGGTCATGGGATGAGAGGTTTTCAAGGAGGAAGTGCCCAGCCACCTACAGTAAAGTAGAAGCCAGGGGCTCTCCACACTGCTTCTGGTATCCAAATGTACATGAGTGAATCCCTGTGCTTTGCAGACATTCCTTGGAGGCAGCCCATGAGGATGATGTGCTGTGCCTCCTCTTGTGCTGCTTGGAATGTTGCTAATGCTTCTTTCTGTCAATCTGTCAGCCATGACCTTAAAGTTACATCTGCTTGTTCTAAACATCCCCACAGTCTACAAAATAAAAGTGCTTGATAATTCCACTCTATTTGTTTTTCAAAACTCCGGCATTCTCTGGTCTGAAAACAGATTGATAGTAAACTATAAACAATTTGGCAGTACCCTTTTTCTCTATTGTCTCATAGTCTTGTTTTATGTTTGCTATGAAAAGTAAAATACATCTCCCAAATCACCTTTGATTCCCTTTCTGCCTCTGAAACATGACTTTTGCTTTAAGTGGGCACTTGGGCATGAACAGCCAGTACATTGAACCAGTTAGAGAGAATGAAAGAAACACAAATGGGATTTTTCAGAATAAAAAATATCTATAATGAAATGAATCTGATGAAATGAGGGAAAATAAGAGTCAACTTCTTAGAAATAAATTATCCTTAACTCTCCAGGTGCCTCTGGGCTGAATTTAATAACTAGTTCAAGGCAGAATTGCTGAAATTCTCAGTCTACGTTCAGAGTGTTGATTATTTTGTTTGGGATTTCTCTGCACTGAATTGTGACCGAAACCTGCTTGCCTCATAGACATAATATTAAAATCGTAGATCTTCATATGGCGTCAACTCATTATACCAGACAAAACAATCATACTCTACACCATGAATAAAAACATTCTTTGTTGATTAGATACTTTAATATTTTAACATAGAAGAACATAAACTAGGACTAGGATGATATAATGTAAATAATTATGAAGAAGACCCTGTCATTCATAATTTCTTTTTCAATTTTCTGAAAGGATACCATCTGGTCTACCTATCTCTCACATATTGTTATGATCTGAACTGCACCCCACTTCAACATTACTTGTACCATGTAAAATAGTTTTTATTGGATTTTTACAGTCTAACAATGATACTAACTAATGGTTTATCAGTAACTTCTAAATTGAATGTCTGGCTAGACCCTACCTACGTTCTGACTATATGCATCCCTGCACTCCTAGTATATCAATGTCTCACAAGCACTGGAAAGTCAATTTAAACTAAAATTTTCCTCCTTGGTAAACAGTATGGACCAAATAGATAAGAAAAGTTGAAGGTTTGTGTCCTCGTCCTCCTTCATTGTACATTATAGAGTGCAGCCAAAGGCTGTGTCTTTGACCTCATCAGTGCAGGATTCTGGCTTCTGGCTCTGGCCTCACTCTCTGCCATCACTTCCCTGGTTTTCCCCATTATGCACCAGACTTGTTAGAGGAGCAAGCTGGAAACTGGAAAATAGGCAAAACTTTGCACAGGGTTTTTAGAAGTTTAAGAAGCAAACAAAACAAACAAACAAAACTAGAACTGTGTCACCTTTATGTTTTAATTTTAGTGGAAATTAAACTTCTGAGTTTAAGTTTTTAGATTCACATCATTAAAAATGTGAATTCTCACTGTTTTGCATTTCTCTGTGGCGTTTTCAGTGTTTCCTATGGCATCTCAAGTTTGTCCACTGCATATTTCTCCAAAAGCCAAAGGTCAAATACAAATGCTTCTCTACCTTCTTTATTGTTGTATCTCGGCTCCCTAGTCAGTGCCTGTATGGATGAATTAATTAATATGTTTGTTTATTTATCCTCACTGAAGCATATTTCAGCAACCTATTTACAAGTTATGGACAATTTGTTTTTATGATATTAACTCTATAATGCTTTAATAAATTCCATTTTTTACTTCATTTTTCATATTTTTCAGAATCATAATGTTTGCTTCTAATGGGCTAGAAGTGTAAAGTTAAGACAAAATCTTACACTATGGCCCAAGCTAGCGTGGAACTTACTATAAGGCCCAGGCTAGCCTTGAAATCCTGGTAGCCCCTCCACCTTAGTTTCCTCACTGCTGGGGATACAGGCATCTGTCACCAAGCCCAACTTTCTATTGGATTTAACGAGGGATTTTCTGTGGTGTTCAACATAGTTTTCTCAAGTTTTTCAGCTTTTTTATGCATTTTGTTAATTGTCATCTCGTTGTCACTTTAGCTTTCAGACCATATGTCACCTTAGAAAATAGCTTTTTCTCAAGAAACAAGTTCATTTTTTTTTTTTTTTTTGCCTCATCCTGGACAAAACACTCTGGCTGATTTTTCTTAGAGAGTAGCAAAGTATAAATGATGTCTATTAGATACAGCTAGAATTTATATGAAAGTGTTAAGGGCTAAGAGTAATAGGATAAATTGAATTAAAGTGGGAAGGGCACTAATAAATATTAAAACTCATAATACAATTTCAACTTATTTCTCATTTGTAGAGATAAACAAATTGAGCACTGGGACAGTCTTATATTTGTACTGAAACTTGGATTTAGAAAAAAAGCAGGAAAGTAAAATTCTATTAATAAGTGGCTCTAGGAAAATTGCATGTCAGTAGGAGAAAATTCTGATTCACTAAAATCAAATTTTAGTGGAGTATAAATTTTTAAACAATGATAGCAAGAAAAAGAAATATGTTCTCATAGTATAAAGCATATTGTTTTCATTCATAGTGTAGAAATAAGTAACCAAAAAAGTCAAGTTTTTAAATTTGTATATAAAAATTAAAAATTCATTTTCATAAATATCAAAATTAATTGAATGGAAGAGCAGAACACAGAAGAAATGTACATTTGTTTTGTATAGAAGAATGTATATAGAGATGATAGCTACAATGGTAACAGATAGATAATCTTCAAAAGACTCATTTAAAATACATAATGAGTTCTTACAAATTAATATGCAAAAGGAAAATTCACAAAACATCATAAAGATTGAATACTTTCATTCCTTAAAATATGATTTCAAGTGACAAATAATCTTACTAACTATTCAACTTTAATCACCAGATGGGTGTAAGCTATAACTACTGTAAACAGCATTACTTACCAACCAGAATGTTTTAGTAAACAGAAAATGAGTGGCGATCTGAAGGATAAAATATGGAAAACTGAAATTCTCTCAGTCATTGATGTCAAGATCATAGTTTGCTAGAGACACTTTGGAAAGCTCTTTGACATTATCACTATGACTAAGTTCAAGCAAATATTATGGCCCAGCCATAATTTCTTGGTATGTTCTGAACAGACATCACACCAGACACACACTGAATTAATTATATGAAGAATGTTCACACTGAACCATTTCCATTAAACCACAAGAAACAACAAAAATCCTCACCACCAGTAGGAAGAAGAATAAATTGTGGTTTATTTATGTCCTACAGGGCTGGAAAGCAATCAAAGTGGCCAGATCATTGCCAATAAAAACAAAATTAATATCATAATATGCTATGTAAGATATAAAAATGATAAATTATTTCATTTATATTAATATTTAAAACTATGTACAGCATTAGAAATAAGCTGCTGCTTCTTGCTGAAGAATGAGTGTGGTCCTCAATGTGAAGATCATAACATATTCCTGGGAGTTTTCTTTTTTATCAAAGTACTAAGGATTATATTTAACAGAATGTTGTTGAATTTTGTCACATCTTCTTTAGTTTATCAATTATCTATTATCTTAATGAGATAATTATACAAGTTTATTTTATATTATTAAGTCAGATTTCAATGTAGAAATCACATTTTTTTTATATTAGCTCATCCATTTGTTGATGAGCGTTTCATATAATTCTACATATTGTCAATTGTAAACACGAGGATGAATATATCTTTTCAGGATTTTGATTTTAGTTATTTTGAATAAATTGGTCTTTTTGGATCACATGGTAATAAGAACTTTAAGATTTTAAGAAAATTATGTACTCTTTTCTATAGTGCTTACACCATTTTTCCACATGGATAAACCTTGCAAATGTTATACTAAGTGAAGTAAACTAATCTGAGGAGGTCAAAAGCTGTATGATTATAATTAGATGGTATATCTAAAATAGTCAAACTCAGAAAGTAGAGTGATGGATACTAGAAGCCTGGAGACTGAGGGAATTAAATGTAATTTATTATTACACAATAAATAAAATGTTTCAGTCTGTGATGGTTATTTAGATTATCAACCTGATGTTTAGAATAATCATGAAAACAAGTCTGTTTGCATGTCTGTTAGTGATTGTGCTACTTGATCTAGAAAGGCCCCTCTAAATGTGAGTGGTAGAATTCTGTGGACTTGCTTCCTAGGCTCACTTAAAAGGAAAAAGTGAGTTTAGCACAAGACTGATCTCTGCTTCCCAGTTGTGGCTGCAGTGTGACAGACATGTTTCCTGGGCTTTCCTGCCTGGTGGAATGTACCCCATGAACTGTAAGGCTAGCAGTGCTTCTTTTCTTCAGTTCTTTTACTCAGGATTTTGTCATAGCAATGAGGCAAATCACCAACAGTCAAAAAATAAATGATTTCAGCTGTAAACCAGTGCATTTTTGTAAAAAAAAATCTTGTAACAAATATCGAAAACTCTGGTAAGAACTCAATCCCATGGTTCTGTCCCCATGACACAGTCATAACAGCTAACTTCTTTTCTAATTTTACTTTTGTTAAAATCTTTTCATATTTTGGTCACAGTTTTGAATTTCTTTAAATAGGACTAGAGATCATTTATTAAGAAAGGGAAGACACTCTCAAAAACAGGCATGGGCTACTGAGTGATGGGACAATCCCCAAAAGCCATGTTATAGCATTTTATGAATCTTAAAGTGTCACTGCTTTTCATTTATCTGAAAAAAAACTGTGAAATATTTGTATTATTTCTCTTTAAATATGAGAAGTACATTGTCAGTGCAGTTAGTTTATTAGACATATTGTGTGTGTGTACATGTGTATGTGCATGTGTACCTGTATGAGTATGTGTGCATGTGTGTGTGTACATGTATATGTGTGTGTGCATGTGTACCTGTGCATGTGTGCGTGTGTGCGTGTGTGTGTGTGTGTGTGTGTGTGTGTGTGTGTGTGTGTGTGTGTGTAGAGAACTCTAGTGAGTCAGTCCTCTTCTTTCATCTTACTAAGGATGGGTCTTTTGTTCCTCCCGCTGCACTGTACACTCCAGAAAAGCTGGTACATGAACTTCCAAGAAATTCTTGTTACCACCTACCATCTTCTTTAGAACTGCTAAGATGATAAATGCATACCACCACATCTGGCTTTTTAACATGAGTTTCCGCCATCAAAGAATTAGTTTGGAGTCAACTTTATTTTCTACTGTAATTTCTCTCCATACAGCTTATTTTCTTTTAGCTTCTGCCTTCCAGGGTTTAGTGTGATTCTTTTTCCATCATCCCATAAATTCTTTCTTGCATTTTGCTGGTTTTGGAAATTTCTCAATCAACATCTTTCCAAATATTATTTTTATTCCATTTCCTGTGTCCTTTCCCTCTCAGATCCAATTGTATCTGTTATATATTTTCAACATGGTTCCTGCTTCTGTTTTCTATCTTCAAAATCTCATTTACTCTTGATTCATTCTGGTTATCCTCTACTGTTCTATGTTCAAAATGTCAAAACTTCATTTTAATTATACTTATTCTATTAAAAATAACACACCTACTGAGCTTGTAATTTTATTGTTATTCGAGTGTGTGTGTGTGTGTGTGTGTGTGTGTGTATGTGTGCAGTTGTGAGTGTACTTGCCTGTGCATGAATACATAGAGATAAAGGGTCAATGTCTTCCTTTATCTCTTTCTACCTTGGTACTTGAGAAGTCTCTCATTGAATGTTGGACTTTGCTATTTTAGCTAGCCCCACACCCCACCCCCAGGATTCTTTTTGTCTGTCCTCCCTGTGAATGGGATACAGATGCTCCCACATTTTGCTTTCATGTGGGTTTTGGGGTCCAAACTCATGACTTCATTATTGTGCTGTAACACTTTCATCCACAAAGCCATCTCCCCAGCTCTCAAGTTCTTAATGCTAATTCTCAGGTATTTCTTTTCTTGAAATTCTCTTTTCTTTTGCATAAATAATTGCTGCAAGTTAATTTTTTAGACTTGTAATTCACTCTAAATGCATTAACCATAGTTATTTTTAAATTGAATTTCCAACAATTTAAATACTTAGAATGATAGATTCCATTGCTTATTTCACTAGCTTTCAGTTGTCTAGTTCTGTTTGTTCATTTTAACCTGTTCCATTTGTTGCTGAATGGTGGATGATGTATATGAAAATTCTGGTAATCTGGTGTAATGCCTCACATGTACTTCTCTAGAGAAGTCTTTCATGGCTTCTTTGCAGCAGTTAAATCAGATTGAGATCGTTTAATCTAAGTGCATCATGAGAGCATTTTATTTCATGCCCAATTTTGTTATTATGAAGTTATATATTTTAATAACACAAAACCCCCCATAAATTAAAACCTAGAATGTTTCCTATACCTTTCCTCAAAAGAGGTCCATAATTCTATTTTTCTTCAGTTTCAAAACAATATAACTATCTCAACCTTTGTTCATCTTTTTAACTTCTTACCCACTATTTTCAGCTCTGCTTTTGAAATCTTTAGCAATTATCTACAAATTAACACTGATTCAGAATAAGACAGACAGTATTAAATATGTGCTTCAAATCTCCAGACTCCCTCTCAGGTATTTGCTGGTCATATTTTAGATGTAATGTTAGCACAGAACTTTAAGACAATAATGAAAAAAAAGGGTTTCAAGCTTCATCCAGTGGTTTTGTACCAACTTCTTAGCCACCCAAAGAAATCAGTGTACTGAACATATCTCAAAAGAAATACTCTTACTTTGATATAGTTTCATTCTCTCCACCTATAGCTCTAGATAACTAGATAGAGTCTGAAAATTTTAAAATTTAAAAGAATTCACCCAATCAGCCTAGATGTCTTCTGAAGAGAATTTATCAAATTTATTGATGTTATAAATGGAAGCAGCTGTCCAGTTTCTATTATGTGACTTACATTTTCAGTCTGCTTGCATTAATTATTGGATACTTGACATCTCAATTTTATTGGCATAGATCTTGACTTTTTCTGGCTATTTGGATAAGGACTGTTTCTGAAAGCTAGTCTCAAATCTAGTATATGTTTGTGAACAATATCACATTGACATGTGGCAGTAGTAACTTGGCTTTAATATATGTTATAAGTAAATTTGTCAATGGAAATTGCTTCAGTGCCTACTATAAATCAAAGAAAGTCCATCCTGCATTTGAAACTGAAATTAAAATATCTTGATCATTTTCTAATGGCTCTTTTTCTTATAATTAGAGATATTTATAATAACTTTGCCAGTGTATTCAAATAACACAGATATGGTGTTCTGTAAGAAGAGAAAAGAAATGGTTTATGACAATTGTCATTTCCACTGAAGAAGAAAATGATGTGTGTGTGTGTGTGTGTGTGTGTGTGTGTGTGTGTGCAGATACAGGTGTTTTCTGTAGTGGGTAGCCATTCCAGCTTTGTTCTGGAAGTTCCAACCCCCATTGAGACTTCGGCAACTGTCACTCCTACAAGGCGGGGCCAAGGGAGGCGCCTGGGGACCCGAGATCGAGATCGGCGAACGCTCTCTTGGTTCCAGGACGCTGGATGGTGGAGGTGGACAGAGGAGAGCTCCAGAGAACACCGCTGGACTGTGATACACCTTCCCCAGACCCCGCGACCTACCTATCCCTTAATTTGTAAGTTACGCCATTAAATAAATCTCCTTTTAACTACGTGGAGTGGCCTAAATAATTTCACCAATATCTGGCGCCCAACGTGGGGCACGAACCCATGACCCTGAGATTAAGAGTCTCATGCTCTACCGACTGAGCTATAATAAAAGATAAGTTAGATATAAAACCTTAAACTCACAAATATAAGATAGGATCTCTTCTTTAATATTGTAACTGTAATTCTTGCTTGATAATTGTTTTGTTATATGTAATTTTACTATGTTAAAGTTAAAACCTTCCTTTTTAAAAAAAAGAAGAAAAGGGGAAGTGCTGTGGATATCGCTATATGTAAATAAACTCTGATTGGCCAATAGCCAGACAGGAAGTATAGGCGGGACTAACAGAGAAGAGAATTGAGGGAACAGGAAGGGAAGAGAGAGACTGCCTGGAGCCGCCGCCAGGACAAGGAAGATGTAAGGTACCAGTAAGCCATGAGCCATGTGGCAAAGTCAAGATTAATAGAAATGGGCTAAATATAAGAGTAAGAGCTAGACAATGACAGGCCTGAGCTAATGGCCAAGCAGTTTAAATAATGTAAGAGTCTGTGTGTTTATTTTATAAGTGGGCTCTGGGACTGGCAGGACTTGGTGGCAGGAGCTGGAGAGAAATTCTCCAGCTACAGTTTTCTTTCAAAGCATTTCTCTATTTCATGGAATTAATCCAGGTGCTAAATTGGTACACATTTTGCACAATAGTCTCAATTTTTGTATTTCTCAAGAGTGTTATAATCTGACAGGAGTAATACACAAAGATTATATAATATACAAAGTAACCTTTTTAAAGCATGTTCCTCAGCTTCTTCTCAGTAAGAGAGTGCATAGTGAGAGAACATTTCTGGGGAAATAAGATGACAAGTGGAAAGGAAGAATTTCTGCCAAACTGGAATAAAAAAAATCAAAGCAGGATGGTGTTCCAGTGATTTTAATAGGTTCATTTTTTTGTTATATCTATGTTCTCATGTGTTTGAAGACAGGCCACTCTAAGCAATCAGAATTATTCAGATCTCCAAAGATTGAATATCTTCCAATATCTACAGGATTGGTCTTCCAAGAAAGTGAAAGTAGAATAGAGGTAGGAGATGAAAAATAACTCTCTGCTACTGTGTAAAGACTGACTTTTTTTCAGTACAAAGGATATGCTTCTATGACGTTGTACCATCCGAAAATAAGGAGTCCAGGCATAGAACATACATCCTTCGTTTAGAATAATTTAAAAAAAAAAAAAAGCTGAAATCAAATGATAGACAAGTTGCATTCCTACCTGGAAGCTTGATGAGAAAGAAAGCTACATGCAAAGAAGTGCCAATAGCTTCCAAGACTTGAGAGCATCTTTGGCTAATAACCAGAAAGGAAGTAGAGACTCAAGCTCTCATCCAAAAGGAAGTGAGTTCAGGCCAAACTGGAAAGTCCTCAAAAGCAGATTCTTCATAAAACTTCCAGGCTAGGTTAAACTTGGGGGTGGAGGGGAGGCACTATGTGTATAGTACCATTCCCTGAGCAAGAATCTCAGACTGAACAAAAAAGAGAAACTGAGCTAAACATCAGGATTCATGTCTGCTCCTTCCTTATTATGGATTCAATGTGACCAGACAGTTTCATGTCCTGCCTTGACATCTTCAAGCTATGAAACAAAGTCAATTTTCCTTCTTTGAACTGCTAATTTCTAAGGATTTGCTCACAACTGTTAGAAAAGTAGCTAAACTTAAGGGTTTGTATCTGATAACTCAGCGCTTCTGAACCTCAGTTTCTTCAGCTATTAGATAAAGTTAATACATGTCGTCTGTAGATCCCATAGAGAAATGGGCAATGTTACCATAGAAATCATCTAACATGAGACACTTGGCAAATTTTACCTCACCACTTTACTTCTTTTTTTATGCTTGAAATAGCTTTTATTTTTGAATAGTCTTGTTTTTTGGGAAAAAAAAACAAAAACAAAAACCAACAATCAAGTCTCTTAATTGCAACTGAAAGCAGTCAGGGAGTGAGTGGCATTTTTTTTTTTAAATGCAGACACTCACTTTATTTTTTGAATGCTGAATACCATTTATTGAAGGAGGGAGGAGGTCTTAAATATAGGCTTACAGCAAAATGGGAGAACCCTGGAGGGCAGAAGTTTGCTACCAATGTTTTACAATCTTGCATCTAAGCTGTTAACGCCCAATATGCAGGATATACAGACAAGGAACTTCCCTTAAGCATTCAGGAGGGTGGAACCTGGGTGGGAATTAGAATAGGGAGGATATCAAGGTCAAGGTCAGCAAGCAAGTCAACAGTTACCCAAAACAGGGGCCAGGGCCATACAGGTCTCCCCTTTTACTAAAAAATGAACTTCTGACTTAGGTTGTGTGGGACATCAGCAGGTCACTTTACCTGTCATGGAGACATTTGCCCAGGCCACATAGGCGCTCTGTCTTAGGCTGGTGAGAGCGCCCCCCAGGTATTACCCATCTCTGAATACTCATTATCATACAGGCTCAATCGTGTGTGAGCTGCAGAGTTAACTGCTGCCAAAGATCTCAAAGTGGCGTTGGGCTTGCAATCTGTTTGTTCCACACAGAAAAGACCAACAGAAGTCCTAACCCACCCATAGCCAGTAGGCTAAAGGCAACTGAGCCATTCCCTTCCTTAACAAGCCTTACTGCAAATTGGAGTCCTTGTAAGATGGTATCCCAAAAGCAAATGGAACTTTACTTATTTGCCATAGTTGCTGTACTATAGATCCTACAATCCACTTCTCTTATCTTTTATAAGTCCTATGAAGCAGGAGTGGTTGAGACTTCCAAAACTCAGAAATGACTTGGTTTTTAGTCAATAACCTCATCTTTTTAATCAGCAATTCTATAGTTAGCTTCTTGTTACGAATAAATAATTCGTTACTGTTTAGTGTGTATTTCTAAGAATTTTATTTAAATATTTATTAAATTTTATTTCATTCCTTAATTTCCCCTTTTGTTCAGAGGTTTTAAATTTTCATATCATTGTAAGGTGGAGAAAACAGGAATATAGTGAAAAGAATGTCCAACCACCAGTAGACTCCCACTATTAGAATAAAATATCCAAAGTAATTTTAAAAGGCTATTTGTAAAAGATTTGGCAGGATGATTATTACATGTGGGTAGCATATCAGCTTTTATAACAATTATGTGGGTTGTGAAAGATTCTGAAAACTAAAATGGAGCTGCAGCCTAATGAATGTACTCATTAACCTTGATAACATTAGGTAAACAAAGGAGTGGATCATGTGGATGGATATCACTCCCTCTTTCAGTCATTCCATAGACAAACATGGTGTTACTGTTTTATCATCTGAAAAGTAAGTGCATGTAACACTTGAAAAGATTTCTACATGCTAGACATTTATCATCTAGAGTCTTGTTTTCTAATGAGTTATATTAATCTTATAGTAGGTGCTAACATTTGAATCCAGAACATAGCAACTGTTAGGTACGTGCTTCATAACCTATCTCCCCAACCCAATGATAAGTTACAAATAAACATTTATTGAATATTTAATATACATCAGCCATTAGAATTGATACAAAAATATCCCAAAATTATGTAGGTGATTTGAAAAATTATAAATAAATATAGGCATGTTTAATGTGATAATTTCAACACTAATACAACTATAATATCACCAGTGTGAAAGAGAAGTCTGCCTTCCTCACTCTTCATTTCATATATTACTTGCATAATATTTGTTTGGGAAATAAATGAATGAACACTGTAGTAGTTTGGAAATGGGAAGGGGGTAACTGTTAACTCCAGGATAACTCAAGAAAAGTTTTATTAAGTTTCATTCAAGCTAAGTCTGTCTCTTTGATTGATAAATTGGATTTATTAAATCAAGAAATATCTGAGGAATTGAGTGACTGGTACTTGATGCAGTGGAAATATCACACTCCAAGGTGTTAGAATTGCGATAGTGCAATGTATATGAGTAACTAGAACTAATGTGCTTTGTAGCCAGTAGGCAGGATGTGTGTGCTCAATCTCATTAAAACTAGTATCATCCCCACAAGCAGAACACTGATTCCAGTGAGCAAGAGTAACCTTATGTCTAGAACTCTACCTTGCCCTTTCCCAAATTCCCAAACTTGGAAATTGTGGTCAGATTTTAACCACTGTTTCTTCTGGAAATAGTCTCTCATGTGTCTACATTTTTATTCTGGCATTGTATCTTTTAGAACAGTATTTGAGATGATTTGTTTATGTTGTTCCCTGCTATGGCACAGTGAGATGCCTCCCAAGAACTCTATTGAGTTATAGGAAAGAAGTAAGTTGTAGTTTGAGAGTTCAACTATTGAGCCATTATGTGTGATTAGCCTTTGACATAAATACATCAAGAGACTGCAAATGTAAGGTCTAGGAGTTTGGAAACATTTAGAATACTAATTGATCAAGGAATAATGTTAGGAAGGCAGAACAGGAATGTAATTTTCATTAAATGATGATTCAGAGACTTGAAACCTAATGAGCTGCCTGTTTATGAGTCAATTAGATAAAAAGCAAAGAGGATGCTGAATCTGAAGGAAAAATGAATAAATTCCAGTGGATCAATGGTGGTGATGCCTATTCAGGCAGGTCACACATAATGAGCTCATGATTTCCTGTTGGGTGTAGTTTGGGTTCTAATGACTGGCAAAAAGAGACACTCAAAATCCATACTGAATCAATGCTTTGTAGGGAGTACAGCATTGATTCTATCACTAAAGACTTACCAATCCATTTGTTCATTGCTGTATGTGTTTTTCTATTTTTGAGGGAAATAATAGCAATAACTTAAAATAAGTATTGATTCTAAAATGAGAAAAGGAATGAATTTTATTTTGAGCAAAAAAATTAAAATTATTTAGCTCTTCTACTCAACATTAGATGATTTGTATTTTTCTTCATTACTTTCACTTATTCCAGTGAGTATGTATCCATTAAAGATTGTCCATGCTTTTGCAAAATAAATTTTGATGATAAATCTAGTTATTATAAGGCCTGCAGTGATTTTATAAATATTTTTCTGAGGCTATGTGTGTATACATATATAATATGATGAATATATTACATATCTAAATTAAATTATACATATAATTATATGACAGATAATAAATTACAGATAATTTAATACAAATAATTTAATTTAATGTTAAAATAATTCTAATGTTGAGGTACTTATAAGCTTAACTTATACAATGGCATTTCTGAAAACAAGAACCTTTCCTGTGGTTATTAAAAGTACCAAATCTGTAAATCTGAATTATAGAAAATTTTAAAATATTCTTTAAAGGGGAACAAACTTTCATGAATTATCATTTATAAGGAAATAATGGAAATAGATTAGAGAAGAGAAAAGAAAGAAGAGTAGATTTTGAGTA
This sequence comes from Peromyscus eremicus, assembly GCF_949786415.1. Classification (NCBI taxonomy): domain Eukaryota; kingdom Metazoa; phylum Chordata; class Mammalia; order Rodentia; family Cricetidae; genus Peromyscus; species Peromyscus eremicus. The sequence continues at coordinate 111,707,345 of NC_081416.1, read as the reverse complement.
GAAGTGTATATTTTTCATAATACAATCTTGGGAAAAGAATGAAAGTGAAATTTTGTAGAATGAGTATGCTTTTAAGATGTTTTCAGGAAAGAAATAAAATAATATAAGGAGCTGGTAAGAGAGTTCAACAGTTAAGATCACGTGCTGCTCTCAAAGGACCTGAATTTGGTTCTCAGTTCTCACATCACACAGCTCATAAACTACCTATTATAACTCCAGACTTGGATTATTCTGTGCCCTCTCCTGGATTCCACAGGCACCTCCACTAACAAGTATGCATATGCACACACACACACACACACACACACACACACACATACACACATGCACACAACTAAAAATAGAATATATCTTAGGACAATAAAGTGTTTTAAATGTCTACTGGGGAGGTTCTTTAAGAACAGGTGTGTATGCATGGATATTTTCCCTTTGGTTAAACCTTGCTGTGTGAGTTCGGAAAGCTTTTCTTCCTTCTAATAACCAAGTTACTCTATTACTGCAGGCAAAGCCAAGCCAGAAGCAGTACTAGAACAAAAAATCAAATTAAAAGTGGCAGTAAAATCTCATTTTTTACTTCAATGTTCTACAAACATGCTGCAAATTCTTAATTAGCAAATACTAACTTTTTTTCCTAGAGCAAACATTTAAGTTGCTCTAAGCTTCTGGTCACAATATTTTCATCAACTAATCAACATTCAGCCTTCTTTTATGTGTGCTCCTGTTTAAGTATATTCTTTCTTAATATGAAGTTGATTCACTATTATAAGATTTCCAGAGTAGAGTATTTTATACAATCCTGAATGGAAGGCATGTGATGTATGTGTATCCTATATAAACCACTGTTTCCCTGTGCTTAGGAACACTACACCATATACAAGTTCTATCTTGGAGGCCATGTGAGAAAGCAAACTCACCAACAAAACCTATATAAATGTGCAAATTCTGAGGGTAAATACAGTATGAGAAGGAGACTTTCCTTTGTGTGAACTGACAGCTCATTCAACCTCAAATGGGAATAATATGTCAGGACACTCTGATTTTCCTTCTCTGTGTATTTATGAATGACTCAAAATTAAACCAACATTCATATGGGTATTGTAATTGAAGTGTAGAAAGTAGTTGAATTTACAGGTATATTGTGGAGAGGGCTGAGACTTAAACCCAGAGCTTTGTACACACTAGGCAAGTGCTCTGCTGCTGATATACCTCAGGCCAGAGTTTGTAAATACAGATCCAAAAAACCAACAATTCCCTGTATCTTTTAAAAATTGGGGAAGAAAAAATGGAATATATGGTAAATGATGGGCAAAAATGCCCACTAGTGAGAAGAAAAAGAAATTGGTTGTACAGATGGATGAACAGACATGCCATAAGTTTGGAAAGGTACCTCACGTGTGGTATTTCCTTCCCTTTCTCTCCTTTTCACCTTGCTATGGTAAAATATGAATCGCAAAAAGGATTAATGTGACACCAGAATGTTGAACACATCCTATCAGAGCAATAGAAAGCACTGGGTGGTGAGAGAGTGAGTTTCAGTTTTCCTTAACATGTATCTTATTTTTAGATTTTTTTTTTAAATCTAATTGCTCTGCCATTTTAGACAAATCTAGGCTGGGCGGTGGTGATGCACACCTTTAATACCAGCACTCAGGAGGCAGAGGTAGGTGGATCTCTGTGAGGTCGAGGCCAGCCTAGTCTACAGCGAGAGATTCAGGAAAGGCACCAAGCTACACAGAGAAACTCTGTCTCAAACAAACAAAATAATAATAATAATAATAATAATAATAATAATAATAATAATAATAAATAAAATGCTCTGCCACTTTAGACAAATCTGAAAGCTCATTTGTAGCAATCACAGTAACTGATCACTAGTGCATAAAGTACCTATTTAGTGTAAAATATTCTTAAAACTTACCTGACAGATATTCTTAATAAGTCCAAAAAGAATGAACCTGTTTGAGCTCATGGTTATTGATAATTTTCTGTGTCTACACTAACTCCATGTTGTTTTGTATTTTACTAAAAAAATGGGAGTATCTGGGTCATAATGATTTTAAATTTACAACATGAGCTAACAAGGCCAATGACAAAACATCTTCTTCTAAATTGTTAAAATGAGATTTATACCCGAAAAAAAAACAAAGAATGAAAGAACAAAGTCAAAGATGAGCAAATTAACATTCTTGATTCCAGATACTTTTCATCAACGGAAACACTACCCACAAGAGAGTTTATCAAGACCAGCTTTTTGCAAACTCCATTAAATTCAATGAATGGATTGTGAAGCGTAAATTGAGCCCATTATCATCTCACATTTTTATATAACATTCATAATCACCGTGTTACATAAGAATGAGCTAACATTAACCAAAGGAACAATTTGAATTCACATATGCATGGAGAAGGGGACTCTGCTTGACAGACAAAGCTTCCTGTCCTTTTTGCAGCTCGCCCATGCAGCTTCTGGGTGCCAGTGAGCCCCACACTCTCCTATCAGCAACAACAGAGGGAGAGATTGAGGTAAACAAGCCCACTTCACTTCAACTTGTCAGCTCTAAATAAAATCTTCTGGAGCTGAAAATGAGAAACTTGAGAGAAGATAATTGTGCGATGTATCCAGATTCAACACTGGGACACATTCACTGCTTTCCTTCTTGTTCCCTAATCTGCTGCAAAAGTTTCTTAAAATTGCTCCGTAGATAACTTTAATAAGATATCTTGCCTAAAGAGCCTTAGGACAAGAATTGGCTCATTTTGTTAGATATTTCTTTTTCTCCCTTTCCACCCTTTTGCCTTGGGAAATAACTCAGGTCATTGTGGGTAACCTCTGTAATCCACTAATGATAATCTATGACCTCTGCAGCAACTCTTAATTATCAGTATTTAAATCAGAATTGATGTGGCATATCATATTTTAAAATATTCATTCTTTTGTTATGTTATTTGTTAAATTAGTTGTCTTCCCAGTACTGGTTTTATAACCAAATTATTATATTAGACACAAACATTTAGTGAGTGGAAAATAATATAGATAAAGTAAACAATGGATTATAATGTAAGTCTTTGTACTCCACCAGCTTCTTAAATTCAACAACCTCCTTCTGTGCATTCAGGAGGCACCACTCCGTGCTAACTCTCAACTCCCTCCACATTACTTCTTTGCTTCTTTGGTGTTAGTTTTTTGAATTGTCAAAACTGCACTGGAGGATATATTTCCTTAAAGAGAACTTCCATGTCTTCAAGAAAAAAACAGTATCTCTTGGTGCAGAAGACAGCCAGTATCAACTGTGTGCTCCAGTGGACAAGAGGATAGACAAATCAAAGTCTCCTAGCTGCTACAGGACACACTATTTAATTTTAATGTCTTTTCTTGTGTTTGATTTCCAATACTGTGTTTCCTTTACTTTCTACACAAACTTGGAATACGTTTCCTCATTCTGTTCTGATCTCTTAAGGTGAGAGTCCTGGTGTGAATGTGAGTTAAGAGATGTGTTCCCTCTCATTGTCATGGATATCCCATCATTTAATTTCTTGAAGTCATGCAAATATATAATTTCTAACATATGTTTAAATGCATTTAAGAAGTTCCATAGGCTGGCAAGGAGTGTATTCACTGTAGTCTATAAATATTTCAGCATCAGACTATTAAAACTCAACATTTAACAAGTTATTATAATTTTTCTTATGTAAATAACAATAATATCATGTCATAGTGTATTTTAACGAATATTGTGTATGTTGTGGAACTATGTCCTAATCTTATTTTATTATTCTTCAATGATTGCTGTAATGCAAATTAAAGAATATATTTAAAGTTGAACTAATTTAGTTATTAAATATACAGGAAAATTATGCATGGTGAAATTGTGAAACCTGTAGTGCATTTTTTTTTTTTTTTTTTTTTTTTTTTTGGTTTTTCAAGACAGGGTTTCTCTGTGTAGCTTTGCGCCTTTTCCTGGAACTCACTTGGTAGCTCAGGCTGGCCTCGAACTCACAGAGATCCGCCTGGCTCTGCCTCCCGAGTGCTGGGATTAAAGGCGTGCGCCACCACCGCCCGGCCCTGTAGTGCATTTTACAATCTGTAAAATTCCATTAAAATACCAGCTTTTCCTCTATAATACAAGGTAAGATTATAGCCTTCTGGCATCTGATATCCAAATTTTCCATCATGTTATTGCCTTGCGTTTTACCTCTAATAGGCTGGTAGGTAACAGTCACCTCTGGCAAGGAATGCAGGATCTCTGTGAGTCCGGAAGCAGCCACTTTACACTGGGTATCTCAAAGGAGAAAGATTCATTTCCCTGGAATATTTTTGCTCTAAGCTGAAGGGATTGTTTTTGTTTGTTTGTTTCCCCAGTGACGGCTGGGCTGACAGGTATGACGTGACAGATGGGTATCAGCGAGAAGCTGTCGGTGGAATTACCATCAAGCTCCAGTCTCCCGATGTCAAGTGGTTTGATGATTATTATCTGAAACTCCGGCCAGAAACAAACCTCAGAAACCCTTGGTTTCAAGAATTTTGGCAGCACCGCTTTCAGTGCCGGCTGGAAGGGTTTGCGCAGGAGAACAGCAAGTACAACAAGACTTGCAACAGTAAGCCGATGTGTGGTTTCATTTAAAGTGGATAAGGCTAAGGCTCCAATTTGTGTTAACTGTGTCATGGGGATACTGACCATCATTTGTCAGGGAGCAGAAATCTTCCATAAATAGAGTGGGCATTGCCACTTAATGGCGATAAACAGGTTTTATTCTCACTAACAGAAACATAGCTGAGCAAGTGTTTACTCTATTGAGATTTTAAATAATTAAATTACCACTATTTATAGCATTCAAAAAATGGAATGTGTTTCTGTAAGGCAGTGTGCTAGAAACATCATATAAATTAGCTCCAGAGTGAAACTACTCTTGACATCTCTGAAGGCAGGGAAGCTGCACTATGCATTTCTATCACCTTGAACAGTTAGCAAGGTTATGGCACATATATCTAAAGAATGAGTGAATAAAGGTCAAAGGGAAGGATTGTTTCCTACTCCTACAAATAGACCAGAAATAGTAACAGGAAGTTTGAAGTGTGTAATTATAATGTTTTAGGAAACATAACCCCACCAAAGCCATTGTTCAGTCGTTAAGCAAGTACTTACAAGAGCTCAACAATGTGACAAATCATTGCTTTAGTTAAAAGGGTACTAAGATATGGAAAGCTCATTCCTGTTTTCAAAATTTCAGCATCTTATAAGTGAGGTAATACTGCTGAGAAAAACTGCCATTCCATGTCGCCAATGTTGTGAGTGATATAAGGTTTAGGCAAAAGATTTGGTTTTATGTAATGCATCCTAAGATCCTTGATTTTAATAGCCAGGAAGAGCTAAAATTAATATGTTGGTCAATTTCACCAAAGTTTGTTAAAATTGATAATGAATTTGTGGAGAATGACTTATCCCAAACTGTGCAATAAGAACCAGGCACAAATTTGCAAAGAAACTGAATGTCACAGTTACTGGACTTCTTTCATTCATCTTGTGAGAACACTAGTTTGTGTCAGCCTTTGTCATTGTAACTCAAGATGATTCTAGCCCGCAGACAGCTTGCCACATCCCTGCTTCAAAATAAGGAAAACAGTGAGTTAATCAACCAGTCTCCTTTAGATAATGTTCATCCTGAGTTTTGTTATCAATTTATTCTTTTCATGAAATGATGAAGACAGTAGAGATGGTTTGTGCTTGCTTACTCTATCATTATTTGACAAAACAAGAACATAGTCACTTTATTGATTCTTATTCAGATAGTTGGGAAGGGAAGGTACATTACCTAAGGTTTCTACTGCTGTGGTAAAACATGGGAACCATAGAAACTTGGGGAGGAAAGAGGTTATTTAGCATATACTTTGATATCAAAGTCCTTCATCAAAGGTTATCAGGGCAGGAACTCAAGTCAGGAACCCAGAGGGAGCAACTGATGCAAAGACTATGGAGGAATGTTGCTTACTGGCTTCCTCAGCCTGATAGCTTACATACCCCAGGAACACCTGCCTAGAGAAGGCATTATCCACAGTGAGCTGGGACTTCCCACATCAATCATCAATTAAGAAAATGCATGATAGGCTTACCTACAGGCTAATCTGATGTGGAGTTGCAGTTTCTCAAGTGAGGTTCTCTTTTCCAAAATGACTGGATTGTGTCAAGCAAACATAAAGCTAGCCAGCACAGAAGGAAAGCTGCAGTGTAGTACATTGCTTTGGTCAATGAAACCCCAAATCACAGAAGCATGGGCTAACAGTATGTTTGCTTCTCTGCTATTTAATTTCCTGTTGCTTCTTGCCTAAATCTGCAAAGGCTTATGTATTTCCTTTTTTTAAGTTTGCATTTGAGCATAGGCAACATTTCCACTGATCCTTCACAATTTTAATTTTTATTGCTAATTTTATGTTTTTGACACTTCTACACTCTTTTAGAATGACCCACTCCTTTCCTCACTGGGGATTGGGGGTGGATAGATCTCTCTTCTCTTTCTGTTCTGTGCTTGTGGACAAGTGGCTATGCAGCTACTTTGGCAGAGTGGCAGCGAGGAGCATGGTTGTACTCTCAGCACCTGAGGCCATTTCCTGTGCTTTATATAACTCTAGTATCCTTTTCTTGTAGCTGAAAGTTTTCCTGTGTCCCACCCAGTCTGCAGCTGCTCAGACCCAAGTAAACACACAGAGGCTTATATTAATTAAAACTGCTCAACCATTAGCTCAGGCTTACTACTGACAAGCTCTTGCCCTTAAACTCAGCCCATTTATGTTAATCTATATGTTGCCATGTGTTTCATGGCTTTACCTGTGTGTCATTACATGCTGCTCCCTGGATGGTGGGCTGGAGTCTCCTGACTCAGACTTTCTCTTCCCAGAATTCTCTTTGTCTGCTTATTCCATCTGTACTTCCTGCCTGGCTGCTGGCCAATCAGCGTTTCATTAAACCAGTGTACAAAAGCATTATTCCACAGCATTTTCTCCCTAAAAATATTTATTTTTCAATCACTTCCTTTATCTGTTGCTGCATTTATCATGCAACAACTTAAATATTAGCATGGATCATCCCTAGCTCCATCATATCTGAGTAATTTCTAGACCAATATTCAAAATTCTCACCTTATACACAACAATTTTTGAAACTGTATGATAGGACATCTCTCCTTCTTTGTAACCTTTGCTTCCTTTCTCAGCATTTCCTCACACCAAAATAAACATCTATCCATTTTATAGGTAAGCTTTTTCATCACTTGTGCTTATGCTACCTTTGGGTAGAGGGGGCTCACCTTTTGAACTGGGAGTTGCTGATATAGTTACTTCTTCACAGAGTCATTCACAACATGGGGAACAGCAGGCTCATCATCATCTACATGGGAGCAGCTGCAGTCTCAAGAATTCTTTCCTGTTGTATTATATCAACACATACAAAGTATTTCCACATTTTCATCGTCATGAAAACATTTTGTAGTCATCATTCTACAGACTCCTATATTTTTCAAAAAGGCTTCCTTGTTTATCTTTACTTTTCCAAATTCCTAGAAACTTTGTATCTATAGCAAATATTTAATAAACATGATGAAACAAATATCATTTTATTTCTCTTAGATCCCTGTAGTATCACAACAATAACCCCCAATCTGAACATTAAAACCGAGTGGGTCACTGAAGGGGAACAGGTTAAATTTCTTTTCTCTTATTAATTTTTTAAAATTTATTTTACATACCAACCACAGTTTCCCCTTTCTCTTCTCCTCCCATTACCTTCCCTACCTCCTTTCTACCTAGCCCATTTACTCTTCAGAAAAAGGTAAAACCTCCCATGAGAGTCAACAAAGCATTGCATATCAGGTTGAAGCAGGACCAAGCTCCTCACCCCCTGCATCAAGGCTGAGCTAGGCATCCCACCATAAGGAATAGGTTCCAAAAAGCCAGCTCATGTGCTAGGGACAGATCCTGGTCCCATTGCTAGGGGCCTCATAAACAGACCAAGCTACACAACTGTCACTCACATGCAGAGGGCCTAGGTGGGTCCCATGCAGGCTTCCTAGCTGTCAGTCTAGAGTCCCTCAGCTCCCACAAGCTCTAGTCAGCTGTCTCTGTGGGTTCCCCTATCATGGTCTTGACCCCCCTTGCTCATTTAATCCCTCCTCCCTCTCTTCCACTGGATTCCTGGAACTTGGTCCAGTGCTTGGCTGTGGATCTCTGCATCTGCTTCTATCAGTTACTGGATAAAGGTTCTATGATGACAAATAGGGTAGTCACCAATTACAGGAGAAGGCCAGTTCAGGTACTTTCTCCACTATTGCTAGGAGTCTTAGCTGAGTTCATCCTTGTGGATTCCTGGGAGCTTCTCTTGCACCAAGGAACTCAAGGAACTAGACATCAAAATACCAAATAACCTAATTTAAAAATAGGGTACAGATCTAAACAGAGAATTCTCAAGAGATCTAAACAGAGAATTCTCAATAGAAGAATCTCAAATGGCCAAAAGACACGTAAGGAATTGCTCAAAATCCTTAGTCATCAGGGAAATGCAAATCAAAATGGCTCTGAGATACCATCTTACACCTGTCAGAATGGCTAAGGACTAAAACACTGATGACAGCTTGTGTTGGAGAGGATGTGGAGTAAGGAGAACACTCCTCCACTGTTGGTGGGAATGCAAACTTGTACAGCCACTTTGGAAATCAGTATGGTGGTTTCTCAGAAAATTGGGGATCAATCTACCTCAATACCGCTCTTGGGCATATACCCAAAGGATGATTGTAGTAGGTAGCTGTTCCAGCTTTGATCTGGAAGTACTACCCATAGTGAGGCTTCTGATAACTGTCATGTCTACCTATGACCTGCCCCTGGGGCAGGGCCGAGATGGGAGCCCTTAAGAGCTGAGATCCAGACATGCCAGGCCTCTTGGTTCCTCATGATCCTGGATGATGGATGGCAGACTGACTCAGAGTTCTCCAGAGAACCCCACTGGACTGCACCTCACCTCTCCGGGATGCTGTAACCAACCCCTTTGCTGGCTGTAAGCTACCCCAAAATAAACCTCCTTTTTAACTATGTGGAGTTGCCTTGTTAAATCCCCATATTAGATGTTCAATCATTCCACAAGGACCCTTGCTCACCCATGTTCATAGTAGCATTATTCATGATAGCCAGAATCTGGAAACAACCTAGATGCCCTTCAACTGAAGAACAGATAAAGAGAATGTGGTACATTTACACAATTTAGTATTACTCAGCGGTAAAAAAAAAAAAAAAAAAAAAATTGCAGGCAAATAGATGTAAATGAAAAACAAACAAACAAACAAACAAACAAAAAACATCCTGAGTTAAGTAATCCAGACCCAGAAAGACAAACATGGTATGTACTAACTCATAAGCTAATAAGCTGAAAGCAATTTAATTTCTTTACAGGTTTTCTGTGTCCAAATCCAAAGCTTTCTAGGAATTGCTTGCATCCAGAACCTGATTTAATAACACCTCAGGTGTCACTGGCTTACTTTAAGTACCAATGTGATAGAGCATCATTCATGAACTTGCATATTCTAGTGTATATTCATTCATAAGTCATGTGGTTAGTAAATTTAAAGTTCATTTTCAGAATTACTAAAATTATAGGGTTTGGTGCTATTATATGAATCAATGATAGTAAAGGTACATTATTAGTTATTTTACATTTAAAGACCCAAAAGCTATTGATATGGTTACTTTACAGCACAAAGTAATTTACTACGCAGAAAACAGCAGCACCAGCACCAGCAGCATCCACCCATAGCATTTACTGTATCTACTACATCATTGATTACATATTCAAAAGTATGTCTAGGAGCTGGAAATGTTTGCATTTATGTTATAGTGAGTTTCCAGCTAGAGTCTACATTCTTTCTAAAGAATATGTCTCATAAGGGTTTCAAGTGAGTGACTTAGAGTATGCCAATTATTATTCATTTATCACAATTACATGCCATTCTGTTGAGAGCTGAGCGGATCCAAGGCATTCCCTGAGACCTTGGTGTATCATGAAGGAATGCAGTGAGTTGTCTAAAACCAGGAATATGATTGTCACAACTAGTAATGGCCTGGGGCCAGAGCCTTGGGGGAGCTGTGACTTCAGATCCTGAGAACCCAGCTTGTCTCACTCTACAGGACTATGGTTATCAGTCTCAAGGTCACTGTGTGCCTGGTCTTTAATGTTCTTGAGAAACCCTGTGCTCCCCTTTTGCAATATTGTTTGATTTAGCTTCCCTCTGACTTGGTCCCAACTGAATGATATTTTCTGCTGACTTTGTCTCATTTCTCTCCTGAAAATAGTATATAAGGGACTGTACTTCTTAATAAGCTTGCTTGGCATAAGACACAGCTTTTATGTAAGACCACTCAACCCCACCTGTTCTGTCTTTATCTTCTCATCTCCTGGCTACCTCCCACTTAGGTCCCGGCCCATGAAGAATGACCTAGGTTTATGTCACCATTTCATATTTTATTTACTTGGCAAAGTATTCATTAGTGTTGTAACTATTGTTCAGAATACTTGGGTATCTCACAAGCTGAAAACATAACAGAAAAGGTAAATTAGATGTTTGAGAGGAGGTGATTACCTGAGAGAAAGAGCTGCTAGAATTTAAGAACAGAAATATAAGAGCCAAATAAAATGAAACAAATGCCACACTTAATACCAGATAATAGATTTCTCATTAAGGCCCCAGATAATAATATTTAAAGAAAAATAATCTGGTTGAATTCTTATTTTGAAACCAGAGTTTACGGAACAGGAGTAATTATGTATCCAATTATCTATTCTGGTGTTTGGTACATGTGGTTTTCTTGATAAATACCCATCATCAAAAATTATTCAAAGAAATTCCAAATGAAAGCCACATATGTGGACATAGAAGCTATCCCTCAAATGAAGAAGAATCTAAGGACTGAAACTTGAATCCAATGTGCATTTTGAAAAGAGGGTGTTGAGACTGAATCAGCAGCTGGATGCAGAAGGTATATTGTGTAAAATAGTAGATTTACCAAGAAATTCAACCTAAAACCACTGATAGACTATAACACACACACACACACACACACACACACACACACACACACACAAACTGCCTTTGTAAGGACTTGTTCTTTATAATAATGTACGCTATACAATAAAGGACACTACTTGTAACCAGTGCCACTGCATGAGCACATAGACAAGAGCCAAATCAATTTTAATATATTTTTTGCTTGTACTAGTTGCTATAAATGTGTTCATCTACAAAACTGTGGCAACTATGTGGGATGTCCTTTCCACAGCCTCCATGATTGGCCTACTGTTTTAACATCTTAGTAATTGCCAGTGCCACAACCTTTAAAAATTGTAGAGAATGGCTCCCAGTCCAGATGGTTACTAAATAAAGGAACTGTTGTCCACTACAGCTGTGACATGACACTAAAATAACAGGACAACTGTCTATCAAAGCCAGGGTCACTGAGAAGATCATAGTAAAAAGCTTGACTTTTTAAAAGATAATTTGCATTAATAAAGTATAATTAAGTATTTGCAACATCAGGCAAATCAGAGGTGGAATCCAAAGAGAATGTATGATCTGGTATTTGACATCAAAGCATCTAAGTTCTACTCAAGAACTAAAAATACAGTATTAAACAAGAAGAGTTATATATGGCCTCAGAAAATACATATAGAGTGACTGTTATTTGCCACTCATTTTTCCTAGATGTCAGAGCTACATAGCATCAAACAAAATAGATAAATATAGTTACAATCATAGAGAAATTTTTTTATAAATGGACAGGAGAGAAAGACAAAAATGATGTGAAAATTATATATTATATATAGATTATCATAGGAGAAAGAGGAAACCCAGAAATAGGATTTACACTGTTGAGAGGATGCCGTTTTAATGGAGTGGTCAGCTGTGACTTTCCTGAGAGAATGATTTGCATGAAGTCCAGAAGATGAGTGAATGATGCTGGCATCCACAAGAAAAAGGATCCAGAAGTAAGAAATTACAGAAATACAGTCTAAAGAGGTGTGCAGTCACCATACTGTAGGCAACAGTTGGAGGCCAGTGTAAGAAATAGAGTTGGATGTGTGAAAACAGTAGAAAGCAGCAAATGAAGTAACAGAAGTTTAGTTCTCATAGAGCCCTGTGGGTGTTATGTATTGAATCTGCCTTTTACTCCAGAGAACTAAGAAGCCAAGGATTTGAGCAAAAGAAGGACTTAAGAAATCTCTTGTCATTTTGTTTCAGGGTTGTTGTTGTTGTTATTTGTGTTCTATTTTGAGGTCCCTTTGATTACGGTTCACTTTTTCACAGACTGTCAGGTAATAGAGCATTTACTTCACTGTGTAGTTTATATGGCAAGAGTCATGGACAAATCTGCTTAGGAGGAATCACGGCCCTTCAGAGTATCTGAGAACAATGGAACAGGATTGTGGGTGTGAAAAAACTCAGGGAAGAGCAGAGAATATGAGATAGCAGTGTGAAATAAAGGAAAATACAGTTAGAATTGAAGAGTCTATTATGAAAAGGAATTGTGTTTGATCATGGCTGGTAATGATGTAATTCTAGTCCACAAACTACCTCACATTTCATTGGGTTTTGAAGCTTACCTGTCATGTTCAGAGACAGGAAGGGATTAGCTTGATTGACATAAGGAGAGAAGACAACAAAACAGAGACAAACTGGAAAACTTATGGTTGTTTGATGCATAGTGAAATTTCTGAGTTTGAGAATGAATAGCAATGCAAAACTGTTGTATATCTTCAAACATGTATCCCTTTGGAATGGTGTTAAAGATGATCTGGTCACTATTTCAAGGAACTTTATCTTTTGAGAATTTTTGCTATTACCATTCAAAGTAATGGAAATGTCTCTTTAATGATACTCCATTCTGAAGAAAAGCTCCCAGATTCAGATATCATATTCCTTCATGTATTAGAGCGGTGGTGAGGCCAAGATAGAATAGATGCTACATAAATTCATTCCTTTTTTTCTGATTTCATAGGAAAGCACCATTTTCAAGCCTACCTTGCAGTAACTAACTAGTATTGGCCAACAGAATATGTTGTGAAGTGGTCTGTGCCATTTATAGATATGATACCTAAAAACTCACTAGAGATTCTAGACTCACACTCTCACCCACGTACATATGACTGAAAATAAGCATTCAGGAGAGCCAAAATCATGTGATAGATGTGTGGTTCTTTAGTCACTTGGAAGACTCAAGAGCTTCACAGTTGGCCTCAAACTGTTATGTGAGCAAAAGATACACTTGTATTGTGTTAAGATACTAGATGTTTGATGGTTGTCATAGCAGTTACTAATGACCAGGACTTGCTACCTTTCTGCTTTTCCCAGTGGATAACAATTACCAGGCTTTTGTCAAAATGTATAAATGCCAGTCAAGGAGTAAAGTGACTACTAAAATTATAGGATCCATCTGTTGCTATAGCAACTCCCCAGTGACTCACAATTTACTTCCTTTTGGAATATATCCATGATATTTAAGCTGTTTCTTCCAAAATATTGTACAGATTAGTTAGAGGCTTCATGATTATCAGGACAGATACTAAACAGTCCCTGAATGGCACATGATTTATTTTCATTTAATGAATTATTGAAAGGAATCTGGGGTGTTTATTAAATTTAAATTTGATAAAGAAAAAATTAACTGTTTTTCTTTATCAAATTATCCTTTTTTCAAAAATCCATTAAGCAAGATCATGAGCTAATATTAAGAATAATGGGACAAAATCCATAGACTTGTTGGTCTCTTCCTTCTGATGTTTTTAATTCTTCTGCAGATATTTTAAATACAAAATTCATAGGAAATAGAGAGTGGTTGAAGTATTGGGGCTGGTGATGTGGCTCAATCAGTAAATGATCACCACATAAGCATGAAGACATGAATTTGGTCTTTAGCACCCAAGGATACAGCAGGGTTGAAAGAAAGAGTGAGCAGAGGTCACGTTGTGGTTTCAAAATTGGATGACTGATGAAATTTTAATAGAAAATGAGGAACATAGGGAAATGAATTCATTGGAATGATTCTTCAGAAGGAAGATAAGGTCTGCTAAAATATTTCAAGTTTGAAGTTATAAAGGGGAATGTTTACAGATAACTAGGAGAAATCTGAGAAAGATTACAGTGTGGTATAGTGGTAATAAAAAAATACGTTCACAAAATTATTGACTGCAACTAGAAAGCTAGAAGCTGTATGGAATCAATGAGAAGCCAAAGTGGTTAATGAAGTCTCCCTAATGTGCATCTTCAGATATAACAACAGAGTCCTTTGGACCCAGAAGTTATACCAATATAGGGTAGATTTACATATTAACAAACATGATGAATATTATTAAATTGACTGTAGCATGGTAGCAAAGTAGTTTCTGACAAGCTTTGGTACTTGAAAAGGTAGATTTATTATATAGGTCTTCAAATTAATACCTCTATGATATAAGACAAGTTACTTAAAGTCTTATCCCTTAGGTTCTTCAGCTGCAAATTTGAGATAATACTAAATGTCCACCTAATAAAAAGCCCCTAAGAATGTGCCATGAGCACTTAACATAGGGTTTTAGCAGATGGCTTAGGAGGGAAATGTCTGGCCACAGCACTGAATAGAGGAGGTCCATGATAAAGTGTGGTTGGGTTTTGATGAGAATTCAGTTATATTTCCTGGCATGCAGATGGTTTTTTTCACTGATTTCTCACTTGTCAGAAGACAGAGAGAAAAGGACCACATGTCACTTCTAAAGCAACTAACCTTTTTGTGAACGCCCTAGCCTCATGACTTAATTCAAACCCAACCACCTTCTAGAATTTGTGAGAGGACACCACATACCATGCAATCTTAAATACTTAATAAAAATTCAATAAATTGTGTCACCATTAGGAATATTTCTTTAGCATCATTTTTCCTCAAGAAATGCACTAAGCATTCTAAAACTCAGAACAAATTCAAAAACAACAATTCTGAAAATGAAAATCAGTTAAGAATTGCATTGTATGAAGAGAAATAAATGGAAATCATAAAATCTCCATCACAGAAGAAAAAAAACCTAAAAATGTTTGTGCACTTACAGAATAACTGCAGACTTGCTATAATAAATGTTTCAGGTTAGGAGATCATGCGTATTTTACTTTAATTGGTGTGCTTGCTAAGTTTGTGTCAACTTGACACAGACTATAGTATTCTGAGAGGATGAACCCTCAATTGGGAAAATGCCTCCAGAAGATCAGGCTGTGGGCCAGCCTGTAGAGAATTTCTTAATTAGTGATTGACAAAGGAAGGCTCAGCCCATTGAGGGTGGTGCCATCCCTGGGCTGGTGGTCTTGGATTCAATAAGAAGGTAAGCTGAGCAAGCCAGGTGGAGCAAGTCAGTAAGCAGCAGTCCTCCATGGCCTCTGCATCAGCTCCTGCCTCCATGTTCCTGCCCTGTATGAGTACCTACCCTGCCTTCCTTCACTGATGGGATACAATGTGGAAATGCAAGCCCAATACACCCTTTCCTCCCCAACTTGCTTTTGGTCATGGTGTTTCATTGCATCAATAGAAACCTTAACTAAGACAATGGGTAAATGTTGTTCCCAAAGAATGCAAGTCAAATAAGAAAGCAACAGTCAGGCATGTCTAATTGCCTCGTACAAGCTCCATGTTATGTCTAAGTAACTCAGCATATTCAAAGCTGACTAGCAGTGCTGCTTCTTCACCCTTTTGTAGCACTGTAGTCATGGGCATCATCAACTATTTCCACTTCTGTTCTAACCTGTAAAAATTGCTTCCAATTTCTAGAGCTCTTGGCAGTACTAGCTAAGGAATATGTGCCTGTAGGTTTCATGTGAAGACACCTGGTTAGAAAGGAGCCATCTGCTTCACACCTGCTCTATTTTCGTGACATCTCTTGGTGCTCTCTACCGCAGACCCTGAATTCCACTTGGCTTTTCTCTATTTGTTTGGGCTTTGTCATTGGAGAGTTATTATAGCTCTCTTTTCCCTAAACTAAAAGTCATCTCTTCTTTTCCAGGAAGGTATTTTGTTTTGTAATTATTGTTCTTAATAAAACCACTGAATCATTCCTTGTAGATTGTAGCACCAAGGCATAAGGAGCTTGGCATACTGAATGCAATGTAAGTTACTGCAGACACATGCTAGTACTTAATAATATCGGTAGTAATCTAAAACAGTGATCTTAGTGGAAAGGACCCACTGGATACTCTTTTGTAAGGATACTTGGACTAGATTCAAAGAGGGTATGTGGAACATCTTTGATAGAATGCAGAAATACTGAAGATTCAAACAGTGGGATATGAGGAAGGGCATTTCTTTTATTCCCCTGCATTTCTCTGTATAAAAGAGTGAAAGTAGGGCATATTATCACCTGAGACCAAGTTTTGACTGTTTTGTTACATCTTTTCTCAGCAAAATCAAGATAATAAACTTACTTGCCTGAACATTAGAACATGTGGATCTCTGGATCTTGGGCATTTGAGCTATTTAATCTGTTGCTGGGGGAGACCTGCCAGGTATTACTAGTATAATATTTTAATGTGGGGAGAGAGGAATGAGTCTCTTTGATTTTGAATTTGTTTATTTGATTCCATTGATGATACTTTGAACTATAAAATCATTTCTTATTTGCAATACAGGCATTGTTTGAAAAAATTGTGCCTTATTACCTAACATTGAGAAACGGCAATTTAGATTTTGATTCCCTAGCAGTAATATCTTCTTAGTGCTACTATAATAGGTGGAGAGGGGCATGGCTAAATCCAAGAGTCAAACAGAATAGATATGCTTGACCTCTTTATTACATATATATATATTGCTGTAATAACACCATGACCAGAAGCAACATATAGAAGGAAGAATTTATTTGAGCTATGGTTCCAGAGGGATAAGAGTCTATCATGACAGGGAATTGTGGAAGCAGGTGTAGTCGTGAGGGCAAGAGCAGCCAAGAGCTCACATATCGAAACACCAGCAGGAAGCAGAGAGAACGAAGTTGGAATGGCACAAGTCTTTAAGCTCTCAAATCCTGCCTCCAGTGACACACTTCCTCCAGCAATGTCACCTCCTAAGCTTCCCCAAACAGTGACACTGCCTGCCAAGACCTTGGGAAACATTTTATTCAAACCACCACACCAACCAATCCCTGAAAGCAGATAAAGGAGCAGTGATCAAGGAAGGAAATGGGATGTGTTCTCAGGAGAACTACGTTTCAAAGATTTAAGGTCTAATGACCTAAGACCTCAGTGTTATGTAGTAAAAAGAAAGAAAGGCAAGAATGAACTCATTCCAAGTCATCTTGGTTTGATCATGATATTATTATTGCCTTAGGCAATTGTTTCAAAGTAGGCCATTTCGGGCTTTGCTGATACCAAATATCTCTGTTGCTTACTTTTTGTGTCTGTTCTTCATCTAAGATATTCATCCGTCGGACCTGTTGTTCTTGGTATCCAAGTCAACTATAGAGGAGAAAGACTCAGACAATGCAAAAAGTAATGTGAAGAAACAAGATGAAGTCAGAACAAAAAACTAGAGTCAGCTAGGTCAAGGACTGGCCACTTCTTAATTAGTGCCATCAGAACCCAA
This sequence comes from Peromyscus eremicus, assembly GCF_949786415.1. Classification (NCBI taxonomy): domain Eukaryota; kingdom Metazoa; phylum Chordata; class Mammalia; order Rodentia; family Cricetidae; genus Peromyscus; species Peromyscus eremicus. The sequence continues at coordinate 111,689,728 of NC_081416.1, read as the reverse complement.
TTCTGTTTCCAGAACACAAGAGAAAGCATAGGCATGAGATGGAGTGTGTTATTTCAAATGTGGGATAGTTTAAAATCACAAAACACCAACTGTGGTTAGGATTGTGTTCTTACACATCATGCTCTAACTAACCCTCTCAGCAGCATATGGTAAGTTTACTAGTCAGACGTTCTCCAAAGCTGACATTGTCAGTCCCTTATCCAAGTTACTCTATTATCATCTTTCCTTCCACTAACTTTCTCAGTGTCATCAGAGAATGCACAAAAGCAGATATGGACAAGGGCTGGCTTTTGTACTCTCAGTAAAGACTTAATTAAATTAATTCAGCAGACCAGAAAGAAAGGAAGATTTATCAATAGATTCTTTCTTTAAACTGAATTGCAGACTCAGCCACAGGCAATTGAAAGGTACTATTCCCTGGCCAAAAAAAAAAAAAACAAAAAAAACCAAACAAACAAAAAAAAAAAAAAAAAAAACAAAAAAAAAAAAACCCAAAAACCTACAGGGTGCAAGGCATCTGCCTCCAGGAAGGGGGGAAGCTAAGCAAGTGAATTGAACTTGACATCTGTATTTTCCTTCTCAAACAGTATGTATCAGGAAATCTTTTCCTTCAAGATTTCAGCTTTTGTTTTTTTAAACTTGTGACTACTGTTTATTAAAAGAAAAAATCGAATTAAAGTCACCCAAATACTTTAAACAATGGCTCTGGAGTTCTAAATGTGGAGTTTATCTTCTTGGTAGAATGCATTACTCTTACCATCAGCGTGTGATAGTGCACTTGGAATATTCCCAACCAGAAAATTTCTCCATATGTCAGTGTCCAAAGTTTATATAAGGGCTACATTATGTAGACATGATTGGTTGATGCTCTCATGGCAAAATAAGCCCCTACCTAAAGAATATTGCTGCTAAAATTGTTTTTCTTTCTGGCATGGCCAGCCCTCATCCTAAGACTGTCTGGCTTATATCTAACCCTAATTAAAGACAATTCTATCAGTTATGGTATCAATGATCTCCCAGAAGCTGAAGACCAAGAATAGACCTCTTGGCCAAGGCCAAACTATTTACCACACAGATTTAACTTAATAGGCCATATTGAGGCTGTTTCTTATATGCCCATTCCAGGATTTTGCTTTCATACAACTTAAATATTATTACGCTATTGGACTATTACTATGCACTTAAACCTAATACCAAATAGATCCAAGGTACTAAGTATTGGAAAGAAACAGTAATCACTGAATTAAAACTTATATAATCAGTAGTTTATCCATGTGATTGCAGGTTGCTTTCTAAATAACAATTTAACTCATATTGTGATTATTTTTTGCAATCATAATGAACTAATGATAACTATATTATATTAAGTAAATTAAATTAAATATAACTTTTTAATTACTACTTGGAAAAACAGTGGCTCTACCAAGAGTGTCCCAGCAGGTAGAGGACCAAAGATACAAGCCTGTACTGGTTCTCAATGCTTTCACAGAAACAGGACTCCACTCTTAAAAATTTGGGTACAGCCTTTCTCAATCTTCACTACAATAAATACTGTCCCTGCCTTTGTGTTATTTAACTTTCTCTAGGTTTCTGAAAAGGTTCTCCACTATAGGGAACACTTGTTAAATTCTCATTGCCTAGGAGTCAGGGAATGCATTACATGGCAGACTGAGTCTGCTTCAACTTCCTGAATGACAGGATTGGACAGCCTTATATAATCTAAAGTGAAGAATTCATCAAAACTAGCAGTGGTATTGGTATTCTATGAAGCCTATTTATATACACATTACACTGTCTTAATTTGATAATTTACAAAACTTAAGTGGTCTCATTACCACCATCATTATCATAATTAACATTTTTAAGCAATTGCTTGCTAGGTTCTACACAATCATATTTTGTATTCCATTCAATTTTATGAAATAGTTACCTTGCATGTGCCTTTACTAGTAGAAAAATAAAAGCTTAGAGCGTGTCAATGGCTTCTTCAACATTATATAACTAATAAATGGCCTAAAAAACTTGAGTCTCAGGCTATGCAATTCCAAATAAATTAAACCTTGTGCATCTACAAAAGATTGATATCTCTGTTAGTATGAAATATTTTTGTTCATTTTATCATATATAATATGTATAACAAGTGTCTGAGAACTCTATTGATTAAAACTGCTTTTATATGTAGGTGGTACTCAATATATGCTTGTAAAATGAGCAAATCAATGCATACCACAGTCTGGCTAAACGGCAAGATGTCAGCAGCTGGAATCTTCCTCTCTGTTTTAGCTGGTGGGTTGTAAATCAAAGGGCATTGACATCCAACTTATAAGAAAACAATACATATTCATAATGGCAAGGTGAATAATAAATTTAATTGCTTCTCTTCCTAACGTCTTCCAAAATATATTTTAAAATCTGTTCCTTTTGGGTGTGACGTGTTGTTAAAATTTATATAAACCACTATGTTCTTCAAGTCGTTACTTTTCACCTTTGATTTTTGGAAATAGATTGATAGCAGATACTAATAAGAGAAAACAAGTTGTGTGACCTCCTGGTGAGACATGAAGTAACATCTGTGTATAAGGTACCAATAACAGACCAAGGAAAATAGGCTAACCATGTCTACCTTGGTGAAACGATGGGTACCCAGGAGTATGGGTGACTCAAAGGCAACCACGTCATAAAAAACCCATTCCAGCGTGGGGATAGATACATAAAACCTCATTGCAACTCACAGATAGCTCCACCAGAATCTCCTCTTCCCAGGAAATTGTTTCCTGCTTAGATAGCCTCAGGCAGGGGCCCCATGACTCTTGTATATGGACGAGCTGCCTTAGACTTATAAGTTACATTAACTTATTCAGCCTTAGGATTCCCTCTTCACCTTCCAAAGGGAATAACTACAAAACAATGCAATTCCTTCAGATCCTATATGCTTTCTGCCCCATTGTCCAAGATATTCCCTAATCCTTGGAGATACAGAACTATTTTCTTTTATTTATGCCTGAGCATTTGGCTATTATGGCATATAGTATCAAACATGGATTCCCTCTTGTAGAACAGAATTTGAAATGAAAGTGAAAATTGGTTGATTGCACCCATAACCACTCTCCCACTATTATACCAGTTGACACATTTGGTCTTGTATGTTGACTCAAAGACAATTGCAAGCTTCAGAATTGAACTGGACAGCAGTTAAGTTCAGTTGCAGCCTGTTTCACAATGTCATACAGCCAAACTGTGCAATATATTTAGAAACAAGGACTTGGCGTCTAGTACTGTCATGAAAACAATATAGGACATAGCCTTAAAATATTTTTGAGATTATTATATAATGATTATATCACTCATTCTGCCCAAACGCTTCCATGGGCCCCTGCCTTTTTCTCTTTCAAATACATATTCCATTCTCCAATTGTTGATATATGTACATGTACAAATACTAGAGGAAACAAAAGTTTACCTAAATGTGACCTGAGCACAATGAAACAGCTTTTGTGGTTTTGGGGAGTTTGGGAGTCTCTCTAGTCAACAACTCATTGACAAATAACCCATCCCTAGTTCTGGGATCTATAATCACCTTATAGCTTCTCAAAGAGCCCATTTCCTACACATATATGACCTCTAATTCAATTTTTTCTTTTACGTATTTTTTGAAATTCAAATATAATTATATTAATTTCCCCTTCCAGTTTCATTTCCTCACCCTAACCCCTTCCATGTCCCTCTTACCATCTCTCTCTCTCTCTCTCTCTCTCTCTCTCTCTCTCTCTCTCTCTCTCTCATGTGTGTATATGTGTATTTCTGTTTTTATATTCTAGAGTTTCCCATATCTGTATACCAGTTTTCCAAAGCAAATACTCAGAGGCTAGAATTATATTATTCTATTCGTGAATAATAAAATAATAAACTCTATTTTAAAGAGTGTGGGCAGGATCTTTCAAAGTCCACTGCCATCAATTAATTTCACAATTCAGGAGCTAAGGGTATACTAAAAACACAACATTATAAAAACACAACACAACGATCTTCATTTCTTTCAATTGTGCCATCAAAGTACAGCAGTCTGGACAGGGGATACTGCTTTGTCAGCTCTATAATCCATTGTCTTTCTCTGTCAGCCACCCTACTTCCTATTCATGGGGTACTACAGTGATATATTTATAATCTAAGAAATAAAGCATGCCTGAAGATCGGAGGACAGAGACAGCCACAGAGTTAAACATAGAAATCAGGCAGTGGTGGCACACACCTTTAATCCTAGCACTCGGGAGGCAGAGATCCTTGTGGATCTCTATGAGTTCAAGGCCACACTGGTCTATAGGAGATTGATCCAGTCTAGGAGAGAAACAGAATGAAGCAGTGGTGGCACACAACTTTAATCCATTAATCCCAGCACTAGGAAGGTTGAGATAGGAAGTCAAATGGCTGGGAAAAAAAAGGCATATAAGGTGTGAAGAGACAGGAACTAGAGGCCTTTCAGCTGAGGACTCAGGGATATTCAGTCACAGGATTAGTGGAGTTGGCGAGGTGAGAAATGGCTGTGTCTCAGCCTGGTGTTTGGCTGTGGATCTCTGCATCTGCTTCCATCAGTTACTGGATAAAGGCTCTATGATGACAGTTAGGCTAGTCACCAATCTGATGATTCACCATTTCAGGCAACTTCTCCACTATTGCTAGCAGTCTAAGCTGGGGTCACTGAAAGATAAACCACGCTGGTGGCGGTGCTGGTTACCACGTGGAAAGGTCACAGTCATGACAGAACCCAGTGTTAGTTTTTAGAGCTTTATTGGAAGGAAGGAGGGGATAGGAGAGGAGAGCCAGGCCTGGAGAGAGAGAAACATGGCAGGAGCAGAGCAGAGCAGGGAACAGAGAGATAGCAGAGAACAAAGAGAGAGGGTAGGGGTCTGCATCAGGCTTTTTAAAAAAAATTTTTTTAGAAAAAAAAGAATTTATGAAATTCTAACCAAAGAAAGTATTGACAGATCTCTTTCCATGAGCTATGCCATAGACTGACTTAACTAGTTAACAATCCCTTCTCATTGGAAAACAGCAAACATAAAACACCTGGTTTGGAAACATATATAAACAACCGAACTCTTTTTTTTTCCATTTTTCTTTATTAAGAAATTTTCTACTCACTCCACATAGCCACGTGAGGCTTTTTAAGACACAGATTGTGTAGTTGCCAGCACCCACTGATGACATAAGATGCAAGACCCCAAGCTGCACATGTGCAGGAGTGAGGGCAGGATCCTAATAGTCATCCTTGTAGATTCCTGGAAATTTCCCTAGCACCTCGTTTCTCCCTATCCCCATGATGTCTCCCTCTATCATAGTATCTCTTTCATTGCTCTCCCACTCCGTCCCTGTTCCAGCTTGACCATCCCATTCCCTATGTTCTTATCCCCCACCCACTACCCTCCATTGCCCACCCCTCATCCCCAGTTTATTCATGGGGATCTCATCTATTTCTCCTTCCTGGAGTGATTCACGCGTCCCTCTTAGGGTTCTCCTTGTTAGCTAGCTTCTCTGGAGCTGTGCATTGTAGTTTGCTTATCCTTTGCTTTACATCTAGTATCCACTTACCAGTGAGTACATACTATGTTTCTCCTTCTGAGTCTGGGTTACCTCACTCAGGATCTGCTTAAGGGGTCCCCTGGCAGTAGGATCAGGATACATTCCTGGTGCATGCTGGCTTTTTGGAGCCCATTACCTATGGTGGGACACTTTGCACAACCGTGAGGCAGGAGGAAGGGCTTAGACCAGCCTCTACTGAATGTACCAGGCTCTGCTGACTCCCAATGGGAGGCCTTACCTTCTTGTTTGAGGGAATAGTTGATGGGTTGTTGGGTGGAATGCTGGAGGGGCAGGAGGAGGGAAGAGGGGGATCTGTGATTAGTATGCAAAATAGAAAATTAAGACTAAGTTAAAAAAAAAGAAGAAATGGCTGTGGCTTGTTCCTTTGTCTCTCTGATCTTTCAGCACTTATGCCAATATCTGGATCTGGGTTTTTATTATAAGACTAGGAATATATAAAGACTAGGATTTATTATAATTAGGATTCGTGCAACAGGGTATCACCTCAGCGCCATTGTGTATCTTCCCGCCTCCTGGACTTTATTTGGACATGTTGCACTATTCAGCCCTGCTTGTGTTGCAAAAAGAGAGAAGGCATGTTCTTCTCCATCTCACTGTCCATTTCAGTCTACTTCCAAGTTCTTTCATGGCCAGTTGAGCACCATGGCCATTGTCTGCCCATCCAGAAAACATGGCTCCTGAAATGTTGCTGTGGCATAAAAATATCAACCCAAGATACTTAACTTACACAAGATAACGTTGGATTATTTACTTTGGAGGGATAGCTGACCACCCCTAGAATAAACTTAATCTTTTTCACCTGTGCTATTCCTTTCCCCTTTTTAGTTAACTTTCTCAGAATTAACACCTTCCAAAGCCTTTCTAAGTATTCCAGAGGCTCATTAGTACAACATTTGGCTTTCTGTCAAAATATTTCCCCTAGGAATTCCAGATAGGCTCAAGTCTTGCCATGTACACCTTCAAGTGAACTGTACATACCTCATTGACTGCTTTCCCTCTTTTTCATCCCCTCCTGAGTATTTTAGCACCTTATACTCCTTATTTATTTGCTGGTCTAAATAATCAAGAAGTGCCATAATCTTTCCTATACCTTAAAATTCACCTCCCACCTCAACAAAGTCCCAAAAGCCTCATGTCAATCCTAATATCCTTCTTAATTTGGCTTCTTTTTTTTAACTCTCCTAAGAAACATAGTCCCATCTTCAATGCTTAAGCTGGCATTTTAAAACATGTTTTTCTAATTCAGACAGTTCAGATACAAAATATTCTCTTATCACAATTTACTTTGTTGAATGAATATTAAGGCCAGAAACTTCACGTGATTTCCCCTCCTTTGTATTAATGTTCAGACCTGAGAGGTAGCCTCTTCTCTTTAACCTGGTTCTCTTCTGCCTCAGGGCATGATTCAGTCCATGGATCTAGACTTTTGAATGCCAGGAAGGGCTTTTTAGCACAGATCTAATTTGTGCTCTCTTTCCTCTATTTTCAGCCAGATGTAAGAAATGGCAAGCCCACAACTCCACCTCATCCTCCTCATCAATTTTCCTGCCAAATCAGAGATTAGTACAGAGGCAAGAATCAGCATGTCACTCTCCATTGTAGACGCTTACATAAACAAACTCTTTCAGGGTAGACAGCAGAACCTCAGCTGTATGTTTTATTAACCACAGCAAACTCCACACAACCCTTAACATAATGTTCTCATGATCCCATCCCATATGTGCTGCTTTCAAGGACTACAATACATTATGTAGCTTATCAGCTCCTGGGGGGACAGCCTGACACTAACATATCTTACTCATTAAGAATGTGTGTTACCCCATAGCACATAGAACATGACCAACCTGAGATTCCCTGTTCCCCAACAAGTATTCTCTGCTCTCAGATGGCTTGTCCTTGATTCTTTGTGCTCTCTGCCCAACTTGAAAGTAGTTTTATCACAATTACCCACCAAAGAATAGCATCTTCCCTAGACGCCTACTACTTATATTAAGAATTGCCTACTGCGTATATTAAGCCAAGGAGGGATGCTGTGTATTTCATAACTTTCATAAACTTCTTGTGCCGTGTAAGATCTGTTAGCTTCCTGAGTCTTAAGAGCCTCTTTACTCTGTCCACAGAGAAATGTTTCAACTTTGGAGTAAGTAGCTACACAACAGTAACGTTACAGACAGAGGTGAAAAACATTTAAAGAGACTAGTCAGACTACCACATAAGGATACATTCCCACCCTGATCTCCAAAAATAATTAGGTCCTCAAGACAGAAATTCTTTTCTTAGGCAGTCATGAGTATATTTTTAACTGCTTCACAAAGATAGCTTTCAGCTCACTGCAGAACTGGCATGCATAACCTTCAAATCAATATATTGTAAACTACTAATGTCAAAATTATAAAATAGTTTATAGATTCATTTTATTCTTTTAGTCACCTGATCTCTCTTCATCCTCAAGCATTACTATTGTCACATTGAATTTGTGTAAGCTAAAGCACAAAGAAGTTAACCGGTTGGTCAAGCAAAGACAACTGACCAATGAAGTATCATAATTTGAATCCGAGCTTCGAAAATAATGTTTTAAGGATATGCTGCTTGCCATAAATATAAAACCTGTGTTTGAAAGAATGCTCATCACTAAAACCAATTTTGAGCTTTGAAGAATTATGGGAAACAGAAAGAAATGAGTCTGTCGCTACCACGACCCATTTCCACATCACCGAGGAGACTTGAGGAGATTTAGTTTAGTGGTTTTCATGCTACTGGATCTGCCTTCCATGTAAGATGTCAAATTACATCAGTTGGACAGGTTACAGGGAATGTCACTTTGTTTGGAGCACTGATGGCATGCATGTGGCAGTTAAGCAAAGACTAAGTTTCAAAGACAATCTTTTCAGAAAATGTTTCTTATACCATTCCATGTTCTTTTAACACAGTCTTAGCCCATATGGAGGGCTTTAACTCTATATGGTGGCAATGCTTTATGAATTAAAAAGTTTTCTATCATTTAGGAAAGTTGCTCATCATACATGTCTCAGTTTTCTTATATACAAAAAGCATTGTAACTGATAATAGCTAAGCTAAAACTATAGTATTGGTTTCTTAGTATATTTTACCCTTCTTATTTGTCAAATATGTGATATATGTTCTCTCATTTGCTCTTCAGATGCTCTCAGATGTTAATCAGGATTATCATTTCCATTCTCATGTATAGGAAATGGCTTTTATAAGTGTAACTATTGAATGTTTAATGACAATTCAGAGAGAATAGAAGTGAATTTCAGAAAGAGCAGCCTGCAGGATCACCTTGAACTAGATTTTGAAATTCTAACTTACTATGTATTAGTTTTGTGTCATTAATCATTGCTTTCTTGTCTGTGAGCCTAACATTTCTCATACAAACTAGGGAAAATATAATGCTCAGTTTGCACATTTGCTATGAGAGTTGAGGTGATGAATGCAGTGCACCCGACAACAGGTATTGTGGGAGATTTCCTCCTCATTCTTTTTTGCTGTAATATCTGCCTTTGAAACATTTCATGATAAAATAGTTGAAATCATTATCACCATGGCTAAAAGTGGCAACGTCATGATTTAAAGTAATTCATACAATAATAATCCACACCACTGGCACAATAACTACCACACTCAGAAGAGAGAACTTCACATACACATACTTTAAAGATTTTCAGATGTCTCTAATCTTCCATGACTATACGTTCTACTCTAGTCAAGTCTTTAGTATTAGTGGTGACAATTAGTCTTCCCTGTGTACAATTTGTGAACTCTGTAATACCAGTTTAGTTCTTAACAGAAGGTTTGGATATGACAAAGTAATTCATTTTTTTGCAATTTTCTACTTCATTTCAATTGCAGAGTTCATTATAGGAAATGAGTTTCTAATTTGCCATGCTTATTCTTTTTAATTAGAAGCAAAACCTTAGTGGAAATGATTTTTTTTTTTTTTTTGCATCTTGATCATCAGAAACCTGTATTATAAGTATAGCAATTCTTAAATTCCCAAATGTGGGCAGTGCTGACTTTGCAGTTAGCTCAGACTAATATGTAAATTGTACTGTTTGTACAGCAGTAGTGAGTTTTCAGGTATCTGGTGCTTCTCACTAGGGTGTGACTTCCAATCTGATAATTAGTTTTCTATTGTACATTTTTCATTGTAATCCAAGGAGCACATTATTCTCAAGTCTTTGTTGCTTCTCCCAGGTAGAACTGAATGGTTATGTTTTCAAGATCACCTCATGTTGAAAACAAGGAAAAATTATACTTTCCAGTAGAGTTGTGAGAAAATAGACATGGAAATCACACCTTAGTGAGAAGCACCCGATATCTGAAAACTTACTACTGTTGTACACAGAGTACAATTTACATATAAGATATATTGTAAGGATACCATGCAGTGTCATAATATTTTTCTCAGACTCTTAAATATTGTTACCCTTAAATATTGAATATTCTCAAACTTCATATTCTTATAGAATTAATTTACACTCTATATGGAAGTTCTTCAAAAATGCCATGATGTGAATAAAAAAACTATGGCTGTCTGAAATCACATATTCATTCAGGGTTATCAACCAGCCACTGGTGGTTCTCATTTATTAAACTTAAAAGTTAGCATTCTGAATGGAGAAGTCTGAAGTCCCTCCTGGACTTCTGAGGCTTCTGAAAGGAGCTGCTGCTTCTAAGGCTGCTGGGTTCATTTGCTTTGCACAGTAAGGATTCAGAGGTTACCTTCCTATATTTCAGGGAAAATTACATATCAGAGGCATTGTGAACTTTGGGGGCTGTATCAGTATAAGTGGATACCAATTTAGATGCTTGGAGCTGTTGTGCTGCCTCACATAACATGGACACATTCGATGTTATCAAGGAGGATAAATTATTTGTGTGATGTCATCCATTATAGCAGCATTTCCATAGACGATTCTTTACTGCTGTGTGTCCCTAGTCCTGGCCCAAGCCTTAGGTCTCACAACCACTTCTTCATGTCACAAATCTTAATCCTCCAAAAAAAAAGTGTCGGTATCTTCATTATAACATCATTTCTCTAACTGGTTCACTGTATCTTAAGTTTCACACAGTAAGTCTATTTGACATTTCTATATTCATTCACCTCCCATGATCCATTAATAAGATACTGGCAATGCTAAGCACTGTACTATATGCAGGAAATATAATGGTAAATAAAGCCAAAATGCACTTGGTTCACAGAGAACTGATTGTCCATTCTGAACTAATCTCAAATCTCATGGTAGGATTAGAGGCTTTGCAAACAACAACAACAAAAAATGAATGGTCAACAAATATTAAAGGATTAAATGAGATGCTCGCCTTAATCCACAGTGTTAGAGCTTGTGAAAAATACAAGGAAAACAAGATTGTCTAAGGCTTCACAAAACTCATACTCTATGAGGGGGCAGTAAAGTTCATGGATAATTCTAACATATGCCATAAAGTATTACATGTTGTGGGTGGGAAGATGAATCAGTTGCTAAGTTGTTTTTCTTGCAAGCATGAGAATCTGAATCCAGGCCGGGCGGTGGTGGCGCACGCCTTTAATCCCAGCACTCGGGAGGCAGAACCAGGCGGATCTCTGTGAGTTCAAGGCCAGCCTGGGCTACCAAGTGAGTTCCAGGAGAGGCGCAAAGCTACACAGAGAAACCCTGTCTCGAAAAACAAAACAAAAAAAAAAAAAAAAAAAAAAAAGAGAATCTGAATCCAATTTCCAGAACTCACATAAAAACAAAACAAAATAAAACAAAATAAAAAAGCAATTGTGGTGGTTTAGACTTGTAATTTCAGTGCTGGGGAGGCAGAAACAGGAAGATCACTGTGTCTTATTGACTAGACAGCCATCTGACTTGAGGGCCATAAGAGACTCTGCCTCAAAAGACTAAGATATTGTTCTCTACTGGACTCCATCTGTTCTAAAGGGAAGTTTCTTTGATGAGGAGAAAGACTACACTAATCTGTTGGTAAAAGGCAAATGATTACAGAATGTGGTTAGGGACTGTGCTGATTTAGCAAATTGATGCTTGTAGATTCTCCTAAATTCACCATGAATTCACTAGTACTGAGTAATTAGCTAGGTTTCCAGTTCCCGCCATGGTTCCTTTTTTATTGAGTTGGTCTTAAATCCAAATAGAGAGCTACTGGTTACCATCAGGGCATATGTGCCAATACTGCACACTTAGGATAGTCATGCCAGTTGGTTATTGATATGGTTCATAAGCATCATAGCTGGATAGGACTGTTTGTTTTCCCTTTCTCCTTTGGAAGCTTGCATGGTGACTTCTGGTAGCATGGAAGCTTATCAGAAGCCACACCAATAAAGTCTCACGAACATGATTGTCAAAACGTGAGCTGAACAAGGACAACAGCAACGGATATGCCAAAATGAATAAGGAAAAGTCCATAAAGGTTCAACCGTACACAAAGAACTATAGGCAACTGAGGAAAGCTGAGAGAAGTAAAGTTGTTCTTCCCTAGAGAAAAACACAATTGGTTGTCCAATGCCAAAGAGTCAGCCCGGAAAATATATGTACAAATAACATTAACTGGACTGTACTGGTTATATTTAAGAATATGCATGTACATGTGTGCATGTAATAACAATTAGCGCAAAAAGAGGCCATAAATCGAAGGAGAGCAGGGAGAGATACATGGGATAGTTTGAAGGAAGAAAGAGGAAGAGAGAAATGTTGCAATTGTATTATAATCTCAGAAATAAAATTTTTAAAAATGAGGAGAATAACTCTTGAAGAAAGACACCGCTAATTGTTCTCACATATATACAAATACACATACACACTGAGAGAGGTGGGGGAGGAGAGAGAGAATGCTACATGTTGTAATGGTACATAGGTACATTTCCATGGAGACACAATGGTAAAAGATTAACTTTCTTTGAGATATGCTTTGCCTTTCAGTCACACAGGAAATAATTGGCTGTTCCACCCACTGTGTGTAACAGAAATTCACTGGTGTATGTGTAAGTAATAACTAGACATATTTTAAAAATAAATGAGTGGGGTGAGCTTGATTCTATGTAACATTTTCATTAAAAGGTTACATTGTATTATCCAACAGCACCCTCAAAACTTCCAATTAACTTCTTTACCATGCTTTACTGTCTTCCCTTACATTATCCTTTTTTATTTCTCCTTACTGGTCATAGGAATAATAAGAAAGTGCTTTATCATTTAGAATAAGAGCAGACATAAATAATTAACATTCTGTCTTTTAAATATACTTTTGCTCATTTCTTCACCCCAGAGTTATGAGTTAACATATTATAAAATTATAATTAATTTACCTCTCATAAAAGGAGATATCACTATTTAAAAAAATAAAAGGCAAAGAGTCTTTGGGGAGTTCTCCCTTGAACTTTGGCCTTATTTTTCTCATTTGTAAACTGAGTTTATTGAATCAAACTAAGAAGTAGCTATCTTGAATGAGCTGCTGGGCTAAGGAGTTGTCAAGAAAGTGGAAAGAGTTGGTGTTCACTGGGTGAGAATGAGGAAAGTTATGGTTATATCTTTATTTTTAGATGTGTACAAAGCTGGTTATATGAGATTTTATAAACTAGCACTTAGGCCACTCGATCTATATCCAAATGCAAGTTCAGCCTGAGGGCTTCTTTCTGCAGCCTTTGGTCTAGATAGGTACTTTCTCAAGTCCCTGATATCGAGGACATTCTCAGACTCTGTCTTCCTGATGTAGTCTTATATTTCTTTGCTTAACACAGACTAAGCTTCAAAGTTAAACTGCCCAGATGAATTAAAGGCCACATTTTGTGGACTGCAAAATTAAATTTGTAACCACAGATTGGAGGTTTTGTGTATTTGATAATCCTTTTGGAGTCTTCTGACTTGATTATATACTGATAAAATTGGCCCTAAATACTAAAGCTTGTATATCAAGATCCAGGGTAGAATAAAGAGAATAGAAAGGAAATTTAGCCCTGATTTGTTTTTATTTCTCCTTCAAAGATGTCTGCGAATATCTGACAAGTTTGGGTTAGTGCAGAACTTCATGCCAAACTGGGTCTGGCCTTGAGCTAAGTCAACATTGCTAAAGGAGTCCAGTTCTTTGGAGTACCAAGATACAAGCTAATTCATATGCCTTTTCCCCTATAGCTTACTGAATGAGAAAAGAAGTTTGAATAAAATGGACCATATTATTATGTATATCTCAGGCCACTTAAATTAGCTTAATAAAATTAAATCTATTGGCTCCTAACAAGCTTCCATCGCTGTGTCTATAGCCCAGATATTGAGTTGCTTTTTGTTTTTGAGGACAAAAATTTTATCTTTTTCATCTATGTATCACCAGCATGCAACACTCTGACATGCAATAAGGACTTAAATACATTAGTTTATAGTAACTAATTTAATTGTCTTTGAATGAATCAATGAATTAAAGAACTAATAAGAAGTAGCACAGACACTGAGAGAAACAATTAATAAATGGGACCTCTTGAAACTGAGAAGCTTTTGTAGGGCAAAGGACATGGTCAATGAGACAAAATAACAGCCTACAGAATGGGAAAAGATCTTCAACAACCTTCACATCTGACAGAGGGCTGATCTCCAAAATATATAAAGAACTCAATAAATTAGACATCAAAATACCCAACAGTCCAATTAAAAAATGGGCTATAGAACTAAACAGAGAATTCTCATCAGAAGAAGCTCAAATGGCTGAAAGACATTTAAGGAATTGCTCAACATCCTTAATCATCAGGGAAATACATATCAAAATGACTCTGAGATACCATCTTACACCTGTCAGAATGGCTAAGATCAAAAGCACTGAAGACAGCTTATGCTTGAGAGGATGTGGAGCAAGGGGAACACTCCTCAACTGTTGGTGAAATTACAAACTTGTACAGCCACTTTGGAAATCAATATGGCGCTTTCTTAGAAAATTGGGAATCAATCTCCCCCAAGACCCAGCTATACCACTCTTGGGCATATACCCAAGGAATGCTCAATCATACCACAAGGACACATGCTCAGCTATGTTCATAGCAGCATTATTTGTAATAGCCAGAACCTGGAAACAACCTAGATGCCCTTCAACTTAAGAATGGATAAATAAAATGTGGTATACATACACAATGGACTACTGCTCATCAGAGAAAAACAATGACATCATGAAGTTTGCAGGCAAATGGATGGAACTAGAAAAAAAAATCATCCTGAGTGAGATAACCCAGACTCAGAAAGACAAACATGGTATGTACTCACTCATTAGTGAATACTAGATGTAAAGCAAAGGATAACCAGACTGCAACTCACAACTCCAGGGAGGCTACCTAGTCTCCCTGGACCCTAAGAAAGACACAGGGATTGCCCAGCAACAGAGAAATGGATGAGATATACATGAGCAAACTGGGGATGAGGGGGAATAATGGAGGGCAAGGGTCAGAGGAAAGAAAGCTTAGGGGAGCAGGAGGTCCCAGTTGGATCAGGACCAGAATGGGAGAACAAGGAAAGAGACACCATGATAAATGAAGACCCCATGGTAATAGGAAGAAGCAGAGTGCTAGAGAGGTCCCCAGAAATCCACAAAGATACCTCCACTATAGACTACTGGCAAATGGTCGAGAGAGTGCCTGAACTGACCTACTCTGGTGATCTGATGGCGGAACACCCTAACTGTCATAATGGAACTCTCATCTAGTGACTGGTGGAAGCAGATCCAGAGATCCATGGCCAAACTCCAGGGGGAGCTCCAGGAGTCCAATCAGCAAGAGAGAGGAGGGATTATATGAGCAAGAGTTATCGAGACCATGATTAGAAAAAGCACAGGGACATTAGCCAAACTAGTGGAAACACATGAACTGTGAACCAATAGCTGATGAGCCCCCATGAAACTGGACCAGGCCTTCTGGATAAGTGAGACAGTTGATCTTGAACTATTTAGGAGGCCCCCAGGCAGTGGGACCGGGACCTGTCCTTGGTGCATGAGCTGGCTTTTTGGAACCTAGGGCATTATGCTGTGAAACTTTGCTCACTCAGCCTTGGTGTAGGGAGAAGGGGACTGGACCTGCCTCAACTGAATTTACCAGGCTGGGCTGAATCCCCAGGGGAGACCTTGCCTTGGAGGAGGTGGAAATGGGGGTGGATTGCGGGGGAAGGCTGGGGGTTTGGGAGGAGGGAGGACAGGGGAATCTGTGGCTGATATGTAAAATTAAATTAATTATAAAATAAAAATATTTGTTAAAAAAAAGAACTAATAAGAAATTCCCTCTATATCCAAAGCAACAACAGCAAAAGAATTAACTATAACTCTGTTAGTTCTGGTAAGACATCTGAAGAATGATTATTAAACCAAACAAAAATAAGTCATTTAGAAATATAAATGAAAGGTCAAGAAATATTGGTAAGACTTTCATATCACACCTATATGATTAGATGGTTTAGTTTTCTCCCACAATATCAGCCCATGTTCTAGAAATTTCAAATTTGATATTATATATGTTGATACTATTTAAATTGCATGAACAATACTTACTTAGAAAAAAATGTGCAGGTGTAGTGATACCTGTAATCCCAGAACTAAAGAAGTTGAGGCACAAGGATCTTGATTTGAATCCACCTGGACTATGTAACCTGCAGACCGGGGGGAGGGACACACACACACACACACACACACACACACACACACACACACACAGAAAAGAAGGGAGGAGAGAAAATGGAAAAAGGATAGGATAAGGAGAGAAAGGGGTGGGGGAGGAAGAAGAAGAAAGCAGCTAACCTTCTTATCTCCAAATCTGTAAGCTTGCATCTGATTCCTCTGGTTTGTGGTTCTATTACTAATTCCATTTTTAAAGCCTCCACAGCCTTGTGCATTCATCAGACATGCTCCTCATCAAGTAGTTAGTCTTGATGTTAAGTAATGGTTTTCACTGTGTTCCATGGGGGAAATGAGAGAAAGGTTAGTCTATATTAGCTGAACCATTTTTCCCAGGTAGTTTTTTTAGTTAGTGAAAACACGTTGACTAATAGATGAACCAGTTGTCAGGTGGTGGTGCTGTATGCCTTTAATCGCAGCACTCAGGAGACAGAGGCAGGTGCATCTCTGTGAATTTGAGGCCAGCCTGGTCTACAAAGCAAGTTTCTGGACAGACAGGGCTACACAGAGAAACTCTGACTTGGAAAAAAAATAGATTAACTAATCACATGAAATGATTCTGTTATAAATTTCTGTTGTTCGGTTTTTCTTAAATGGGCACTATTCTGCAAAGGAATGATTTCCCGAATAATTTGATTAGACAAACTTAAAACTGGATCTGTTATATAGTGACACTTGTGGAGGTGCCCTGTGATTCATCCGGCATAATTCACATAAGCATCTTTTGTTAGTAGTGCCAATCATGTGTCAGTTTCTATGATAAGCTACAAAGACAGCATCTGTGACCAATACACAAGCTTGGGAAATCCAATGTGTAGGGAAAGCCAATGGAAGACTACCAGCAGAGCTATAATAAAATCAAATCTAAGCTACAGTTAAACTACAAACAGGCAATTTATGTTTAAGATGTTTACTGTAATGATAGAAACCATATATGTGGAAAAGGGACCTGTAGTGATGAGGAAGGGTGATGTGGGGGTAAAAGAAGGTGTACAGTAACAGCAAACACAATACACTACATACATATATGGTGTTTTCAAAGAACAAACTTAATCTACTTTAAAAAAAAATGAATGTGTTAAACAGTGTTTTAGTGGAGAAAGGACAGGGTTGACAGGTGTGGGAGGGTGATAAGAGAGGGTGGATGTGACAGTAATAAGAATGAATTATTTATGTATATGAAATTGTCAAAGGAAAAATTTAATCAATAAAAAATGAATTTTAGTAATACAAGCAGAAAAGTATATCCACTCACAATTATTATGAGATTTTTATAACCATAGCAGAATATTTTCAGCCAGTTAAATAATGTAATAATTCATATACATACCCATGGGGAAAAGGTTATCAACCTCCACAGTACAGTATAAAAGCAGAGTATAGAAAAGTATGTGTGCACACTGCCATTTATGGAAAGGTATCTATATGCTAATTTATGAGTGAAACTAATAAATTCTTGGAGAAACAGTAAACAAGAATATTGTTTATTCCTTTTAATTACAGTGTATTCTGCCTGAAAAAAATACTGAATATCTAGGAGCAAAAGAGAGTTGTTTTCATTTTATTGTCTTTTAAGTTTCTCACTGTGATTTTGAATCCAGAAATATAAATATAAAAATACTCAAATAATTGAGACATTTTAAAACTCCAAAATCCTGTAATAGGAGTTGAAATAGAAGGAAATAAATGCATTAAAGGAATGTAGAAGGATATGATAAGTTGAATGAAATACAGAATTGTATCAATTTTTATCTTTAAGACTGACATGCTTCAGGAAGTCTCTGAGGGTTCCATTGGATTTAGATTTCAAAAGCCATAGAACATCCATCTCACTGGGATGAAACCCAGATAGACGGCCTAGTTTTAAACTCTTTTTCTGCTGCCCAGTTGCCGTGAAAGAGTAGAGAAACTAATTTATTTTTCTATCATAAAAATAGTATATATCTCAGTGGGAAATGATTGGGATGAATTGAGTCAATATTTGCATCATACTGAATAAGAAACCATACTGGCTCTAGAGAGTCCTCACTTATATGGCACTTGACCCATGGGAAATGAATCAGGAACTTAACAAGGTGTCTGATATCTGATGAAGATATAGCCAATCAACTAGTTATGGTTTTCTAATTTCAAAATGTGTCCAAATCAGAACATGCCTCCCCTTTGCTACCGCTATCATCCCAAGCAAAGCAACAGCTACCTGCTTAGTAACTCAAGCATGATTTTTTCATCTCTGCAAAAACCAACTCATTCCTCACTTGTCAGTCAATGATTTTCTAACCTTTCCGTGTTCAACATAAGATTTATCCTTTGTTCCTCCTCTTCTTCTAAAATACTTGGGACCATATGAAGCATCCAATCTGTTAGTCGTCCTCACTTTCCTACTTCTGATACATTCAGATCCTGACTTGAATACACCACTCGGTATCCTATAACAGAATTTTTTTACAATGAACCACTGATTCCACTTTCATTCTGTTTTCCATGTAAAAATGTAAATTTCTTAATGAAAGTCAGGAAACCCTCCAAACCTATATATTATATAACCATTGTTTGTTTCTCATGACTAACATCTTATTCTTCTTCCCTTTCTTTATAATCTTTAAAGAATACACCAGACATAGTCACACTGGTGCAATATATAGTGTTTATCAAGCACAGACTTCTCCTAGTCTTTATGTTTTGTATATGAAAACATGAATCAGGCCATTAGCAATAGGACTGTTATGGGACAAGTTTCATTGGCTCCAAATCCATACTTAATTCTCCTGTTTCCCTACTGCTCACTAATAACACAACTTCCTGTATAGTTTGACATCATAAACTTTTATTGTATTAGTGAATTCATAGTTTTGAGGCTGCATTGAGACTGGAGGAGGTGAGTAATACATTATCACGTAAGTATAGTGGAGACCAAATATGACAAAATCTAATTCTGTCAGTGGGAAGACATACTAGCTGAGGAAATGAAGATTGGTTAAGGATTTTTGAGACAAGAAGTTACAGTGTCATAGATGTCTAGGGAAATTAATTTGACATTTAACTAAATGGGTAACATGGAAAGACAGTGTTACTCTGAGCTAAGTCACTTGAGAAGGCAAGTCTTGATCTAGTTAGGGAATCACATCTTTCTTCATGATTTTGAAACAAAAACCACGAAGGGTGGAAAACACTTCAGAAAAACTTGTTAGAAGCTTTTTCCTAGTGCAGTCCCCAGCTGTGAAGGTGATGAGGTCTTTCTAAATGTTTAGGATCTATGAGTGTGGCTATGGAAGACAGCTGGGTAATATTTCAAAGTTAATCCTTAATTTATTTCTCAACAGGTTCTCTGACTCTAAGAACACATCATGTTCAAGATTCCAAAATGGGATTTGTGATCAATGCAATCTACTCTATGGCTTATGGGCTCCACAACATGCAGATGTCCCTGTGCCCAGGCTATGCAGGGCTCTGTGATGCAATGAAGCCAATTGATGGGCGGAAACTATTGGACTCCCTGATGAAAACCAATTTTACTGGAGTTTCTGGAGATATGATCCTGTTTGATGAAAATGGAGACTCTCCAGGAAGGTACTATTACATTTCTCATTATTGACAACATCTAAATAACAGTCACTTTCTGTTTGGGGGTCTTTCCTTTTTGGTTGCTCAGGCTTCTGAGACAGGTTTGGCTAAGGCTCATATTTCAAAATGAGCCAAGCCAAACAGGGACAGCCTCATTTCCCTGTGGTCAAGGAAGAGCACTGACCTTAATACTCACTATGTAGTTTTGAATTCATCACCATTTCAGAGGCATAAACTTAGAGGCAGGACCCTCAACTTATTGTAGACAATGAAAATCCAACCCATGGGTCTCTCAGTGCTTTTTTGTCAGGTTATTGCCCATCTTTGGTTACTTCTCATCACAACACTGTTGTCAGACAGGAACAATTCCATTTCTGGTAGCCTAGAACTAGGGTGGGGCTCCTGCTCTTCTGTTCACTCTATCCGCTGGTGAGTCACATCACACATTATTTTGTTACCCTATAACGGAAGTGCTTTCTCCCTGTTGAGTTAACAAACAGAACTTTCACTCTGAATTTTTTTGTATTATTTATGTGGAGGTAACTTAAATTTATGGAACTTGTTCATAATTATAAGCTAGCCTTTGGAGAAAACACTAGGCATTAAAATCTTACTAGAATTCAACTCTATCTCCTACTTTAAAGATTTGTTTTGCTGCCAAGCAGTGGTGGTGCTCGCCTTTAATCCCAGCGCTTGGGAGGCAGAGGCAAGTGGATCTTTGTGAGTTCAACAGCTTGGTCTACAGATCGAGTTCCAGGACAGGCTCCAAAGCTACACAGCAACACCCTGTCTGAAAAAAAAAAAAAAAAAAAAAAAAAAAAAAAAAAAAAAAAAAAAAAAAAAGAATAATAACTTGTTTTGATAAATATTATATTTTGAGTACACAAGGGATAATGAATTGAATTTATAATGAGTTATGGCAAAGCTAGGTCACTACTCTGCTTTACAGAAAAAACAAACAAATAAATTTTAAAAAATGAAAATCCGAAGGATCCTTTGGTTCCATGTTCTTTTCCCAGCAGCAGTTTATGCCTAGCAGCTGTGTTCAGAGAACTGTCTGCACACTGTTTGCAGCTAGCCCTGCCAAGAGAACGACGACGCTTGAGAACCCCCGCAACTCGAAACCCGTGTGGCCACACCTCCTGCCAGCAGCCTAGGTTTAGCTCATTTCCACATCCTGAAGTAAGCTGGAGCTGGCCCTGGACACAGCTGTCAGCAATGCACAAGCCTCCCTGCCAAGAGGCAGGCAGCTAGCTCCAGGTCTCATGGCCAAGTGAAAAACTGGGTATTTCCTATGTTCTAGAGACTTAAAGCGTTTCAGACTAGCCCAGATATTTGCAAAAGTAACGGGCTTTTTACTGTTTTCTACTTTGGGACTCTTCTATATGTTCCTTGTGGGGAAACAGAAACATTTTCTTATTACCAAGGAGATTTCACATGTACTGTACGTCTCGATACTAAGCTTACACTCTGATTCCTGGGCATGGATTTATTATTCTTGTGTAAACTGCAGCACTGATGTTACCCTGGGCTTTGTTAATAGATTGATGATGGCAGCATCACTGTCTCAAGAGCTTTCTTGTCACGTGTCCAAGCCAAACCCACAAACCGGATGAGAAGGAAATGTCTCTGATGGCTCAGCTCCAACACAGCGGGAAATCGTAATGAATTAGGCAAAACATCACTGCCTCATTCACAGCTCTTTTAAAAGTTTGTGATAGAGATACTTTGAGAACACTGCATCTTCTCCCCTTTTCAAATCTCTTCAAGACTGATAAAATTCTAGATATTCTAGATATCTTCAATAATAGCATGCATTCTATTTTGCAAAACAAATTTTACAAATTGGTGTTCGCTTGGAGTCTAGCCATGCACTGCTAAATTTAGTTATTAAATTAAAACATTAATAATTAACAGAATTACTTTGCAACTTTTTGTTTTGTCAGTGCATCTAGTTCATGTATACAGTGTTTATGCTGAACTCACTGACTAATAATAATAATAACAATATATAAATATGTACATAAAATATGCATGCAACCAAATGGAGCAACACAATGAGATGCAATCTGCAAAAATAAAAATATAACTAACATTTACCAGTGTGTGTGGTTCAGAACACACACTAAGCTAAATACAATTTTTTTAAACATATGAAATAAGCAATATTTTTATTCTCCTTTCTTGCTATAGGAAATGAAGTTTATAAAGGGTAAATGGGGATTAGGGAGATGACTCAGTGGTACAGAAATTAAGCTAGTGTGAAGACCGAGGTCAAATTTCCAAAACCCATATAAAGCTTAGCACAGTAACTGTTATGATTCTACTGTGGGAAGCAGAGTAAGGAGAAACCCTGGGAAGCCTATGGACCAGCCAACCTGGAATATATACACACAAACACACACACACACACACACACACACACACACACACACACACAGAGAGAGAGAGAGAGAGAGAGAGAGAGAGAGAGAGAGAGAGAGAGAGAGAGAGAGAGGAGAGAGAGAGAGAGAGAGCTTGTTTCAAACATGCAATAATGATCAAAGGATGCCAAGGATAGACACCCAAGACTGTTGCTCTTCTGACCTCCACTTGTGCAATAGGGCAAACACTTGCTTACACACACACACACACACACACACACACTAAGAAAACAAAAAAAAAAAGGAAATGGCTATGACTCTCTCAAAGTAATAGTCTAGAAAAAGAGTGTTAAAAGTTCTTAGTACCCCAGGCTTCAATATCTCACCTTACACATCAGCCTTACAATCCACCAGACCAAGTAAAAGAAACATATTTCCTGAGAAATGTATTTGAAGGAATTGTATTAGGTTGTGTGAGGTAAAAGGTTTCTTCTACACAGGATTAAAGGGATTCCCAGCGGAGGGAGGATCCAGATAAGCCTGAGGTAGTGAGGAATACTGCTAAATCAGCAGGGTCATGAGAGAATCCTAGACAGAGAAAGAAGACATTGATGTATCAATAACTGTTCTCAGTGCTATGATTATATACCTGACAGGAAGCAATGTATAGGAGGAATGATTTGTTCCTACTCTTGATTGGAGGAGGGTTCAGTCCTCAATGGTAAAGAATGCACAGTGCAGGAACCAACCTGTAGCTGTGGCAGAAGGAATGTTAAGCCCCACCTGGACCATAGCTGCAAGGGCCTCTGCTTAGCCACTTGGCTGAACCTGAGGAACCACTTCCCAGGAGAACCAATATCCAAGAGCGTCTCTTTGTTCAGGCACTCTCTTATTAAATAAAAGTTTTAAAACAAATTTCCATTGCTATTTCTTGATGTTATCGCTGTTATATTCTGGTGCTATCAATGGGTGGGGCCCTACCTCTAGGCCACCTTTTCCATTGCAAAGGTTTTGGTTTATCTTTGGCGGACCTGATACCTTTAGAGCTATAGTCACTTGGTCCGAATCCACTTTGTACACACTGCCTGCAGCTTTAACACACATGCAACCTTTTCCTCACCAAACTACAAAGTTTTCATAACTTTCTGCTCCCTCTTACTGTACATATGATTAGGAAGAAAGACTACTCAACCCATAGCTTTGATGTTATGGCGTGCAGGATCTTCTCATAACTCTGGCAGTTTAGTGAAATCCCTCATCACCCCCAAGTTCTTCCTTCCTTTCTCCAAACAACTCAGTCCATTATTTTGGAATTCACCCTAATTCAATTATTCAGAACACAGACAAATTCTTTGTCAGCGTTTTACCCAAATGGCTAGTAAACCAATTCTGGAAAATTGTGTTCCCCCTTTAAAACTTCAATATCACAGTTTGTATTATTCACATTTCTGTTAGTATGGTAATCTTTCAAATTCCCTCTAGAATTTCTTGTTTTTCTCTGCTTTTAGGACTCTAGGTCTGTTCTCCACAAAATCCAACTCTTCCATATTCTTCTCAGAAACCATCTCGAAATGCTTAAGAACCATGTCAGGTGGTCATAGTAATGATCCCACTTCTCAGTATCAATTTTCTCTGTTAGTAAATTTTCTGAAAACCATGACAAAGTACTTGACAAACTTAGAAGAAAAAAAAGGATTTATTTTGGGTTGCACTTTGGGGGTGCAATCCCTCATCGTTGGCAGAGCAGGGTAGTAATGGTCTCCCACAGTTGTAAGAACAGGAACAGAAGGCTTAAGACAAGAAGCAGGACCAGTATGTGAACCTCAAGCCTGCTTTCTAGTAATTCTTGGGCTCCAGCTAGTTCCCATCTCCTGGAGGTTCCACAACATCCAAAAAAAAAAAAAAAAAATCTCCATCACACAGGACCAAGTGATCAAACCCATTAGCCTATTGGGGACATTTTACATCTAAACCATAAGGTATAGAAATCAATTCTGATGCATCCTTTAAGATTATTTAAGACCACTCTTTGTTGTTGTTGTTGTTTTTTGTTTTAGCTAAAAAATTTTGATCTAGCTGTGCTACAGAATCTAGAATGTTTGAATTTACAAAAGTTTACATTAATATTGTGTCCCAATGTGCTGTGCATCAACAGTCTTAATAACATTAATATTTCTATTCCAGAACATTATGAACATTGACACCTTGCTCTATTAATGGACTATAAATAACTTAATATCTGTCAGGTTTTATATGGAGATAATTATAGATAGGCTTATGTTTTGCTACCTAGTGAGCTATAAAAAAATTCTGGTTTTCAGAATTCTGAGGCTTTCAAATTTTCACATAATAAATGTGAGCCTTTACTATCAGTAATCTAGGTCATAGGTTGGAAAAATGTGGTGGGCAAGCCAAGTAGAGTCTGCAGTAATAAAATTTTGGAGTACATAGTAACATTTATCTAATGAGATATCATGTCTGTGTACATACTTTATTAACAGTACTGAGTGCTTAGATACCATTTCAAAGCCTAAAACATTTGCTATCTAGTCTCAACAGCAAAAGTTGGCTTGGAAACCTTATCAGGAAACTCATCTTAAGAGGTCTGACTGCTGCCTGTGTTGTCCATAACTTCACAGACAAGATGGAGAACGAACATGTGGTAAACTGAATACAACTGATTATTTAAAGCAAACTTAGACAGTATGCTGTGGGGTAGATGAGTGTGTGAATGTAAAATATTGGGAAACAATCATATAAAGGAATGTGATATAAAATTTTAATAGAGCGCCGGGCGGTGGTGGCGCACGCCTTTAATCCCAGCACTCGGAAGGCAGAGCCAGGCGGATCTCTGTGAGTTCGAGGCCAGCCTGGACTATCAAGTGAGTTCCAGGAAAGGCGCAAAGCTACACAGAGAAACCCTGTCTCAAAAAACAAAAAACAAAAACAAAAACAAAAACAAAATTTTAATAGAGCAACAATCTTATATTTTATATTAAGTGACTAAATATATTGACTTTAAGTAAAGTAAGAAGGCATTCTGTAGTCCCTTAAGCAACCACTGGGGATTTTAAAATGAAGAGAAAGAGATATGAAGCTAATAAAGATACTTAGAAAAAAAATCACCTGAAATGCGACAGAACACTAGAAATTGAAGTATAAGAACACATGGGGCAAGAAAAGAAAAAGAGAAATAGAAATTGCAGAAAATGGTGTGCACTAAATAATTCTTAATACATAACTACTTGGGTTAAGGTGCTATACAAAAAGAGAAGTTCTATATAAATATTTGTTTTCCTGGATAGAAATCTGAGTCTTAGCAAAGCAAAGAGATAGTCCTGTGGTCACATAGTCAATCATCTATTTTTTTTAATATTACAATAGAAATACTTTAATGTGCATAGTATAAGTTCCACTATTGGTAATATCATATTAAATTTTTGGTGAAACTAACTCTCTGATCTCCCTTTAAATTGTGATTTACCCTACCTAAAAGGCATAGATCATTAAATTTTTATGTTTTTAGGATAGGAAAGATATGACTGAGCAAGGACTGCTCTTCCACAAGAACAGGGTTTGATTCTCAGCACAACAATATGGCTCACAACCATCTGTAACTACAGCCCCAAGGAATCCAACACACTCTTCTGGCCTCTGAGGCCATAGTAGACATGTAGCCCACAGACAGACAAGCAGGACCAAACATCCATAAATAATATATATATATACTGCTGTATCTTGTGGATCAGAGCTTAAACAAAGTACCTAGTGGGCCAGCCCATTGCGAAATTGACATACATTTAATAATCACATACTTTTAAAAACGAACTTCATATTAGAATTGTGGCCTAAAAACACATTAATAAACTTGCCTCTCCACAGTTTTGATCTCCAGTGATTGTTCAGTTCCCAGCAGCATTTTAAGATTCCCTTCTAAGGATGCTTGCTGTAACTTGCAGAACTCTGGCCACTAGGAAATATCCTGACTTCTACAACAGACCTACTCTGGTTTCTATTTAGGGCTTAAGTGGAATTTGTTGGAATACTTTTTTAGCTTTTACTTTTTTTGGTTTTGTTTTTGAATGTTACATAATATTGATTAAAGGTTTTTCTTAAGAGTAGTTCCTGTAGACAGTTGGAAAGAGATGGCTGTGAAGGCACCAAGGAAAGGAGAAAAATGAAAAAGGACAGTAGAAAGACAGATCATTCACAGTAGCACACTATGATAAGGAAGAAGTTTTGCACAGAAAGAGACAGAATTCAAGAGACTAGAGTAAGAGAAAGGTAGGACAGAGGAGGGAGTGGGGAAAGAGGAGGAAAAAGAGAGACCAGGCTGGCAGTAACAAACTCTCTCTAGTAGGGTCCTGTAATTAGTATAACACTCTAATATTTGTTTCTAATATTGTTTTATAACTGAGATCTTCATCAAATCTATCAATTAAAAACATTCTGAATTATTTACTGCTTGCTCCTTTGGAAAATGAAATAAAATCTCCCTGATTACATAATGGGTAAACACTATAGGAAGCCACTAAATTTTCAATTCTCACCTAAAAGTTCAATAAGGATACTTTAGAGACCCTCATTTTGTTTTTCACTTTTGAGGAAGAATGAAACCTACATCTCCCTTGTGAGTGTTGTTTAAGAGTCTTATTTCTATTTGGAAAAAGAAAAGTGGAGAATCTTTGCATGGAAAGTTATTCCTATCTGCCTCCACTTTTGTTTGGTGCACAGCTACTGAAAGTTGCTATGGAGATAGCACATGTTCACAGATAAGCAATTACTGACATGATCTTTGTTGTTGCTGTTGTTATCTTGTATATAAAAACAAACAAACAAACAAACAAAAAGGCTCATTCCACAGGGAAGACTCATAGTCTCTGGGTTAACTCTAATAATTTGATGAATTAAACCAAAATTAAGAACTAACATTTCTTAAAGTCATTTCCTGTCAATGTAGCATGTGCCATTCTATAGAGATTTTCAATTTTTCAAACCCTGCACCCCCTTACCATTTAGGCTCTCTTTTACAGAAAACTAAGGTCATCGGACATAGATCATGACTAATCTAATAAGAAGGGGAACAGTAGGTGTAAAGAATAAAAGCTTGCTTAGGGTTCTGACTCTGACATCTGAGTTCTATGCAAAATGGTCATAACAATTAATCTCAGTAAGCTTCAGTTCCATTATCTATAAAATTAATAGCTTAGTCTAGACAGTTCTAGGATTGAGAATTTGAAGAAATGTGTTGTGACTCATTTTTGTGAGCAACTGAGTCCTTATATCTTTTCAAGTCATCAGTAGCCAAAAAAGAAGTCTCCAGATACTGACATTTCTTTCAGACTAGACAGTTCAAAGGTTATTTGTTGCAAAAAAGTCATGTTTTAAGACTGAGAATCCTGTGGGTTTAAAGTGGCCAGTGACATAGTACATGAATTCTTCTTACTTCACTGTCCTCTGTTCTAATTCCTGCAGTCACGGCATATTTAGTAACCCCAGGGCAACTTTGACAGCATGGAAGAAGTACCCCTAGAATCTTTATTTAGAAAGTTACTCAACATAAATTGATAGCGAATAAAAAGCAATGGAAAAGAATCCCAAAGTTACTGACCAGACAACAAAGTATGAAAATAGATTAACTCTGAAAATGAAAATATAACTACAAATTTTAATCAGTAGCAAACAAAGACTGGAATCATTTATAGCACTATTTTAGTAGGTTGATGTCAAGTTCATTCTTTGTATTTCTACGTAGGACATCAGATTGACTATGTCAATTTGGTGGCATAACTGTAACTCTAAAATTAGTTTCATGTGTATCCATTTTCAAATAGCTAAACATGCTGAGCATGGGAAGTTAAAAGGAACGTTCACAAACCTACTTGCCTGTGCTGAATGTTCTGGAAAGCAGGAAGTATAGTGCATGATGTAAGGGCATCCCGTACCAAGGACCACCTGTAGAAATATGCAAGACTGTTGAGTGGTTCATTGAAAATCTCTGGAAAACGGTTATAAATACTCCCCTGGAAACATGAGAAAAGGCTTGACAATTGCTCTACTCACCTATTTTTGTCCCTAGACTCAGAATGAGAACATTGGCTAAGAAAAACTGAGAACTCCTGGCACCTATCTACTTTGCAGTAGTTTTCGACTAAGGTGCTTTCCAAACTATTTTCAGTATTTTTTAATACCCTTTAAATTATTCTTACATGATGAACATCGATGTATGGTAAAATAAAGACAAAATCAGACCTGCATTTTTTTAAATAAATTTAGTCTGTTTAATCGACAAGCTTCCCACAGCTTTAGTTAACACTAAAATACAAAGGAAAAGTAATGGAATGAAGACACCTTTCAAAGTCCAAGCTCTTCCAGCCTTCCAAAACAAGAGCTCTTTAGTTCTGTACACCAATTGAAAGAATAAGAAAAAATATGAATGAGAACCATGATGTTTCATTAAAAAACAAAATAAAACTTTTTTTTTTTTTTTTGGTTTTTCGAGACAGGGTTTCTCTGTGTAGCTTTGCGCCTTTCCTGGGACTCACTTGGTAGCCCAGGCTGGCCTCGAACTCACAGAGATCCGCCTGCCTCTGCCTCCCGAGTGCTGGGATTAAAGGCGTGCGCCACCACCGCCCGGCCAAAATAAAACTTTTATGTGACTGAAGGAACCTCCCTAAATTACCCTTGTATTTCCTAACACCCAAAAATGAGTTCAAAGAATAAGTAAACTTCACAGGGAGTAAGGAAACTCTTTAGCATGTCACTTAAACATAGGTAAACCCCTCCCTGTTTTATTTTTCTCCTGAATACCAGCCCAAGTCCATGTTTATAATTTCTGAAGTTCTTTCAAAACTGTCTTTCATCCTTCCTGAGATCCAGTCTGTACCACATATTGTTAAACGGTCTTATTAATAATAAAGAAAAAACCCGGTGCCAGATACTGGGGTGAAAGCTGAAAGATCAGAGAAACAGAACAAGCCACAGGCAACCTCACCTCACCAACTACTCAGCTGATCCTGTTTCCATGAATCCTCAGACTGAAAGCCCCTCTTAGCCCTCACCCTTGAGGGTCTCAGTTGCACTGCTGCTTAGTTCTTGTCTCTTCCCGCCTTATATACCATTCTCCACCCAGCCATGTCACTTCCTGGGATTAAAGGCGCATGTGCTTTCCAAGCAAAGGCATGAGATCTCAAGTGCTGGGATTAAAGATCTGTGCCACCACTGCCTGATTCTGTTCCCAGTGTGGCCTTGAACTTACAGAGATCCAGACTGATCTCTGCCTCCAACGCGATAGGATTAAGGGTGTGTGTCACCATTGTCTGTTCTCTATGTCTAATCTGGTGGCTGGCTCTGTCCTCTGATTCCCAGATAAGTTTATTAGGGTACACAATATATCACCACACCAGTCACTTTCTCACACAGGACTATTTTCTATTTCAGATGTAAGCATGACTCTAAAAATAGGTCTTCAAAGTGAAAATGAAATAGGTAGAATTTTGTCATTCTAAATATACCATTACGGAAAATGCCAGTGTGATTTACGCAACAGTAAATGTATTTATTGGAGGAATTAAATTATTGCCTTTGCATATATGAGTATTTATGATCTTAGCTGAATAATAATTATATTCTTGTTTCTAAGGTATGAAATAATGAATTTCAAGGAAATGGGAAAAGATTATTTTGACTACATCAATGTTGGAAGTTGGGACAATGGGGAATTAAAAATGGATGATGATGAAGTATGGTCCAAGAAAAATCACATCATCAGATCGGTGTGCAGTGAACCATGTGAAAAAGGCCAGATAAAGGTAATATAGAACCCACATTTATTTAATTGTTTCAAATTGAACAGTATTAACTCTCATTGGATTTTTTTTTTAATTTGGCACTTGTTTTATATTTTACGTTGTAAGCTTCTAATGGTAGAAAATTAGTTTATTTTTTACATTATTCTGACCAGTTCTTTAGGAAGCCTAGCTTTCAACCCTCAATAGTCTGGGTAGCTAATCTGAGCTCATTGATTCAACTGAGGAGTCACCTTTGTCCTGCTTACTCTTTCTGCATATGACTGTTTCTAAAGATAAAGACAATGATTCCCCAGAATGAGTAGTTTAGATCAGGAGAACACATTTAACAAATAGCTATCAAAAATCTCTAGGTAATAGTTCATCAATGCCAGTGGGAGAAAATAAATGTGATATCCTCATCAGAAGATTTAATATGAATGAGGAAAAATATATGAAAAGTAAGCAATGTTATGATAATGTGATTGCTTCATTAAAAGAAAAAATCAGAGAAGAGAGGGGCTCTTCTGAGTGAAATTTAAAGCATCAGACCATGAAAATGGGTATGATTTCAAGGAAAGATCATAGATGTATGGGAACCAGCAATAGATAAGGTACAGAAGGAACAGATTGAACACTAGAATGACATTGAGTAAATGGGGGTATATACGTGGTTGCTATGAGTAGTTACTACAAAAGAAAATATCAAACTAACAAATAAAGTCCACTTTTTATGGACAGTTTTCAATATTATACTAAATAAACAACCCATATTTTATGACAAAGAAACAACAGTACAATATTAACTAAAGTGTTGACACATGTTGGCCCACAGTAGATGACATTAGTAAGTAGCATTATGGAACATGAAACAAGAAGGAAGAGTTAAAATACAGGATGCTGACTGTGGTGACAGGGAAAGAACATTAAGAGTCAGGACAGAAGTGACATTGAAGAAAAACTCTGCAGAGGTCCAATCACTCAGTACCAGAAAAACAAAATATGAGAAAATCAACTACAATTCCAACTCCTAATAAAGAGTATCATTGTCGCCGGGCGGTGGTGGCACATGCCTTTAATCCCAGCACTCGGGAGGCAGAGGCAGGTGGATCTCTGTGAGTCGAGGCCAGCCTGGTCTACCAAGTGAGTCCCAGGAAAGGCGCTAAGCTACACAGAGAAACCCTGTCTCGAAAAACAAACAAACAACAACAAAAAAAGAGTATCATTGTCATAAATGAAAGAAAAATGACTACCTGAGAAATGGGTCATCAAATAAGGCTACTTAGCAGAACTGCTGACTGATTTCTGGGACACATACTATGGAAGTAAGAACTGACTCTTAGAATTTCTGGTGTGTTTCATGAACATACAAATACACACACACACACACACACACACACACACACACACACACACAACAGAAAAGCTGTTTGAGAGGAAAGTACAAGGGTTAGTTTCAAAATCTGTTGATTTTTGATAAAATAAGTCAATGATAATTGGTCTAGAAAAGAAAAAAGACAAAAGATGCACACATATAAGGTCAAAGGTCCAGATTTAAGAATAAACTGATGAGAGCTTAAATTGGCACTCTGAGTATATTCAAATTGGTCAACCTGAAAATTCAAAATAAAAATAATAATAATGGACACCAAAAATAAGTCTTCAAAAAATATCTAGTTTGAAAGTATAAAGAAAGAAGAGATTGGAGAGAGTTAATTCTGAGAGAGAGGGAGACAGCAGAGAAATGCTGTCAGCAACATGGTGGTCAGCAGAACACAAGCCAGGGAAGAGGAAGAAAGAGGAACAGACATGAAGACTGAGAATTAGCCTTTCCTCTGGATCTTCTGGGACAGAAGGCAGGCAAATGGACAAAACACAGTAAAACAGAGTATGAGGGGGAAGCAGGTAAGAAACAATTTGCTACTCTGAAGATTCTAGTTTGAAGTCCAGGAAATAAAAAGTCAACAAAGATGACATAAAATATAATTAAGAAAATAGGGGAAGTTAGTTACTGAGGCATAAAATCCTGGAAGAAGAAAAATCGTGTTGAAAGAATTCAGTTGCTTATCAAATAACCATGCCATCTCAGCCAATCAGAATACATAAGTTTCCTTGGATTTTTTTCAATTAACTCTACATTTACTCAAACTTGCAATGCTTTTGAGATGTTAGATATAAACAGAAATATTTTAATATTGGTATAGGGTCTTCAGTGGAGGGCAGTAAGAGAATTTCAGAAGCTAAGGCTACACAAGAAAAACAAGACCAATAAAATAAGAATAATTTTAACACCTGGAAAAAGGTTTAACAGCTTGTGGAATTTCTAAAAATATTCATATCTTTGTTATGACATATGACAAAAGTTGAAACTATGATGAGAAAGCTAAATCTGTCCTGCTGCCTGTCTTTATAAATAAAGTTTTATTGAAATACAACCACACTCACATTTTTGTCTTTGACATATTGTCTGTGGATACTCTTATGCTTTACCCACACAACTATATGCTTCAAACTTTAGATATATACTATTTGACAGAAAAGTTACCTAACTCTTGGTAATACGGTAACAGAAACATTCTTCATCTTGGCAAGTGACCCTGTGTCTAAAATCTTCATGTAAATGCCTTTGTGGATTCATCTAGACTATCAACTATACCTAACTTCTAGTGCTACCTATAGAAACAAATACAATTTAATAATTCTGGCATGCACTTTGCTTTTTGACAATTCATGACATTATAGTTTGAATATAAACCTTCAAAATCCTTGAAAGTATGAGTAGAGAGATATCTTGGCATGCTTCTCCATCATGTTGTATAGGATATAACTTATATAATAGTAGAGCTTGATTCCCTATTACCATAGTCTTAACACTGGTTATGTATCCACATTTGCTTAGTTACTCATTTTTAAATTGTTTTCTATGTAGATCTCATTTCCACTCTATGCAGTACACATTTGGCATCATTTTTTAAATATGTTTTAAAGTTGTAATTAAGTATCTTAATCCATAATAACCTTTCCTGGCATTGTCCAGAGATTTATGAACTTGGTTTTCCATAGAAACTTGGCATCTTTTCAATGACAGTGAAAACACCTTTACTTCCAGTATGTTTATAGTTGGAACTGCTAGGAAAAAGCATTGCCACTATGTCTTGTAATAAGTAATGATGTGAATCAAAACAGAACATGCAAAAAGTTAAACCAAATTGGTTTTGTATGATTGAAGGAAATATATCAAGTCATAGTGATTCAAGAAGACTATTATATGGGAATTATTCTTGGAAATGTGAATACATTTAAATTGGCAAAATATTGACATTCATAACAAATGGAAAATGAGCCACAGGCTGTCATCAGCATATTTCCTGGGTGAAAAACTCAGTATCTTAAATTTGCAAACCCTTGTAAAGGTCTAAAAAGAGTATCTCAGTACTTTACATATGTGTATTTATATTACATAATCTAACAACTGTCTAAGAGTAGTTCAGATTACCATGAAAATGAAATTCTACTAATCAAAATAGGTCCAATTTTAGAGCCTTACATGTTATCAGTCACTGATCATTTATCCTAAAGACACTCTAAAAAATGAAGTATGTTTGAACAGAGGTATCTGGTTTAGTTTCTGTGCAGCAACATTGATCAGAATTTTAAATACTCCCCTTAGGTGATCCGGAAGGGAGAAGTCAGCTGCTGTTGGACCTGCACACCTTGTAAAGAGAATGAGTACGTGTTTGATGAGTACACCTGCAAGGCGTGCCAGCTGGGGTCCTGGCCCACTGACGACCTGACAGGTACTCTGAAACCAACTGAAAATGATGCAACCATGAAGATGAAAGGGTCATGCTTCCACATATCTTTCACTGAGCATAGTCTAGGGTTCAAAGAATTCCCTCGGAAACAGAAGCCTTCCTAGAGCCTGACTTAACCATGGAAAGCCTTAGATTTCAGAGGAAGTTCTGCCTGATTTCTATCCTCACTCCCAAACAGAGCTCTTGGCTGTCTATTGGGCATACTCAGCCCATCCTCAGAACATCTTTCATATTCCTAAGTAGACCATGAGCTTCCTGTTAAGAGACTGAAATACATCACAAGTCGAAGAACAAAAAGAGAATGTTTTAGCTAAAGTTGTATCTTTTTCTTTGTGATTTTTTTCCTTCTTGAAATCTGAAGCTTCCCAGTAAGCGATGTTGTTTTTAAGCAGTGTTGGCAAAGGGCAAAACAAGACTGCCCTTGTTTATGTGTTTGAATTTGGTTTAATTTAGGGTCTTTATTTCTTTTCTTTTTTTGTTTTTGTTTTTTATTTTTTTGAGACAAAGTTTCTCTGTGTAAGCTTTGTGCCTGTCCTGGATCTCATTCTGTAGACCAGGCTGGCCTGGAACACACAGAGATCCGCCTGCCTCTGCCTCCTGAGTGCTGGAATTAAAGGCATGTGCCACCACTGCCCGGTTTAGGGTCTTTATTTCAAAGGCTACTCCTATATGCCATAGTGTCCATTCCATAATATACACTCATTTCCAATATTTCCAATGAAAACTGAAGTCCAGATTCCCATCACCCTCCTTCCAACCCATCATCAATTTGCTCAATGTACATACTTGCTTAAAAATTAAATAGACAGAGAAATTAATATTATACTTCTGTTATAAAGAAGTTCACAATTTAATGCTAAAGCTAAAATATAGAAGCATGATTAATACAGTGAATGCAAATGAAGATAACCATATTAAGCAAATTGAATCAAATACAAAGACAAATGTTACATGTTCATTTTCATTTGTGGGTCCTAATCTTTACAGAAACATAAGACATGAAGTGAGAAGCAATACTGTGTAGGGGAACACACAGGACCAATGAGAAGGGGGAGAAGGCAGAAAGAGGATAATAAGGATAGAGATGGAATATGTTCAAAGTACATTATATACTTGCTTGAAAATGGTCATCCATATCTTAGTATAATAAAATGAGGCCTAAAAGAGTACTGCTGGAAGATCACCCACTTGGGATATGTCAAGTGGCTCCAGTATTAAGATGGATTTTAGCACAGAATTCCTAGAAGATAGATCATAAGATCATCAGTGGTAAGTCCCTCCCTCAAGGAATAAATGATTACCCATGGCCATTGTACCAGCTTACATCAAAGCTCTGATTATAAGAATCCTGTGATCTGGAGCCCTTTGAGGTTTGCTCACATTAAGATTCTTTATTAGTGAGTGATATTTATACAGGAGATTTCTCTTTCTTAAAAAGATTTAATAAAATATTCAAGTGCCTAGTGGTAGCGTTGAGTCCTGTTTATACCATTAGACAAGCTTTCTGATGTTCTCAGGCATTCCAGAGCTGACTCAGTGCTGAGCACTAAGTCAAAATGAATTTTTTGAGTAGATGAATTATAATAGGTGTGTTCATGCACACAAAATTAAAATGCCTACATTATTATTGTAAGTAGATTTCTGAGTTTGATGTGGCATAGTATTTGGTGATGTTCTCTTTATATTGATTCATTATTTTTCTAATTTCAATTTTTAAAACTATTATATCCTCAGAATGTTGCACAATTAAGTACCCTGTCAATGAATACAGTGGACCATTGGTATCTGTGCAGATTGCTTTCAGGTCCTCAAATGAATGCCAGAATCCTCTAAGTAAATCTACTTAAATACTTCATATAAATAAAATGGAATAATATCTACATATCACTTTCTCACAGCCCCTTACAAGTATTAAATCATCTGTGTTTGGTTTATAAGACTACATGCAGTGTAAGCAGTCATATAAAAATTTTCATAACATATTGTTTATGGAGTAATGACAAGAATGTGAAGACCGTACTTGTTTAATACAGATTTTTTTCCTGAATTTTCCCATTTACCTGCAATTGTTTGAACCCATGAGTGCAATATCCATAGACACATCCAGCACAATGCTTCTAAATGTAACTTTTTGTTTTTTATCTTTTAAGATGATGCTATTGTATTGAAAGTGAACATGGCCTACTCATTTTCCCAATAGGTACATATTATATTATTGCCATTTTCATTATAATAATAGGTCATATAGAAAGTGAATGGAAAACAAACATCGTTCTCACATTTGGTCTCAATAGTATAGTCTTTTATGTACCTTGTCATGTTGTGGGGAGAGAAGCTTTAAACACACACACACACACACACACACACACACACACACACGGACAAATTGTGCAAAATGAGCAAAAGAATAGCAGATAAAATGAAAATTTTGGAGAGATAATAGAGAACACATAACTTAAAGTTGTGGTCATAAAATATTTTCTAGAAAAATGACTTATGTGGTGAATAAAAATTGCTAGCAAATGAAAAGAAAAATGGCATTCCTGACCAAGAAGACAACACATAGGGAAAGGCAAAAGATGTGAGAATATTGTCAGGCTTCCAAAAGGTATCGGGGCAAGAACTGATGCCCCTAAAAGAATGTACTCACGATTTGAGTGTTGAATTGTCATTAAAGTGAGAAACCATTGCAAAAATTTCAGTAGGTGCAACAGTAGGATAAATGACGTTTCATATAGCATTCTCATTGCTGTGAGGTTGAATAATTTGGGGTAGATGAAAGGTAAAAATCAAGTAAACAGATTGGGAAGAGATGGAAGGTAAAAGTCAAATAGACAGACTGATGGTTATTGCTACAGCTGACAAGATATCTTGCTGTCCTTAACTAAACAATGCATTGGAATCTCTGAGATGTTATTTGGTATAAAATCAACAATACACACAGATAAAATGATGCAGAAGGTGTTAAAGAAGACTGTCAAATTTCCTACCTTAAACACTAAAGGAATGAATGCATTCGTTCATAAATATCTAGACTTTAGTGTTAAATTAGAGCAATTTGAAATGCCTTTTCAAATTGTTAAATATGAAGTAATTAATTTAAAAGGTTGTGGCTTTAATGTGTGCCAGAATATGTGCCATGGGCTGGTAATAGAAGATAAAATTTAGTTTCCAGGAAACTTCAAATTTGGCTAAAGAAAAGTTTGTTTGAAAAAAAGGGTAAAAACACTTTAGTGCAATTAATATTAAAGGTGCAGAATAAACCATATTATGAGTAACTAGAGAATTGGAGAAAGTTTATCCTTGAAATATAAGTCAACATTCACAGGAACAGTGACAAGGATGATTCTAGAAGTAAGAAGTTCTTCCAGTATCATTACGATCATAACCTAGAAATGATGCAGGAAGGGCTAATGCACTGCTTCCTTGTCTAACATAATAGGCACATACATTTTTTACACTCTTTTGTCTCAAGAATGTCCTTGTGTAAAGACAAGTTCTCCAGTGTTAATTCTTCTTTCTTCTTGTTCAGGTAACTTCTTGAATAAGTAATACACACTCACATTTTCAGACTTTCTCGTACTTGATTCAGTAAAGCAACTCTTCTCCCACTCTTACCCTGCTATTAGGAAGATCCTGACAAAAGACCCCAGATCTACCATAATGTGGAACCTCATGGTTACTTATCATTCCTTATTTCACAAATATTTCTGTTCAATGAAATGGGCTTGATGCCCAACACTTTGGAAGATGTTACCACTCTGGTTTCTCTGCCCTACGAAAATGTCATTTCTGATTTTGCTTTATTTTCTTTTGTCTGTTTGGGGGCAGGAGATGAGGCTTGTCGTTGTCTGTTCCGTATAATCTAGACATTCAAAATGGATGTTTCCCCACTTTAGTTGTTAGCTCACTATGTTTTTCCTGTTACAAAGTCTCCCCAAATGATGTGATCTACTTTGACCTTTTAAATGGCTGCCAACACTATTGGACAGCAATTGCTGTCCTGCTCTGCCTCATTCTCTTTCTGACATTCAGTTGTGGGAATATGAATTCCAAATGCACTTTCTTCTTCAGTCTGCAGACAGGAAAGCCAGGCATTGACCAATTCAAATCTACATATGGTCTTATAAACATGAGATGTTTTTGTGTGCATGCGCGTGCGAGCGTGTGTGTGTGTGTGTGTGTGTGTGTGTGTGTGTGTGTGCGTGTGTGTGTGTGTGTATGTTAATAAAGTGGGCACTCAGTACAAACTTGTCTATTTGCTGTAAAATGATGGAGCATGTTATAAATCAAGAGTGTTACACATTTAGGAACAGCCCAGGAATAGGCTCTTTGACTAAGAGTTTACATTTTATCCTGTACACAGTATGGGATTCTCAGAGGTTTTCAAAGAGAAAAATTAAACTATTTGTTTCTGGCTACCAGCATAGATGTGAGTATATGTATGTGTGTCCTTATGCAAGACAGAAAATAGTTATGCTTTACATCACAGTCATCAGGTACCAATACCAGCAGTGAGAAGCATGAGAAAGACCCCTGATATACAAATATTGACATTCTAAATGTTGACAGCTATAACAAATGGTTAGATTAATATCAAAGATGACCAGAACAATGTGAAAATCCAGATCAATAGAAGCTAACAGTTGTGTCTGAAATCACTCTTCAATAAAGTCCATGTACGTAGGAACTAAAGTAAGAAGAGTAGCTTCCTATGTGAAAATTAAAGAGAAGAGTATTTACGATGCTGCAGTGCAGGGACCAAGAAGAAACAGTATGGAGAAGAGATCCAGCACAGCTAAGCGAATACCAAGGCTTTTAATGTTCTATAAATCATGATAAGTAAGATTAGAGCCATTTGTTTATTCAGTCATCTAGTAATCTACTCAGTAAAAGCATATCTAGTGCCATCTCTGACCTAGATAAAGGAAAGGAAAATATCTTTCCCTTCTATAACCCACGTACTTTGGGTGAAACCTCTGTGGTAAAAGATAGATTAGCAAGAGAAAAACGTTATAGTTATTCAACATAACCTTTAGTTTTTGAGCCTTAAATTTACTTGCTTCGTAACAGAGCTCTCTATGCTACCCAGATTCATCTCCAAGTCCTGTCTCACCTAATTCCCTTACTTAGGTTTCATGAAGAGCTGAATGTCAGTACAGAACAGGCCTATGCTACCATCGCCATGTAATATTAACTTTGGAGTGATATAAAAACTTCCACAAAGCAATTTAGACCTGAGAGAGCAGTTAAAGCTGAGTAGTTATATGCCTGGGTTTGATAAAAAGGAAAGAAGAGGTGAGTTGTGGTAAACTGTAGTAGGGAGGTCATGGGCTGAGCTTAGCAAGGCTTGCTTGCTCCATTTCCTCTCTGTATCCTTTCTCTTGGCAGAAGAGGATGCTCTTGTCCTGCAGATATGACAGTGGGAGAGGTCCTTCCACTGAAATGTCTTATATCACCTGCTTCCGCAGAGATGGTGAGGAAAGTACAAGAAGTCCTTTACTGTACAAGCTATTTCTCAAATTCAGTATGCCAAGGTGGAAGGTGCCATATTGGGAGATAGGATATCATGAACACTGTCACGAACAATATTCTAAGTGCTAAAACATTTCTGTAAACTAACCAGACAAAACGCTCTGCCCTTCTATCCTAGAAAATAGTTTTCACTAAGGCCATTATCCCTCCAAATATCCAAAAATCAAATAAAAGGAAATGTAATCCCGGAGGACCACATTATAAATATTATTTACACAGTGATAATGGAGAATGGATATTAATTTTAAGCATGAAATGGAAGGATGATGTGGTGATATCATCTAGAAGGAGTCACATAGGAATTACAGAAGAGGTTCAATTATGTTTGTAAAGTGCCTCCATGGGACTGAGTATCATTTGAAATTAACATAACAAGACGTTAGTATTTTTTAAATCTGAGTTCTTTTTATTCATACTTTACATGTTTCTTTTTTAATTTTAAAACATTTCATAACATTTTCTTATATAATATTAAAAAATAAATTTAAAAATAAATGACTAAACTATAAATGCTAAGAAAATTACAGTAATGAATTTTACTGCAATCAATGTGAATCTATTTGTGTATGGGCTAAAATAACATAGTAGGTATAAAAATCAATGAAGAAATTTTATTGAGAATTAACATTGTTAAAATTGGGTAATTTGTTCTCTAATAAAAAGAAGTCAGTGCAATAATGGTCTACTTTGAGATGGGAAGGAAAAATGGAAAAAAGGTGACAATTTGTGTGCAGCAGTCAGAAGTTTCTAAATGCTTCTGTTGGCCAGAAACGTTGTCATGTTTCACCATTTCTTGCCACTATAAAACTTTTCTTTTTTTTGTGTGTGTGTGAGTGTGAGTGTGTGTGTGTGTGTGTGTGTGTGTGTGTGTGTGTGTGTGTGCGTTCTGCTAAGGAATTTAAGGTAAGGTGCAAGCAGCGAAATTCTCATTCCAAAGCTGCAAAATCATTCCCTGTTGAACCTGTCAGGGACTGGCACCCTCCAATAAACCCACTGAACATCAAAAGTAAAATCATCTTGGCTTTCAAGCAGGAAGCAGTAGGAAGTCTGTGACAGGAAGTTTGAACGGTTTCCTGCTTCTCACTCACAAAAGAAATGGAACTTCAAGTGCAGAGCTGTGAAAATGGAAGGATACATATTAACAAGGACATTCTCTAACAAATCTAGCTTCTTGAGTGACTTTATTGCTTTAGAGTTTGGAAACTGAATTTTCACCTAAGGAGGGAAAGTTTGCAGAGTTAAACAATAAAGAGTTTAGAAGGGATCTGGAGAAGTGCAGGAAGTGCTCCTGGGGGACTCTGAACAGTGACAGATCTCTGAACCTCAGAGCCTGAGCTATCCTTTGCAAGCATTTATTTACTATGTTTCTTGTTTTGCCCTACTTTACCAGATTTTTCAAGCCTTTTAGTATGTATACTCACTTAATAAAAGCATGTGAGATTGTCTGGCACTGCTAACAACTATATCATCTTTAAGTATTTTCTGTTTAATTTTCTGTTAATCCTACGACATAGATTTATATTTTAAAAACTGAGATCACTAAGATTCAGGAAAACTGTATACATTATTTAGGACACAAACCTCAAGGAAAATCAAGCCCAGGGGGCTATGCTACCTCTCTTCTGCAGCAGCATCATTTTTTAGTCCCATATTTCCAGGAAATTGTAGAGAAAAGAATTCAGATGAAAATCTGTCCGAGTATTAATTATCTCCAGGATGTTTGGGTATTTTTTACTTTAAGTGTGATTAAAGCAGGCTATTTGGTTGCCGCAATTAAATTTAGACACAGAAATGGGGAATTCTTGCCATTTGTAAATATCATGTGCTTCCGATACTTTTTGTGTGTGAATTTAGATGGGAAATGTTTATTTTTATCTTTCTAGCTATAACAGCATTTGCATTAATAATTGAACAGATTTTTAGAGCAGTGCTGTCTAGCTGTTGACTTCTAGTTTCTGTAGCAATCTAACCAGGACCACATGCTACACAGCTGGCTGCCCTGCCATTCATTCATTTTACAAACAATTTAATGTTTTTCACACAGTGCTACGTTCTGTTCATTTAAATGAGAGGTGACTAACCTTCCATTTTTGAACACTCACAAGTCCATAGTAGAAGCCTGACTTAAAATAATCACATTGGGATTATAGATGTGATGTATACAGTAATTGGACCACATAGCCAGTGCAACACTGATACAAAAGATAAAATTATCCATATATTGAGTTACCCGACTCAGCACTTGACACACAATGGTGATGGATGCAAGATTCCCACTCTTGAATATTTCAGAATCTGGCTGGATATACATTCAAAGAGTCTGGCTAGATATTCATGCAAATAAGGAGGCAATTCAATATATTAGGTTTTCCTACTTTAATATAGAAATTGATTTAACTATAGTCAAATAAAAGAATAGAGAGAAGAAAATAAAGAAAAGAGCAGTAGTAGAAGAGGGTAGGACTGGAGGAACCATTGATCACAAAGGACTATCAATAAGAGATACTTGGTCAGGTCTTGAAAGTTTGAAGGATCTTCTGAGAAGATAAGGAATGAGTTCTTGTCAGAATGAGAAATTAAACTGGGGAAACAGGAGAGTCCCTTCTCTGTGAAAAGGATTCACAGAGAGATCCTTTAGTAAGCAGGGAAGAAAAAGTAAAGTGACTGCGTTCTGACTCAGGAAGAAAACAGCAGCAAATGACCTTGCAGGTGTAATTTTGAAGATGAGGAGAAGGGGAGGTCTGTGTTAGAATGGGCTAGGATGTGGTGGTAAAAGAGTTAGGAGACCAGGGAGAAGGGAAGGGGAAAACGGAAAGGAGACAAGGGTATTTATCCCAGAGGTATAAAAGACTGCCTCTGGATAGAGAGGAGACAGACACAGGCAAATGGTGATTTATAAAGGTAAGGGGGGGAAACTCCGTGTTATGATGAGGTATTTAATTTTAATTGGGCATGTTAATTAAGTGACCCAAAGGGGTTTTTTGATGCCTGGACTTTGGTAGTCAGCCTCAGGAGGAGGAAATGGCCAAATAAAGGAATGGTGCTTGGGGACTAGCTTTAGGAATGTAATCTAAGAGTTTTTAGCAAGTGAGAAGAAATAGGAGAGAAGGGCAAGGTCTGCCAGAGCCACATGCTCCAGTGGCCTAGTGTCCCTTCAAAAACAATTTCAGGCACAGAGACCATAAAGAATATTTATGTCACATTAAAAGAATGTGTATACACCTAAACATATATGTTAAAACAAAACAGTCTTTTAGAATCAAGTGCATCACAAGTTTGAAGTCATGTTTCTATAGAAGCCTTCAAGATGGAAGCCATCTTTTTGTGAATAAAACAAGCATCACAATGATGAATATCTGCAAAAGGAAGTGCCAATTTCCACAAGAGAATTCCCTAGGTCCCCGAGCATTACATAGGACTCCCTTTGAAAGTTTGACACACACATCCACCAAAACAATCTAAGGAAGTTAAGTTTATGTCGAATAAAGAATAAAAAGATTTATCTGCAGGTTTCAACTATGTTCAAGATATGCCTCCAATAATTCATTTTTATTAAGTTCCAAGAGCCCAGAATTTAAATCAAAAGGCTTTTGGAGTTAGTGACAGTCATGTTCAAATCCACTCCACAAATGACTCAGCGTGTGACATCAAGCAAATTAATGTCCCTCATCTTTAATTATCAGTTTGCTTTTCCACTAAGTGAAGGTAATAATAACTAGATCAGAAGAGGTATAAAATATACTACAAATATTTTAAAACATGTTTTGATATTAACATTTCATGTTAACTGCCATTATTATTCTACTAAAATTTTGAAAACAATAACTGAAGACAGATGCCCTGGTTCTTTTCCAACAATTAGCTTGATGAAACTGTTCCCCTTAATGTTGATAAGAACAATGTTTTTAATGAGATAACACAATCTCTTATGGAAAAGTTGTAAAATGCCTTCTGACCCTTCCAATGTCTCAACTTTTACCAATTTATAAATAGTTTCCAAACAGAAAGTAATAACTAATAAAC
This sequence comes from Peromyscus eremicus, assembly GCF_949786415.1. Taxonomy (NCBI): domain Eukaryota; kingdom Metazoa; phylum Chordata; class Mammalia; order Rodentia; family Cricetidae; genus Peromyscus; species Peromyscus eremicus. Next base: position 111,646,387 of record NC_081416.1, on the reverse strand, counting down.
TAAGATACATGTACACCTGTAAACATCACTTACTCTCAGGGGTGGGGGAGGGAGTGGTGAAAGCCCCATTCTTAGAGGACCTTTCTAGAACTGATCCCAAAGGAAAACATAAATAAATTTGCATCTTGTCAGAAACACAGCAATGAGAAATGAGCACAGTGTTGTTCACGGCAATCAATCTGTGGTTTTTATCCAAACAATGACACTGTGGTCAAACCACTTTGGTGTGATCAAACTAGAGAAAACAATGTGGTTTCATTGATCTTAATTTCATAGCTTACACAAAGTAAATTATCACAATTCCTCCAAAGAACATAAAACATTGTGAGTGCTTAATCCTACATTATTCAACCCACTTGGGGAAGGCTTTATCAATTATTAGCATATTATAAGAGTGATGTGAAAGATGTAAATACTTTCTATCTTCACACCTCTTAAGGACTGCAGTAGGCGAGTGAAAAATGCACAGAATATTATGCTTCCTTGTGCTTACAACTGAAGATAATATAATGCCATTTTCTTGAAGCTACTTATATGTAAAAAGGCCAGAAAGATATAACATCCTGTCTTTCCCCTGGAAGAGCATAGGAGTATAATTAAACACAGGCAATTTAGCAGACATTGAGTCACTTTCATTTTACATGCGTACCTCTCCTTTCTCCCTTTTCCTCATTACATAATTATTCCGCCATTGTTGAAGTCACATATTGTGTTGTTTTGCTCAGTTCTCACAGCAGTCCTTGAACTATTAAGACAGGCAGGTATTATCATCTTCCCTCTGAAAGCCCTCAATGGTTTCGCATCTAAGTTCTTAGTAGTGATTCCCTGAAACAATCTAATTCTCTGGTGGCTGTGTCTGCACTGTAAAGTTAACCCTTTGCCTGTCTTCATGTTCTAGCTGTTTGGTTGACATCTCTACTACTCTTTCCACGGAATTCCTTTCAAACACTCTGCATTTCTTATCCTATCTCTGTCTCTTTAACTGAAAACAGATTAAAAAACAGTGCCCCATACCTCATAACACTGTTGTATCAAATGGCCTGACACCCCTAAAGCACTGAGCACAGTGCTGAGCACTGTGATCACAAAGCTGGGTATTTGGAGAGTCCTCTAAAGAAACAAATGACTTCCTTCATAACTCCGTAGTACAGACCCACTATCTTAAATGGAGTTCGTGCTCAATAATGCATATTGAATTCAGAACCAAGTGGAAGGCTCTAGTTGCATTTTGTGAATAATTTTCTGTCATTTAGTGGTTAGTAGAAAGCATTAATCTTTTCCCATGTGCATCTTTCTTATGTGTGTGTCGGGGAGTTGATCCTATATTTTCTTTCTGTAATAAAAACCAGACATTTTAATTAGTTAAGTCATACAGTAGCTCACTTGGGAAGCACTTGTAAGACTGTATTACTTAAAAATTAGGAAGCAGTAGTCTTGGGAAGAAAAGAAAAGCAGGAGGAAACATTTGGGTAAGAACTTGCATATGATTTTGCAAACAGCCTTAAGAAAAGTAATACCAGCTGAGGCTCAAGAAAATCCCAGCATGTCTCAAACAGGAAGAAAATCTAGGGTATGTGGGTAGAGAAGGAAGACAGCGTGGCTTAGAAAGAGTCTGCTAAAGGTCTGCAGCACAAAGTCAGAAAGCCTTTGAACACTAGGAAGGAAAACCAACTACTGGAAGAAATTGCTTCTCTCGAATCTGATTAAAAATACTGGGAAAGAATTTTGATCACCATCCTTCCAGTTAGGAAAGGCAAATAAAAATTAATAGCAAAGCCCTTCTTACAGCTAATATGATATGTGTAAAATTCAGGGACTGGTTTAAAGTGAAGACTTGGATGTTTGGTTTTAGTGAAATGCTAAAGTAGCTCTAAGCATTGTATAGATTCAGTCCTGTAAAGTTGCTTCACTTGTCTTTTCTGGTCATTGTATTTATCCATGAATATTTCTATAATGGTTTCCTCATATCCAAATGTTCATTATAGCTAAGGGAACACTTTATTGTATCCATTTTATGTGTAGAGATGTAAACAAGCAGAGTAAAATGCTCCTACAACTTGGAAGTACTTGCTTTGAAGCTGAAAATGAAATACATGTCTTCTTATTCCTCATTCGATCACTTCTCTGGTGGTATAGTAAGTCATTCATCTGTCCTATCCAACTGTAAGTTTCATGCGAGGCACTGTCCTTGGCACTACCCATAATGCAATCAAAAAGAAATAGTTTCTGTCCTTATATTGCTCAGCCTAACCTATGACACAGTCCGGCAAACATTGGCACAGACCAGAGAGACCTATGATCTCATGGGAGGAACTTGTCACTCAGGCTTAGGGAATCAGAAAAGTCATTCTGTGAGAGGATCTACAAAATAGAAGAATAATGAGGAGCTAGCTGTGATGAGAATTAAGGGAAAAATAGTTAGGGAGAGGAGTGTTTCAGCTGTATTTATTATTTTGGTCCATGTGCTGTATTTTTCCACTCTTATTCTTCTACAGCAGTGTGACCAGAAGTCATAGTTTTCAAAGCTGCTCCCTGCAAATGTGGTCTGTGATAAGCCTTCCCATCCATATTCTGCAGTGCCATCACATTCTTACTTATGTTTTAATTATGAAATAAATCTTACTGCAACATTTTACATTTCTCTATAAAAATGTAACCGATAAAAATCATCAACAAAAAAAATCGTTGAATTTTCAACTCTTCAAGGGAGTATTATTAAAGGAATCTAAAACAAAAGGTGTGTAATGAACTATGATGGGTATCAAAGTCCTCAGCGATGAAGGGGTGGCTGTGAATAATGGGCATCAAATTCCTCAATGATGAGTGGGTGGCTATGAAGTCCCTTTGTAGCAACATGGGGAATGTGTCACATTTAGTCTTTGTTCTCTTGTGTTGTGGGTGTTCTGTGCTAGAAAATTTTAGGGGCACAAGAATAACAATTTACTACCTCACATCTCTGACCCGACACCCTCAGAATACACATACCATAGTGAAACCCTGCTGAAAAGCTTGAAACAAAGAGACCCCTTAGAAGAGTCATGAGTTTATGCCAGAGTAACAACCATCAAGCAAGTATGGTACCACTAGCCCTGCTCTTCCTAGTGCAGACATTCCCAAATGATGATGATCTTTTTTTATTGAGTAGCCTCAGGACTTCCTTCTAAGGGTTGGATGATAAAGTTACCTCCCCCCAATGGATTTAAAACAAGTAAATAAGTAAAAAAAATTAATTATTAAAGTCAAGGTTTTTATCTCAGTTACAGCAGGTCAATATATCTTATTCAGCTTCATATGACCTCCCTATGAAGAAGCGGTACTGATACTTACCCGTCTTATTTATTATGAAAATCACATACAACTTCTGAACTAGGACCTGATATGACCTGATACTCAAACACACTGTCAGGTCCCTCCTCCTTTCACTCTGACATGATGAGAATAAACCTACTTCTGATTGGAGCAGTTACTAATAAAATCATCCCTGATGTTTCAGGTAGAGATTAAAATTATATTTTGGACATGCTTTTTAAGTTATATTCATTTGTACATGCATTATTATTTGTGGCAGGCACATGCACCATATCCCTCATGTGGAGGTTAGAGGACAACTTGTGGGAATTGACTCTCCTGTAGTGTGAGGCCTGAAGACTGATCTCAGATACTCAGACTTTGTGTCAAGCTCTCCTAGCCTCTAAGTCTTCTTGACAGTCTCATGGCATATTTTGTTTCCTGCTAAAATAATGGTTAAATCAGTGAGCTAGTGTACCTTTTCTGAAGAGGATTTGGGGTCTTGGAATTTGTTTAATATTTTGAAGTGTTGCAGTTAACAGACTTCATGGGGAGAATGGATCCAAATTATATAAGTAGATGATACTTGTTATTGATTAACTTTTGGACTAAGGATGTGGCTCAGTGGATAGGAACCCTTGCCATGTAAGCATGAGAACCTGAGTTCAAATATTAAGCCCTAAGTAAGAAACCAAGAGTAACTTCACATGCCTGTAACCCCAGCATTGAGGGTGTAGATGGAGACAAATGGATTTGGGAGCTGACTGACCAGTCAGCCTAACAAAAAGGGCAAGACTCTAGCTCAGTGACAGATCCTGTCTCATGGGACTAGGGCAGAGAGGAGTGGAGGAAAACACTGTAAGTGTTCTTCTGGGCTCCTCATACTTACACATAAGTGTGAGTACTCCTGCATTTACAAATGTGTACAATACAAACATATAAATCATAATACACACACACACACACACACACACACACACACACACACACACACACCAGAGAGGGAAGAAGAATAGTCCAGTTTGCTGCATCTCTCTTTATTAACACAAGAAATGAATTGTCCAGATCCATTGAATTTTTCCACGTGATATTAATCAATGATCAAACATCTATAAAATGCATAGGTAAAAGCAGGACTATTTCTAATATTAAACATATCTTACAAATCTTGTGGTCTGCTTACCTAGTTTTGCCATTTCTGGGTGTCATCTTGCACCTAAAATCCAACCACAGTAAACAGAACTCAGACCTCCATCTATAATCCTCCATAATAGTGATGTAACTTAGACTTTCTAGATGCAGGGAAATATGACTTGCTCCATTCATCTGGATGATAATTCTATAATTTTAAGGTAAATATTCATTTCTGAGTTGCTATGCCAACCATAGGAGTGATTCTCATTATACTAATTATAATGAGAATTATAATTTGAGAATTATATAATGTCTCATTATACTCATGGACAAGAGACAAGCCTTATAATTAACATCAGGTGCTGGCAAACAGGTAAATAAGACAAATTTAACACATCCCTGCATATATAAAAATAGACTGATATTATAGTATGTATTATAGACAAAGTGAAGTACTTAAATTTTATTAAACTATTTATTGTAAATAGTTTACACTAGTTAATTATTTCCAACTCATCTGAACTATGAAAAAGTTAACATTTTTATATGAAGCTAACTGAATAAAAAACAGGAAGATAGGGGATGTCTTGACTTCAGAAACAATTCCACACCTCCCTGAGATCTCAGGCCAACACCCTAGATATCACATCTTGGGAGGTTAAAAAGATGGGGGAATAGATAACAAATGGCATACTGGTAGAAGAGAGCAAATATGACATTTCGGTCATCAGTCAACATTCCTTGCTCAGAACATGTATGTGGCCTGTTTGTCAAAAGATGGGTCCAGTGTCCCCTTCTTGTTTTCTTATTGCTAACATGGCCAGGCCATCAGCTAAGGGCACATGTATCTTGTCCTCAGACATCTTCAATATCAAATTTCTTCCATCAGAAATGTACAAGAGTTGTAGAGATCATTAAGGTGCCCCTGTTCCAGCTGACTTAGATAAGAACACTGGCATCTGTCTCTCATTCCCCCAGCCTGAATCCACAGTTGGAAGAGAGCTTAAAGATACATCTATCAAGGAACTGTTAGCCATGGGAACATTGTGTGTGTAAGTGTGCTTTCTAAATGTGAAGCAAGAACATCAGGTCTGAGTGAGCAATCACATCATCGTTAGGGGCTCCAGAGGTCATGCAATAGTTATTGATCCCATCCATGGCATCTTGAAGCACATTAGTGGGATCATATAATCAATGTGGATGACACTATTCTGATAGCTTCTTTCCTTGAACAAATTTTTGTATTTTTCAATTTAAGATGTGTTATTCTAATGAAGAGAAAAACTGTAAGCCAGATATGAAACAGGAGGAAGTCAATAGGAACCTAAATAAGTTATGTCAGGCCCTGGCCATTGTTTTCTAATCTAGGGCCCCACTGCTTTTCTAGAAAAGTATAAAACACAGGGAACTCCATGGCTATGATGAAGATTAGTACTAAAATATGATAACTTACACTAAATTAATAAACTCATATGAAAAGTGCAAACAAACTATAAAATATCTGCACTCCAGATTCTTAATGTCTGCACCTACTTCCTTACACTGAGAATGAAATAAGCATAAAAGGCAAATTATTAGTTTAAAATACCCATAAATTAGAAAAAAAATAAGAAGATTGGCATTTCACGTGTTTGTAGACAATATATGTAATAGAGACGATCATCGTTGTGAAAAAATTCACAACAGAGTGAAGTTTGTATTATTTTATGATTCTCTGAAATTTGAGGGAATATGCTCCATATTAAACAGGACACTCTCACTTAAAAAATTAATAATTGGCTCATAGTATAATAGGGCAAAATTATGATGACTTACTACTAGAAGATATACCTCTGAACCTGAGACTTGAAACTTCCAGTAAGCTTCTTTTGGTGAGAACTGAAAAGGAAACTAAAGTAATGTTCTATAAGAAGCTAGCATGGGCCACACAATAAACCATTTTCCTTTGGCATCAGAAACACTTTCTTCCTAGCCAGTGAATACTAGGCCACCCCTCACACACCCTACTTCACCTACCATTCCTTAATGCAAGACTCTGCCTCTCTGGATTTTAGTTATCGATGTATTCACATGATCTTCTTTTGAACTAGAAACAATTCATTTTAAATTAGCTATGGCATGGAGTTTCTGGTTCCATATGCTCACTTGGCCACACGTAAAACACAACACATCTAAGTTGGAGATACACAGCATCACCATAAGGTGTGACACTTCCATTTTAACCATTCTTTCTTATTTAATAGTATTGCTATCAATTCATTAGAACCAACTCATTTAATCTCTTCTCTGACTACTTCAAAATTTCTCCCAATACTAGTTCTGAAATGTCCTCATAGTTTATTATATTAAAATAGTGACTGTGAATTTTGTCCTTATCATCTCTAAATGTCCTCTTTTAGTGGGCCTAATACTATTTCCCTCATGCCCTACCTCTCATTTCTAACGACCATCTAACTTCCTCACTATCCAACTTTAAGATACTTCATCTAATGAAAGCCATAAGCAAGGATAGGATGTCCACAACTTGGATTTAGCATATGAGACATTCATTCATAAAGTGAATGAAAAGTCAACTTGAGAACCCTATCACAGAATTGTTGACCAAGAACAAAGCAGCAGTTGTATAGAGCCATGCAAGTTGCATATTCAAAATACTATTTGTATACCACTCCTGGGCATATTCCCAAATGACTCCTCATACTCCCATGTAGGTACTTGCTCATTCTTGTTTGTTGCTATTCTATTCACAATTGCAAGAAAGTGAAACCAGACTAGATGTCCATCAATAGATGAATGAATAATGAAAATGTGGCACATATATAAAATGTAATTTTACTCAACTCTTTACAAAAATTAAGATTTCAGAATAATTGATAAAACAAAAAATGAATATTAAGCAAAGTGACCAAGTCTCTGAAAGACAAAACTGTATTCTCTCTCACTAATTGATTATCCAATAACAAAGGTCAGCCCTGAAAACATTCACACAAGTAGCATTATACAAACTGAGCAGATTTTATTTGTGTACTTATGAACCTCTCTCTCTCTCTCTCTTCTCTCTCTCTCTCTCTCTCTCTCTCTCTCTCTCTCTCTCTCTCTCTCTCTCTCTCTCTCTCTCCTCTCTGTATGTCCTTTCCCTCCTATCTCTCTGTGAGACAATGAAAAAGATAGAATGGATTTGAAAGAGAGAAAGGATAGACTTATAAGAGGGTTTGAAGGGAGGAAAGGGAAAGGGGAAATGGTGGGATTATATAATGATCTCAAAAACTAAGAGAAATAATAAAGGGGGGCTATGAGAGGTATAGACTGTGACACTAGATAGGAGACCATGAGAAGAAAACAAGAGTTGCTAAGAAAGTGTAAGTCAGAGAGAATAAAAGTGAAAAGAAGGTATCCTGGTAAAAAGACACAAGGGAAGAGTAGGGTAAGAGAAACAATAAAAAAATTTATTTGAAAAATGCCATAATGAAGCCTAATATTTTTAAAACAAAATATTTGCTTCCCTGCACAGTAATGACTCAAAATCTCCTAATTTTACAACCTTGAATTGTATTTTTGTTACACTCCTTAAATGATTAAGGTGCAATGTCTGCTGCTGGGAGCTCAAGATGTCATTTGTTGATAGTAACACTATAATGAGTCTAAAATATTTGGGAAGAACAGTTACAAAAGTGTTTTATGCAATGTTTTTGCCATTAAGCTACACATAAAGCTCCCTGAATGGTTCACATTAAATGAAAATATATTCCTGTGAATGTATAAATTCAAGTAAATTTCAAATAATGACATCACATGAGAGCCACACCTTATGTATAGTTTCTCAACACATAAAGCTAATGAGTTATCATTAGTTTCATACATGAGGCTAATGGATTGCACATGGACAGTTCATGAATCTATCTGAAATAGAAATGATGATTAATGTTATCTTATGCAAAGCATTGAGAAATTGGGATACTAATTTCATTTAGATAAAAGGCAATTAAGAACAAAATAGCAGAAAATTGCATATTTTTAAAAAACTCTTAAGTTAAAACACTCAAAATGTTCAGTTGCTTCTTTATGTGGTTAAAGAATTTCTGGTTTATATACTACGTAGAATTTTTCCTATGTTAGAAATAACATGTGGACACTAGAAATGCATGACCTAACATTGGAAAGAATCTTTACATAATTGTTATCAACAATGAAGTTCATTGTCAAATCACTGTCACAAATGCATTGTTCCATAAGATAAAGATAATAGTGATTAATTTTTCCTTTTGAATGTATTTTCTATAAGGGAAATCCTGTAGATATAAACCAAAGGTCTATGACATACTAAAGTATCAAAGGTAGAAAGTTTTAAACTCTTATTAATTAATGAATTAAATATTTTTTTGTTGAGACAGGATTTTATGTCTACCAGGGCCTGCCCTCCAGGCTATGTAGTTAAGGATGAGATTGAACTTCCTCACTCATGGGATTACAAGCATGTCCCACTATCCTCTGTCCATGTAGTACTAAGAAATGAAACTTAGGACTTTGTGTATTCTAAGAAAGCACTCTACCAACTGATCTGTAGCCTCAGCCCAGTTTTATTTTAATATATAAGTATTGTATGTGAATATAGGTGACTGAAAACATGGATACAGATCTCTGCATTAGTAGTAAGATATATATAATGAGATTAATATTTGTTTATGATTAAAGATGTATATAACATATTCACTTTAGACTACTCACAAATCTTTAGATTAAAAGATCTTTTATTTTCTGTTCCATTCATTTGCCTGAAAATTTCTTGATGCCATTTTTAATAGCTGAAAAATACTCCATTGTATAAATGTACAACATTTTCTTTATCCACTGTTTGGTTTAGTAACATCTAGGTTATTCCCAATTTCTGGCTATTATGAATAGAGAGGCAGTGAACATGGTTGACCAAGTGTCCCTGTGGTAAGATGATACATTCTTTGGGTATATTCCCAAGAGTGGTATAACTGAATATTGAGGTAGATCAATTCCCATCTTTCTGAGGAACTGCCACACTGATTTCCATAGTGGCTGTACAAGTTTGCACTCCCGCCAGCAATGGAAGAGTGTGTCCCTTGCTCCTCATACTGACCAGAATGAGCTATCACTTGTGTTATTGATCTTAACCATTCTGGAAGGTGAAAGATGAAATCTCAAAGTAGTTTTGATTTACATTTTCTGATTGCTAAGCATATTGAACATTTCTTTAAGTGTTTTTTGGTCATTTGAAATTCCTCTATTGAAAATTCTCTGTTTAGATCTGTATCCCACTTTTCAATTGGGTTATTTGGATTTTTGAAATCTAGTTTCTTGAGTTTTTTCTATACTTTAAATATTAGCCTTCTATCAGATGTGGAGCTGGTAAAAATCTTTTCCCATTAGGTAGGCTGTTGCTTTGTCCAATTGACGGTGTTCTTTGCCTTTCCAAAACTTTTCAGTTTCATGAGGTCCCACGTATTATTAATTGTTCATCTTAGTGCCTGGGTTAACAGTGTTCTATTCAGATCTATACATTAGCAGTGAGGTATGTATTTGTTTATAGTTAAAGATGTATATAATAACTCATATTTACTTTGGAATAGTCACAAAATCTGTAAGTTAAAAGATCTTTTAACGATTCTAGAGAATACAAATACGTTTTCTAGTAGAAGCAGTTTTACAAAGTGTGCAGATGTCCGCAGGCATACAACTCTGTTGAGCCTATAGTACTAAGAGCTAACTGTTTGAAACCTCAAATACTGATACATGAGGCAAGACGACGAGATGTATGGGGAAAAAGGATCATTCTTTTCTATTTTCCAATTGTCTTTTGGTGTTTGTTTTTTGTTTGTTTGTTTGCTTAAAAATATCAAAAATCTTCCTTTGTTTTTACTAGCATCCTCCCTTCTGTGACATCTAAAACAAAGTTATTTCTGAAAATCTTAGCTCATCCTTACCAGTGTTGGTCACCTTTCACAGATTTACTTTTAATGTACTTAGACATGCATTAAAACACCTTAGATGACTCTGAGATAGTTTGCAACTTTGTCTACAGCTTGTATTTCATACATCAATAAAAGCATGTTTGAAATGCAGCCACACAAATCTTTCCATGCCATTCTTCTACACAGTTCACAATAGTACTTCCAGTCAACTTGAGGTTCTCTGACCTGCTTGCTGCCCCACCTGCCTGCTCTGCAGCCTCATCCAAGACTGTGCATCACACTATTGCACTGTAGTGTCCTTTCTTTTCTCCTTTTCTCACACGTAACCTATGTTCCCCAAATATACTCAGTTTCATGTTCTGTCATATAGCATTTGCTAGTTCCTATTGTAGGGATCCTTGGTTGCTCCTGACTAAGAATAAAGCCAGGGCATTTCTCCATTGGCTTACCCCAGATGTAAGTAATTGTTTAAAAGATGCCAATTAATTTTTATGATGACAGGAAAAATGATTATCATCACTTAGTTTCAGAATGTAGGACAGTTCATATCAAACAGCATACACTTAACAATATTAATTTTTCTGAATGAATCTTTGAAGGAACAAATTGTATGAGAGATTGAAATTATAAAGGTAAATGAGAGACAGACTGAAATAATCAAAAGCAGCTGCTTGTAAATTGGGTGCTTGTACGCCAAATAAATTTATCTCCTTCATTTTCAATATGTTTCTGTGTCTCTGCAGGTTGTGATTTGATCCCAGTACAGTATCTTCGCTGGGGTGACCCTGAGCCCATTGCAGCTGTGGTCTTCGCCTGTCTCGGCCTGCTGGCCACCCTGTTTGTTACTGTGATTTTCATCATTTATCGGGATACTCCAGTGGTCAAGTCCTCCAGCAGAGAGCTCTGCTACATTATCCTTGCCGGCATCTGCCTGGGCTACTTATGCACTTTCTGCCTCATTGCAAAGCCCAAGCAGATTTACTGCTATCTCCAGAGAATTGGCATCGGTCTCTCTCCAGCCATGAGCTATTCAGCCCTCGTAACCAAGACCAACCGTATTGCGAGGATCCTAGCTGGCAGCAAGAAGAAGATCTGTACCAAAAAGCCCAGATTCATGAGTGCCTGTGCTCAGTTAGTGATTGCCTTCATTCTCATCTGTATCCAGCTGGGCATTATTGTGGCCCTGTTTATCATGGAGCCTCCGGATATAATGCATGACTACCCAAGCATTCGAGAAGTCTACTTGATTTGTAACACCACCAATCTAGGGGTTGTCACTCCTCTTGGATACAATGGATTGTTGATTTTGAGCTGCACGTTCTACGCTTTCAAGACCAGAAATGTTCCTGCTAACTTTAACGAGGCCAAGTATATCGCCTTCACCATGTACACAACCTGCATCATATGGCTGGCCTTCGTGCCTATCTACTTTGGCAGCAACTACAAAATCATCACCATGTGTTTCTCAGTCAGCCTCAGTGCTACGGTGGCTCTGGGCTGCATGTTTGTGCCGAAGGTGTACATCATCCTAGCCAAACCGGAGAGAAATGTGCGCAGCGCCTTTACAACATCTACAGTGGTGCGCATGCATGTAGGGGATGGCAAGTCATCCTCTGCTGCCAGCAGATCCAGCAGCCTAGTCAATCTGTGGAAAAGGAGGGGCTCCTCTGGGGAAACGCTAAGGTAACAGTTGTGAGGGCGTAGCAGGGCATGGCTGCTGGGGAAACTGCTGTGTTTGCTTTGGTCTTTCAATAAGGATGTCTGCATGACTCAGACTACAGGACGCAGGGTGCTTTAGGGTTTGAGACTTTCCCTAGTGTTTATTGTAGGATTGACTGAGTATTGTCCAGTTAAATAAGCTAGGGCTAAGAGCATAGAAGTCAAGATGGCTAATAAAACAGTTACATCCTAAGGCAAGTTAGTTCAGACCGGTAGGGAGAACAGAGCTAGGTTATATTTTAGTTGAAGTAGGCAAGTTAAACTCTTTATAGAGATATTTTAACAGCCTAAAAGGACAAAATAACACAATGCCTTTGCATGAAATTCTACTGAGTGAATTAGTTTCCCAGTTCTTTATTGCCTAGAGTTTCATCCCACCTCATGTTCAATGTCATAAACAGCAGCTAATAAGTAACTGCAGTCTATAAATGATCTGGAGTCAAAGGCCAATGTATAAGTGAATTTTTGTGTTATTCTTATAACTGTCCCCATAGATTCAAAATAGAAACCATGAGTCTTGAGAACAAATTCTAAGACATTAAAGTGTTACACGGATTGGTGATAGTTGGAAATAAGGAGGTACCATTCCATGAATTCTTATGAATTATGAGTAAAGATTTCCTCTATTTAGGAAGTGCCTATCAAAATGCTGATCAGGACATCTCTCCTGGAATTTCATAATCTTTCTAAAAATTGTATAAGGAAATGTAAGCTAAATAACTTTCAATTGAAAAGTGTTTTTCAAAAATAATATAAATATCTAAATAATATTTCCTCTGGATGACTTTTCTGTCATCCCTGCTTATTCAAAGCATAAATGATAGTGATGATGAATATGGAGTGTCTGCTGAGGTTTGAAATGGGCCTATAAGATTTTTGGAGCTGTTTAGCCATAAAGCCTAATCTGTTGGAGTTATTAACTTGTACCTTTACCTCATTAAATTCTTTTCTGATTACTTTACATTTCTCATCTCTTCCCACGTAGGTTGTGGTAGACACTTGATAAACTAAGTTGTATCATTTCCTTCTTTGACAAATGCCAGAGAGTCTTGGTTTATACACAGAAGGCCTTCCATATATCTAACATGCTCATATATTTCCTCCATGCCTTCCTGACACCTCTATTAAACACTCCTAAAACTTCTGCAAAATCAGCTTTTCAGATTGTCTAAGACATGTATTTTTCAGACTTTTCTTTCACCAGCCACTTTTTCAAATAAAAATTTTCTAGGGAAAAAATGATTTATAAGACAGACAAGCTGGCATGGGAAGGCAATTGTTTGCCTAGGTCTGAGTACCAAGAACTCAACAGGGAAGGCTCCTTACAAAAAAGCATCTAGTGATGGCAAAGAATGCTGCATAACCAGCTTTTCCTCTGTTTGGATGCTGACATTGTCATTTTGTCTCTGTACTGTATTGACTTCAGATGACTAATTAGGATCACTTCATTTACATCATGGACTGTAAGGAATGGATACACATAGTAGGCACTTTAGTCAAAGTAACATATTGTTATGCTAGACAGCCCTGCCAGTAAATACTAGCAGCAGAAATTACTTAGCTGTACATCCTTTGCCAGGTTTTCTTAGCCTCTCTGAGACTCAGTTCCTCCTCTGATGAATGGAGATTGTGAAGTACAGCTGTTACTCCATTTGAGGACTACATAACATATGCACTTAGCATATATCATATAAAAAACACTTCTTAAGAAGTATTATTTTAATGAACTAAGTTATCAATTGCAAGTATTCTTAAATACCTGAAAGTCAGTTATATACACAAATAGGATGATATCAACAATTAAAAAGGCATCCAAAGTGCAGTGCAAGTTTGTGAAGACTCTGCTCTTTCCAGGCTTCACCATCTTGACATCATGCCAGATCGTTTAACATATCTTGTTTCATACTTTGGTTAGAGCAAGCTCCCTGGGAGTGGAAACCTCTTACCTTTCTGTAGATCCCTCTGTTCTTGGTGCCTAGCTGGACTCACAGTGGCACGCCACACGTAGAAGCAGATCATTAGTGATGTGTTGGTGTATTTGATAAATCAATGAGTTTAGAAAGGTAGTAATGTACTTGGGTTTAGTTGTTTTTGTTTTTGTTTTTTTGTCTTACAATTTGCATAGCACTTTGCAGTGATCATACCAATTTTCATAAGATTAAGCCTGCAGTATTCTGTGTTACAAATATCCCTCACAGGCCTATCACCACCAGTCTCAAATCAAGAAATGGATGGATTGTTAATCACATGTCTTGATACAGTGATACCGTTTCTCTGTAGCTAGAGTTTTCCTTCCTGGCCCATGGTCAGGGCAAATCTCTGTCACCCGCCAGTCCCACAGCCACTCAGACCCGACCAAGTAAACACAGAGACTTATATTGCTTACAAACTGTATGGCTGTGGCAAGCTTCTTGTTAACTGTTCTTACAGCTTAAATTAATCCATTTCTACAAATCTATACCTTGCCACATGGCTCGTGGCTTACCGGCATCTTTACATGCTGTTTCTCATCGTGGCGGCTGGCAGTGTCTCTCTGACTCAGCCTTCTACTTCCCAGCTTTATTCTCCTCCTTGTCCCGCCTATACTTCCTGCCTGGCCACTGGCCAATCAGTGATTTATTTATTGACCAATCAGCAACACACTTGACATACAGACCATCCCACAGCATTTCTCTATGATATTTTACTAATATTTTTAACTATCTCATTTCAACTTTTTTATTTAACTCTTTTTCATTTTATATACAATTCTTTGTTCCCCATATCTTCCCTTCTCCTGATCCCCTTCACCTCCCCCATCCCATTCCCATCTCCTCCTCATACAGGGTAAGGCTTCCCTTGGGGAGTCAGCCCAGGTTGGCATACCAAGTTGGAGCAGGACCCCTCCCCCCTGCATGAAGGCTGAGTAAGGCATCCTACCATAGGGGATGAGCTCTAAAAAGCCAGTTCCTGTACCCAGGATAAGTCCTGGTCCCATTGCCAGGGGCCCACAAAAACATCAAGCCATGCAACTTTCACCCACATTCAGAGAGCCTGGTGCCATCCCATGCAGGCTCCCCAGCTGTCAGTCCAGAGTCCATGAGCTCCCACTAGCTTGGGTCAGCTATTGTGGTTTTTCCCTTCATGATCCTGACCCCTCTTGCTTCTATAATACCTCCTCTCTTTCTTCAACAGAACTCCAGGAGCTTGACCAAGTGCTTGGCTGTGGGTCTCTGCATCTGCTTGCATCAGTCACTGGATGTAGGTTCTATGATGACAATTAGTGTAGAGACCAATCTGAGAACATGAGAAGACTAGCAAAGATAACCAGGCTACAATCCATAACCCCAGAGAAGCTAGATAAAGAGAAGGACCCTAAGAGGAACATGCATGGATCATCCCAAAAGGGGAAAAGGTTAAGATCTCCTGGGTAAACTGGGAGAGTAAAGAGGAGGGGATAATGGGTGAAAACATGAGGGTTTGAGATGGCCTAGTTGGGGCAGGGACAGAGAGGAGAGCAATGAAAAAGATATCTTGACAGAGTGAACCATTAAGGAGTTAGGGAGAAAACTGGAGCTAGGGAAATCCTCACGAACTCACAAGGATATCCCCAGCTAAGACTCCTAGCCATGGTGGAGAGGATGCTTGAACTATTTTTTTAAGTGATCAGAGATAGGATTTCGTGGCAATAAGTATTTTTGATTTCCTTTCCAGAGCCATATTGTTCAGGATATTAAATCTGGAAGTCAGTACAATTAGGTGTTACAATATCAAAATAAAATAAATAAAAATAGAGAAGTACTTTGAAGCAATTGTTGTTGTTTTATGAAACCTTAAAGAAAGCCTGGTCTGTCCATGTGATTATAGCTAAGACAGGCTACAATCTGATTATAGAGAGATTTTCTTTCTGCCACCAAATAGGATATGTGAGTTGGCATATGCTGTTGATGTGGAGAAAAATAATCAGAGAAAGCTGTCATCCTCTTGCAGTGCATCCCATCCCTGCTGCTCTTTTCAAAATGTAATCCTCAGTGAGGGCTGTGACCTCAAAGTCCTTTCCTCTTTTGTTCCGACCTGATCCTAAACTAAAATATTGCTCCTCTTTGATACAGAGTCAAAATGCTCAAAAAGGTACTATTTTTCACATTGTAAGACATAACTCTAAGAATTTACGTCTCCTTCAAACCCCAATTTCGTAAAGGTCGGTGTGTTTCACATTGTCACACCAGAGTTTAGACAATGGGGAGCAAGTAAAAACGGTGCCTCTGATATTTTCATGTTTTCTTCTAAATTACTTCTATTATTTGTACTTTTCAGTGTCTGAATTCTGTCTTGTGCTATTGAGATCATATGTTGGGGTTTAGGAAGGTCTTCAGTAGGTAACAAAAATCCAAAACATCAGGTCTTTAGGGATGAGCAGCTCCTATCCTGGCCCCACTTTGCTCTGCACCATTCCATCTGGTTATGGAGACACCAACTGATATTAGCCCAGGACTAGGTCTGAGTCATGTTTCTCTATGTGATCTCTTTAGGTATATCTTCATCAGCAATCATCCAATCAGAACAACAATGGATGCCTCTCCATTTTAAAGAGAATGATAATGACATACCATAGAACAAGGGATGTTGTAACAATTCAAAGTTTTCTATGATTGTTTCCAATTGTTAATTCCTTGGAGAAGGAACAGAGAGGGACCATACATGTTGAGCAGTATTCCACAAGGATCTATGCCTGGGTTTAAATATAGCATTATTAACTTGAATGAGGTATTTTAGTCTGTTTAATAAACTATGAAATAGGACATAATAATCCTAATTTTAAAGAATAAGGTTCTATATTAATGTTTAGTAACAACACATAGAAATCAGTCAATAAATATAAAACATTTTAGAATTGCAAGAACCATTTTTAGATCCTCATAAACTGGTTCTACTTGTTAGAAAACATATTTGTCAGAATCCTGTAGAAATGGTCTTTATGTCTTACTAAACAAAACTTACTCAAATAGCTACCATAAAGTGAAAAGTAGCTTTTCATTGTCTGTAAAGGGAACTGGATGGGAAAAGTGTGTGGCAATTTTCACTGCATAAGCTGATGAAATTTGTCTGCAACAGAAAGTGGTAATACAAAGCAGTAATAATGGTTGGAGCAATTGAAAAGAATAAGGAGACCGGCAAAGAAGGAAGTAGTGGGAAAAAAGTACAGTGATAATTTAAAGAATATAAATCTGAGAAGTCTTCAGCTATTATCCATTTGCTATGTTCTGCCCACTTTACAGAATTTTTCATATATATTATTCACCTAACATTGATCTCATGAAATATGGCAAGTATCAGCACTCACCTTTTCCAATTTTCAAATTAAGGAACTTGAGGCTAAGCATCATTTGAAGACTTCTCCATAACCTCATAACTTGGATGTAATGAGGCAGTTTTTTAATTTGGGTCTTAGCTTGTCCTCACAAGAGTTGAGCATTTCCCAGTGAACCCTGTAAAATGTATCATGAAATTTTCTTTGGAAAACAAATTATTAGTCTTCCAAGCAATGCTTGAAAAAAAATTCTGTTCTTTGATTAGAGATAAATGCTGTCAAATCTTGTAAGATAAAAACCAATTGTTCATTAATTAACTCTTCCCAACCATTTTCTACTTGAAGTATAAAGGCCTTTTTATGAAAACAACCCTTATACACTTTTGATTTGATTTTATCTACAAATCTCTCCAGTTTTTTTTTATTTGAAGAATGTAAATGTGAGTATTGCTACAGAGTATCTGTAATTTATATGTCAAAGCATTGAATGATAAGCAAGACACTAATAGATGAAGCTGATCATGTAAGTGACACCTCCACAGCATCCGTGGCATCTGAGACAGATATAGCAAATGCTTAAACTTTTGGTAAAAGGGTAAGTTTCTGGCCACAGTTTTATATCAAGAAAAGATCTGTTTTCTTAGCAAAAAAGTGGGCAAAATTAACTTTGAAAGAAATTGGGAGGAAAAAGGGAAAATATAGCTTTACTCTGAGGTAACCCCATTTCTAAAGGCATATGGATACAAGGCAGAATCAGTCTGATCCTTCAGTGTGTTCTAAGGTGAAACAGCTGTTTGCAAACTACTGACAGATGCTGAAGAAGCAGGCAAAGCCATCTAAGATGATGCTTTCTCCCTACACTGGGATTTCTTGCTTTAAAAGCATGCATTATGGCCAGCTCTTGAATCTTGATGGGTGGACTTGGAATTAACTGGCACACATCAGGGAAAATGCAGAAAAGAGGGGGTTTAGAGCCTCTTCAGACAACAACATGTGTCAAGAACACATTTGATGAGAGAAATATATATATATAATGTATATATATATATATACATATATATATGAAATAGCACAGAGAAAACACTTGTAATAATTTATTCTACATAAAAACTTGTTAGTCTCTTATAAGCAGATTCAAAAGAAAACTGACTTGTAAAGATAATTTGATAAATTCAAAAAGACAAATATCGCATTTTCATTCATATGCAGAGTCTATAATACGCATGCATATGTATGCACACACACACATGTTCCTGGGTGTGTGCACACACACACACACACACACACACACACACACACACACACACGCACACATACACACACATACACACACACACACATACTCACATATGTCTGAATATGGTTACAGAGTATCTGTAATTTATATCAATAGAGGAGAGAGAGAGAGCAATTAAATTAGGAAGGTGATCATTAGGAGGAAGGCAGAAGAGGAAAGGGTAATAAATGGGATGAATGTGAGTAAAGTATACGGTATTCACACATAAAAATGTCATAATAAAACTAACTTTTCAAAGAGGGATGATTTCACAAACTCAGAAAGACAGTACCATATTTTTGCTCAGATGTATGCTCATGTTCAGAATTTACAACATTTCCATAGATGTGTAATGTGAAACATGGAAGATGATAGTCTATCAGGGTCCATTTCATCAAGGAAACCCATGAAAGGGGAAGGAGGATCAGAGAGGGAAATGAAAGACTGGATGTGAGCAAAGTACACCGCATTCACATGTGAATTCATAGTGTGTTTATTCATAATGAAACTTCTTGTTTTTTTAAAGGGATAATTTGACAAAACCTAGACAGCACATCTAAACAAACTTTTAAGTATACATGCACACAAAATGATTTTGTACATGCAAAGGACAGCAATTGAACCCAAACTGACCAATTTCCAAATTTCTTCTCTGCTTTGGAAACTTCTTAAAAATAAGATAAAATTTTAAATCTTTAAACATCCTTTAATGTTAGGAAGAAATGGTATGCTAAAGGATTTGCAGTGGAAAACATCATGGCAGCCTACACAGAATACATGCATAAGGTTGTCTAAAGAATGGTTTATGGTCAGTGAGAAGGAGCAAGGGGAGTCAGCTTGTACCTTTGGTGGTGGAGTGAGAATTGCTTGGAGCTCTGAGTGCATAAGGAAAAAGCACGGCTCATTCTGACTGATCCAGCACTTTTCTGGGAAGTGAAGCTGGTTTCCCTAGAGCACAAAGGAAAAGGCCCAGAGTCAGTCATTCAACTCACCAAAATAGCAAAGGGAGAATCTTATTTAAATAGGGATGAGTCACTATAGTTTTGTTTTTAATAGAAACATGCTATTTATGCATCAATGTATAGAGGTCCCTGTGATTAACATTTTGGTTCTAGACACTAATTTCACACGTGACATGGTGCAGCATCAAATCATTGTCAAGGGGATAATGCCAGGCTTCCATTTAAGTCCTTCACTTCAGCTGCAAATTGACAAATGAATGTAAAACCAGTCCTGATTTAAATAAATCATTAAAGCTGTTAAATCTGAAGTTCTAGGTCTGTAAGATTGTGAATTTCCAGGGACATGGAATTGAGGTCCTAAGATTCAGTGAGCCTTTCATGGCTAAATTAGTAGAAGAGAAAAACCCTCCCTAGGAATTATGGTCAAGTTGCAGTATCATTAGTATTGTTGCTGCTAACTTAATTTTAGAAACTATCACTTTCCACTTTTGTTTTAATTAACTAATTAACTTTGCTTTGATTAACATTGTTATGAGAGCTTACTTAGGCTATCTACTAAACCAACTATTATCTCATGCACATCCATTGACCAAATTAAACGTGCCTGGAATTCCAATACACTCCAAACATTATCAGAGCTTGAATGGTCCCAATTGCTTAGAGTCCATTAAGGGGTTATTAGTCTGTGTGAAATGATGTGTGTGCTATTTCTCTCTCTATAGAGTCTTTGACTCTTCTGTCTCTCTGGATCCTTTTATTTTCCTAGGCAAAGATTCCTTTAAAAAAAAACCCAATCAGATTAAATCAAGTCACATAGGTTCCCTCATCTGGATTCTTAGAATATTTGTGCATTTCACACACATACTTAACACCAGTTCATCTTACTTATTCATGTGTCTTTACTGAGACTGATCATTGTCAGGATCTGTGCGAGGTTCTAAGGCACACATGCAATGTTTAGTACATCACACAATCTTTTTACATCTATTAAATGCTGTCTTGAATATATTTATATTTTCCTTACTGTCTGACCCATAGCAATGCTCCATAGAGCATGCATACAGGATGGGTTGATCATGAGTCTGTTAGGCAGCAGATCTCAAGGCTCATATAGCACACAGCATTCACATGTAAGGATTCATAATGAAACCTGTTGTTTAAAATAAAACAAAAAGGTGATTTGATAAAACCTAGACAGCACATCTTGTAAGTACATATACACATAAAGTGATTTAGTACATGCAAAGGACAGCAGCTGAACCAAATGTGCCCAGTTTCCAAATGTCTCAGCTTAGGAAATTTCTTAAAAGTAAAACTTTATTTTCAGCACAGTAGAGAAAATCTATTCACTCTGTTGGCCTCATTGCCAAGATTTTATCTAACAACACTTGGTCCTTAAAATGTAAGAAGCATCTCAAAAATCACACTTCTCTTGAGTACCTACTCTGCAGTCATAATCCTTTCACATCCCGAGGATTCAGAGATCAAAGCAAACTAAACAAAACAAACACAGAAACAAGAAATGCATCCTTGGGCTTATCTTAATCTCTTGAAGGACACAGACTGGAAACAAATGAATTTAGTGACATGATGGAGTGCTGTGATAGGAGTCTATGTTAAACAAGGGTGAACAAAGGTAAGCTTTGTGAGAAACTGGGTCTCTAAATGAGGAGTTCAATCTGTAAGTTTAATTCAGGGAGGTTCTGCACATTAGAACCCAGACTCTTCCCCCTGGGTACTGTAAGACAGTCCCTAAGTATTTGCAGCTGTCAGGATATCTTCCAAGAGCTGCTCCTTCCCTCGTCAGATGGCTTTGCTTGTAGCCACTCTCTGCCTGACCTCTTCCTAATCCCCTTGTTTTCAGACTTCTAGCTGAGATGGGCAGGGAAAGGAAGCAGTTCTTGTTTTCTCAAGAGCCAAGCCTCAGAGAGTCATCAGTCTTCAAACTCCCCCAGTGTCCTATCCTTAGCTCCATCCATCAAACACTCAATAACTTTACTTGTCAAACAAATCTCTCGTGACCACTTTCCCTTCCCCACTCCCAATCAATACATAGGTGTCCTCCACCTCTTCTCCCTCCTGGAAAACAGTAAAATTCTTGTGTGCTAACAGTGGATGGCTTCACCTTTCATACACTAGCACACACTGATCAATTATTTTATGACAATTACTATGCTAAATTATTTAATATATATCTCATTAGATATTCACAGGATTTTAAATTTTATTAACATTCAGAAAATTTGCATAATATTTAGTGGTAGAAATTATTATTCTTGGCTCATAGATAAGAGAATAATCATAAGTAGGTGAATAGAAGCAAAGTAAAGCCTTTAGTTGGTGAATTAATAGGTAGTGGAACAAAAATTTTGATTCAAACCCAGGGACACAAGTATTCAAAGTCCTTTTCTATTCAAATAAAGCCTCTCTGATAGTCATTTTCTCAACCACATATCATATTTTTTCTCTGTAATTATTATTCAATAAGATCATGGTAAATGTAGTTCTGCCTTATGTGATACATATTTATAGTCTCTGAAATGAATAAAGGTCACAAGTGTATGGACAGTCAAGTTGACATCATGGAACAACTCATCCTGTTCATGTCTCTAATGCTTTAAGCTGGAATTGCTATGTTGTGGTTAAGTGGGTCTTGCCTTAAAGAGTACATTCTAATCCTAGCTCCAACCCTTAAAATATGGAGCTATAGAGCAAACATTTAAACTCTTTGAGACTCTACAACACAAGAACAGAAATACTTACCTCACGGAGTGTCTATGTGGTATTGATTATGTCCCAAATTCCAAATTCATCCAAAGTCAGCTTCCTCCTCGTAATTATAGAGTTATCCTAGCTCAGGTCCACCCACTACACAGCTCAGGTGACATAATGGAAAAGAAGATTCCACAGCTTCATTCTTCAAGAAATCAGTTCCACAAGAACATTTAAGTTCAGAAGGAGTTAGATTTATTAGTGAATCATTGCTCAATTCTAGGGATTCATGATCCTCCAAATCTCCATTGCACTCTTTGGTGGTAGGTTTAAGAAGTATTATCTGGGTGTTTATTTTTGTTTGTTTCTCTGTTTTTTGTTTGCTTGGTTGTCTTCTTCTTCTTCTTCTTCTTCTTCTTCTTCTTCTTCTTCTTCTTCTTCTTCTTCTTCTTCTTCTTCTCCTTCTTCTTCTTTGGGGGCAGGTGATCTTTCTTTAGACCTTAATGTGGTTTTGGGGTTTTAGCCAATTTTCAATTTTGTGTTGTAGTTCTGTTGGTGTATTTATAGTCCTTCATAGTAAGTATGATTTTAGCTTGTGGAATTATTGTGAGTTAAGTGTGTAGGGATTAAATAATGACTTCATGGAGGAACCCCTATGCTCCCATAACATGAAGCTCCCTGGTGAGGCAAGTATATGCCTATATTATTCACTTTGGCTTAATAAAAATGAATGAATAAGAAATTGAGAAACATAGTCACAATTTCTCTCCTGGTCACAAGTTTCCTTGATGCCTCTTCTATTGTCTTCTGTCACAAGGGCCTCTTCAGATTATGAATGTTGCCAGAAAATGTGATTCCCAGTTGTTGAGTTAAAGTGGCACAGAGAAAAATGCAAATTAATGATGCCATTTTCTTTTATTTATCCACGTGCGTTTCTTAGTACAAGCTTTAAAAAGAAAAAGGCCATGGCTGCAAAAAAAAACATTGAATCCATCACTGACCTTGTTCTTCCAAAATAAACAAGAACTCAAAACCAAAGCACAATGAATATAATGAAGTTCCCAATTTAAAAAAATGAATTAGAAGAAGCATTTATTAAGCAGGTCAGATATCATTATTTCATGGAATCAAGTCCCTAAGCCAAGAGTTTCTTATTTAGTGTGTCTAAGGTGATGGGAAGTGTTGCTGGTTGTTTTGTTTGTTGGTTTACTTTTGTTTCTTGTCAACTTAATACAAGTTGGTGTTATTTGGTAAGAGGGAACCTCAAATGACAAAATGCCTCCAACCCACTGGCCTGTGGGAAAGTCTGTGGAGCATTTTCTTCATTATTGATTGATGTAAAAGGATCTAGTCCACCAAGGACAGGGCTATTCTGAGCAGGTAGTACTGAACTACATAAAAGGTAAGCTTGGCACGCTATAGGAAGCAAACCAGCAAGCAGTGTTTCTCCACAGTGTCTACTTCAGTTCCTGTCTCTCGGTTCCTGCTTTAGATAACAATGTTTATCACAGCAACAGAAATCTGACTAGAATGAGTTGGGACCAGAAAGTCTGTATATCTAATGAACTCCCAAGTGATGCTGAGGGTTCTGGTTTAAGAATAATTTCATAGCCAGGCATGGTGGCCCATGCCTTTAAACCCAGCACTAAGGAGGCAGATTTCTGTGAGTTTGAGGCTAGCCTGGTCTGCAAAGTGAGTTGCAGGACAGCAAGAGCTACATACAAAGACCCTGTCTCAAACAAAACAAAACCAAGCACAAAAGAAACAAAAAGAATCATTTCATAGCTATCCTTCCAAAGCTATGAACAAAACTACTTGTTGTTTTTATTATCTGCCTTAAAAGAGAGGTTGTGTGGTCTGTTCAACATTACACAGCTGGCTAGGAGCACAAATGAGACTCAAACTCAAGGATAGCTGAATCCAAATGCTACAGTCCTTCTACAGTAGCATGATTGACAAGTTGTCAAGATATATCAAGTGGGTAATTTTCCTCACTATTTGTTCTCTTTTAGGGATTTTGTTTAAGTTCGTCATTACCTGCTCAACTGAGGATAACATAATAACTCTTATTTTTAAAAGGCTTGATGTTGGTTGAATTAAGTGCATTTTCCACTCTGCCCTTCACAGAAGTTTCAGTTTATCTCCACTTTCTGAATGAGGAGCATACCCTTTTGCTTCACTAGAACTAATGTCCAAATTAAGAGAGAAGTTGTCATTCTGTATTCAGGTTCAAGTAAATCACTATATCAACACTAAATGGAAGTGTATGGTTAACTAGCAGGGGGTGTGAAAATGCATGAGGAAATGACTTGGTTAGAATCTCTGTATGGTCAAAATATATTTCCATAAAATCTACACCTGAAGCAAGCTGTATTTTTCTTGATTTGACAAAATATCTGACAAGAAGCAGCATCATGAAGGAAAGGTCTATTTTGGTTTACAGATCAGGGGATACAATCCATCATTGTCTAGAAGACATAGCAGGCAAGGTAGCGGGAGGCTGGCTGCTCACACTGTGTCATAGTTAGGGTTACTATTGCTGTGATGAAACACCATGACCAAAGACAATTTGGGGAGGAAAGGTTTTATTTCACTCACAATTCCATATAACAATAGTTCACCATCAAAAGCAGTGAGTGCAGGAACTTGTAGCTAGAGTTTTCCTGCCTGGCCCACAGTCAGGACAAATCTCTCTCACCTGCCAGTCCCACAGCCGCTCAAACCCAACCAAGTAAACACAGAGACTTACATTGGTTACAAACTGTATGGCCGTGGCAGGCTTCTTGCTAACTGTTCTTATAGCTTAAATTAATCCATTTCCGTTAATCTATACCTTGCCACATGGCTCATGGCTTACCGGCATCTTCACATGCTGTTTCTCATTGTGGAGGCTGGCAGTGTCTCTCTGACTCAGCCTTCCACTTCCCAGCTTTATTCTCCTCCTTGTCCCGCCTATACTTCCTGCCTAGCCAATGGCCAAAAAGTGTTTTATTTATTGACCAATCAGCAACACATTTGCCATACAGAACATCCCACAGCAGGAACTCAAGCAGGGCAGGGACCTGAAGGCAGATCATGGAGGGGTGCTACTTACTGGCTTACTTCCTATGGCTTGTTCAGCCTGCTTTCTTATACAACCCAGGATCAAATGCCCAGAGGTTGTACCATCCTCAATGGGCTGGGTCTTCTCACATCTATTATTAATCAAGAAGATGCCCCACAGACTTGTGACCATGGACCAAACTGATAGAAACAACCCCACACTTTCCATCTTAACTTTTGTCTTTGCTGTATCCTAACATTTTTACTCTGTAGCCCTGCAGGGTCTTAGAAAGAAAGTGTAAAGGTCAGGACCAACTTACTCTATTGATGAGAGTTAATAATACCAGTCAGTGCATTCTACTAGAGAAAAATCAATCATGACATTGGTTGATTTGGGCACCTCTGCCAGGGGTCCTCTATCCACTGGGTACAAGGCCATGAGTGGGAATGGACCAGGTCAAAATTAAACTTTACCGTTCAATGGACAGAGATCACATTTTTCCAGGACAGTAAAGGAGCCAGTTGTTCTAGCCCGAAAGACAAGAAAGCAGTTGTTTTCTTTTCATTGAATTATGAAATGGAAAGGGAAAAGATGACTCAACATTCTTGTACAAGATAAATCTAACTTTAATATTTGCTTTAATTTAAAGTATTTAATCTAAAGTATGTGAAATATCTGATGGCACTTGAGGAAAACTGAGCAAACCGACTTCAGTGAAATACTTTAAAAGGTACATTTGCAGAATGCTGATATAAACCAGAGTAAAGCAGACTCGGGCTTTTGATATCTTTCCTGGTCTTTTTTCACCTTCAAACTCCAAATCCCTGCATCAAAGCACATGTTATCTAATTTCCCCTTGGACATTTCCAGAAGCTTTCATTTAATTGTATTCACTGTGCAGACACTGCTTTGCGATGGCATCTCCAGGGAGAAGAGTGCCAGACATAAAGGGAGTTGCGAGCTGAAAGGAGCAGACAGCCTTTAAACTCCAGGGCATTTCTGACCATCCTTAGTGGTTCTAGTGAAGCAGCAGACCTTATGTGTCAACTGTTTATAGACTCTCTTCCTCTCCTTCTCTCCTCCCTCCCACATACAACCTGCCTTCCAACTCAACCTCCCAGCCCTTAGCATTCCGCTCCTTTCCTGGCCATTGGATGGCAAACTGAAGATTCTCTGGGTAGCCTCCATGAGAGAGTATATGTGCTCAAACTATGCAGAGCTGTATGTAGCCCTGGTGCAGGACTGCCAATGTGGGCTTTTTCAGAGTTTTATATTAACTGAGGCAATTTTTCTCACAAGCAATAATAATAGTGGACATGTTAGTTCCCAGATATGCACCAATCGAAGAAGGTTCCTAATGTACACACCAAAATTTTACCTATTGGTTTTGCAATCAAAATAGGCATGATATTTCCACACCTGTGGAAACAGCAGGGCATATTACAGCTGGAAAAAGTCAGCATCATTTCCATGAAGACTAATACTTTATTTAAAAATCTTAATCTTAATCTTAAACATCAGCAGAGAGTCTGGCCTAAATAGCCTCCAAATTCTCATTTTTAATGATAGAAATCTCTTTCAAATTCCATAGGTCATACTTCAAGTGTTTGTTCCCAGAATCAAACTGTTATTTAATATCTTTTACTTACTGGTAACAGTGCATACTCTCTCTTCAATATAACAACCTAAAACGAACACATTCAGTGCATTATGCTGATGACTGCTTTACAGAGATGAGAAACTTGATCAAAGTGGCAAATGGCTAAACTGGAGTTTGAATTCTGCTGATAAAGTTGAGAGTTTTGGCTTTAAAACTTCAGTAAAAGCCAAGGCTCTCTCTGAGGCTAGCACTGTGGAATAAGAAGTAAATCTGTTGAGCCACTTTTCCTATCAACTCACTTCCCAAGGGGAACAAAGTCTGGTGAAAAAAGAAGACAGCCTTTACTAGTCATAGAAAATGATATGAAACATTTTATACTTGAATGCTCAATATAAGTAAGAAGTAACTAGAATCAGTTAGTGGTTGCTAAATGAAAAAGAGATAGTGTTTGATAATTCCTCCAACTATTGCTCTATTTAAAATCAGTCTCTAAGATACTCAGCCAAAAGTTTAAATATGTCCAACCTATAGGAGGGGAGGTGGAGTGTCATGGGCAAGGCAAAGGTGATGGATGAGTGGCATAAGGCTGATGGTAGTTCCTAGCACAATGAATATGTTTAGTCCTTCATAAACATTCACTGAATCATTAAAATAAGCTATACAATGGTCAGCATTAGCAATCCCATGTACAAATTAGGAAACAGAAAGATGATGAATTTAGGTAAACTGCCCAAGATCATATCGCTCAAAGTGTTAGACCTCGAGTTCACAGTCAAGCAATTTGACTCTGAGGTCTTAGCCATGGCTACCAGAGATTAAAACACTAAGGTTTTGTGAATAAAGATAGTGAAATCTTTGCAGGAATAAACAGAAGGCTGATATCAAGAATGGTATCTGGGAAGCTATCATTGCAGCTATCAGTTATATTTTAACTGAGTATCCCCTTCGACCATCTCAACCAACAGACGAATGATTTATTGTCTTCTCTACTTCTGCTAACCACTATTCTGTCCCCTTCTCCTTCTGCTCTTTATTACCATCCAGCGCATGTCCAAAAGTGACCTGACTTGTTCATGAAAGCAAACACACAGCAGGAGGACATGTTAAATTCATTGCAGACAACACCAACTGGAAAAGAACTAGTAGAGATGGCAGACCATTTTCTTGAGGACAAACCGATTAAGCATGGGCTTTCACTCCCATCTGTTATAATTTACCTGTATTTACTTTTTATCAATAGAGACTATTTTTAATATTATTCCTTAAAATGAGTAAAACTCCAGGAGCTAGAGATATGGCTCAGTGGTTGAAATTACACACTGGTCTCTCCCAGGAAAACTGAGTTCGGTTCCCAGTACCCACATAAGGCAGCTCACCACTTCCTATAACTTCAGCTCCAGGAATTCAAAAGCCTCTGGCCCCTGAAGACACCTGCACTTACATGCACATATCCATTCAGAGACATGCACATACCCATACACAGACACACACATACATAATACACACATATAAAATAAAACAATATTTTAAAGTGTTTTAAAATTTTTCATTCACAATTAATGTATCATTTCTATCCCCCCCCACCTCTCCAACTCCATGTCCCCTTGACTCCCTCTCAAGTTCATTACCTCTGCTTTAATTATGCAATTAATGGGTACTGACAGGAGAATCAGTCTTCTTTAGGGACTAGCTCCCTGATAGGTTATCCAATACCAAGTGATCAGCCCCTAAAGACATACATATACAGGCAACAATAAATTGACTCAATGGGCTGTATTTATAAATCTTTTTAAAATAAAGAAATGCAAATTTTAAAATGTAAGACTCTAGAGGGTATATTTTCAAAGTGATCAATTAGAATTATAAATCAACAACAATTTCCTAAATACTCATTTCGTGCAAATATTTAAGTAAAGTTTCAGAATGACTTGACAGTGTGAATCATTTTAATATATAAAGCATGTCAACAGAAGAAACTATTTTGATCAAAAAGTTTTTAAAAAATCTTCTTTTCTAGACCTCATAGCTGAATTTTTTTTCATGTACACCTTCTGTGGATAAAAGCTACAACTGGAACCCAATTTCTCAAACTTGTATCATTGCTGACATTTCAATTCCCCTGACCCTTCAAATCCAGCCAGTCATTTCTCACACCTGTTTTATCTTCTTTAGTGTATTCTCATTGATATTACCAAGGACTGTGTCCTCAAAACACTCTGTTATCATGACTGACATGATCTGCATTGTCTTACCAACCCTCAATGTCCCAACACTAGCCTTCCTCTCGGAAGCCCCCAGACACATACAACCTGACAGTGCCAAACTGCACCAGTTGCAGAGACACACCAACCACAGCCATCTCTTTGCTTGCTGTGCTTGTGCCCGTAAATAGATTATCCCCTCTGCTTTTACCAATGCTTGCTTTTCATCTCTTCAGTTTTCAGTCTAGAAAACACACCCTCACCCTCCAATTCCTAGCCCAAATGTTAAAATGATTTTGTAAATTATCTGTACATAAGGCTTTCTAAATCCCTTCAGGTAGAACTCATCAGATTTTATTGTATTGTTAATTTATTTATTTATTTATTTTTAGTTGTTGGGCACATAAAACCATACCTAGTGTCAGCTATACGGATGGGTAAAGCAAGAAGATTTCATGAGTCCAAAACTTCAAGACATAATTATACAATGTAGTAAGACCCTATATTTAAGAATGCACATAATTTTGCTTGTTCTCTGAGTAGATTATGGTAATACAATACATATAAAATGGTAAGATTCGGGTGCCATGCATTGGATTATGTGTTTCCCTACCATATTAAATTCTGAGCTGTTTTAGGCATTGTCTTCCTGCTCTCCATCACCAGCAATGAGAAAGTGTCTACTTTTAGAAATTTCTCTCATAAATATGTGTTCAGTGACCAGCAGTGATTCACTTCTCTAGTATCTTAGTAAATAACACCTGGTGGTGAATCTGTACTAAATTGTAGCTCATTTTTTCAAAGGAATAAGTCATTCTTTATTTTTGAATTAATTAGCTGATAGTTAGTCTTTCACTATTTCACAAATATATAAAATATATTTTACTACATTCCTCTATATCATTCTCTATTATGTATCCCCATTGCCCTAATTCTTGCTTACTACTTCCTCCAAGTACATACACCATTTAAACATACTTCCATCTGCCTCTGGACCTGTAAAAGGAAATGCAAAGATTTAGATCTCATAGTTATAGTCTTATAGATAATATACTTAAGGTATTTTATTTTGGAAGAAAAAAAGCTTTAAAATGATTAATTGAAAGATTTGGCTTTGTGATAATTGAACTATCTTTGTGGAGATATAATGTCTGGCTGATCTTGATGGATGGCATATAAAACAGTCTCTTTAAAAAATGAATCAGTGTTCCTGAATAGTGTGATTACAGTGAATTTTAATTTGTATGTGATATTATTGGTCTCATTCATTACTATCTAAATTTGATTAAAACATTTTTCATTAATTGATGGAAGTTGAATAGATGGTAAGGTAAACTGGGAGTCATTTTTTCTTTCTTTTGAAACACTCAATATCTTTAGAAATATTTGTTTTGACGCTTAGTCTGGTGACTTATGCCTTTAATCCCAGCACTCTGGAGGCAAAAGTAGGCAGATCTCTGAGTTCAAGGCCAGCCTGGTCTACAAAACAAGTTCCAGGATAACCAGGGCTACACAGAGAAACCTAATAGAAAGAAAGAAAAAGAAAGAAAGAAAGAAAGAAAGAAAGGAAGAAAGAAAGAAAGAAAGAAAGAAAGAAAGAAAGAAAGAAAGAAAAAGAAAGGAAAGAAGGAAGGAAGGAAGGAAGGAAAAAAAGAAAAAAATTTAACTAGTGCATCATGGAAATGGCTTAGGTGTAACATGTCTGGAGCATGCAGTCATGTCTCTTTCAGAACATAAAACTTCAAGTGAGAGAAAAGTAAGTCTCAGGCATAATTATTCAGGTTATCAATTCTGTCTTTCCCTTGAGCTCCACTTCTTCGGTGCAGATAGAAAAGACAAACTAGGGGAAATAGGCAATCTCTTTCTCTAGCTTTCTGCATAAATTATCTTTCTTTAATCATCCAGCCATCCTTTTTCTGTTTCATTTTCTGTATCACGTTTCCCAGACCTCTCCACTTGCATACAAAACATTTCATAGTTCCTGTATTTTGTTAGGTGGTAAGAATTGTGCTGTACTTGGTGACTAGTATAAGAACAAAGGAAAAGGGGCTAAGGAGGTGATTCCATTAGTAAAGTGCTTGCCACAGAAGCAAGAGGACTTGAATTCAGACCCCAACACCCATGTGAAAATCTAGCCATGACAGCGTGAACCTGTGATCCCAGGGATAGGGAGGCAGAGACAGAAGCATCCAAGTGACACGCCTCTTATTTCAACAATGCCATCCCTCCTATCTTCCTAGCTTTTTTAAGATTCATCTTGTGCAGCTCTTAAGTATAAAATGTCTTCAGAAAATAGACTGCTGATATGAACCTCAAACAGTCCTCATACTTGGCTTTCTACAAAGCATCTATTGATCATGGAAATCATCCTCATCCATGTCACCTCTACCATCTTATGTCTTGTAAAATGTCATTCTTCACTGTGAAGTTCACAGGCTGCCCACATTAATGACTACCACTCATTTAGATGGTTCTGTGCATATGTATTCATGCATGTATACATATTGTGAGAGAGACTGGTGTCTTTAAGCTATTATGCATATTATGTCATATTTTGAATTACATTTTTAATTTTATGTTCAAATTTTAAGCTCTATACAATACGTAGTAATCTTCTTTCTCACTTTTATTGCTCTTTGCTTTTGTTTTTGTTTTCTGAGACAGGGTTTCTCTAGCTCTAACTGTCCTGGAACTCACTATGTAGACCAGGCTGGCCTCAAACCCAGAGATCCGCCTGCCTCTGCCTCCTGAGTGCAGAGATTAAAGGTGTGCATCACCACCACTCTTTCACACTTTTCAATGCTGTAGGCCTTTATAGGATTATTTTCTTAAAAGTCATAAAATTTTTTTATCCATACTCCAGTCAAATTACAACAAAAGTATTAACACATCAAAGTTCTTTTTTTTTTTTGAAGATAAAACGAAAATCAGTGTAACCAAACATAGGATAATTTTGGTGAACTTGGACTAAATTTTAACACTCTGACTTTTAATGTTTATTCACTAGTACACCTGAAAATAATTCACTGAGAATGTATAATATACCTGGAAATGCTCTGAGCATAAAAGATAAAGTCACGAGTCAAATAAAATCACAGTTCTCACCTACTATCAGCAATAACGACAATAAAACATATAAAATACAGAACATTAATCACTAAAAAAATGAACTGGTGTGATATGTAGAATGAGGTAGATTGGAAATTACTTTATACATTTTTAGAGAAGGTATCATGAATTCCTCAGTGAGTGAGCTGAAAGGGCATATAGGTATGAATGAAGAAATATAACATGAAGAGTTCTCAGAGACAGAAAGTAAGCATTCTGAGAACAAGGAAGAGCAACTCAAAATGATCTTGAAGCAGGAATGAGATTGAAAATTTAAGACACGAGCCAACTGTCCATTGTAGTTGAAGTAAAACAGGGAAGGGAAATGGCAGTAACAGTCTGGTATCTGGATGGCTAACTGGGTGAAATGCAAATTTTATATTTTCTCCTATCTATAACTGGGAGATTCAGAGAGTTTCAGTGGTTACATGAAAAGATGGCTATATTAGAAAGTGTCCTGGTGTTTGTAGATAGAATAGAAATAAAATAGAAATGAAAGAAGTGGATCTTGGGTGTACATTAAAATAATAGGTAAAATGGTATGATGCTTTCCATTAGCTAGTGCAGTTACAGAACTTGATGACTGATTGAATGTGTTTTATAGAGGAGAAAAGGAAGAGTTAAGGTTTTCACTGTAAACAAGAGGATTGTGAATGATGAAGAGTGAAAAAAACAGAGTGACATTAGGAGAGCCATGAGCTTTTAGTGACGATGGAAGTCAGTGAAGGAAGATGGGCTGTGAGGAGAAAGGTAAACGGGTAAACATGTTTGGAAAATGATGGAATTGGTTCGGAAATTTCAAATTTCTGGAAAAATGGGGTAAAGACTAGGGAGTTTGGGTGTGGAATATAGTTTGGTAGAATAAAGAATAGAGACCATAGATATTGAAATATTATAGGGGTGTTAGTATCACTTGAGCCTCCAGAGACTCAATTGGTAAGTTATATCACGAAAGGAAAGGGGTGGGGGGGTTCAGATATGATATCTTGGCTAGCAACTCTAGTTACAAAGAAGTCAAGATAAATGGCAGGGAGTTTTCATTTAATATGCAATCAAATTGGTAAAGAGAATAAGGAAACACAATGTTATACCCCGTCTCGTTAAGGAAGCTCTTTCTCTCTCTCAAAGCCCAGGCAGAAGTGCAAATGACATTCATTCACCCATCTTTCACTGTTAGATCCTAGATTCAATAACATAAACTTTAATAGAATTTTGAAATTAAAATGCTGATGAGACAGCCGAAAGTCACACTGGTATCACTGTGAGCATGTAAGTCTCCTCCAAAGTTTATTTGTGATGGGCATCATAAGCACACTCACTTGCTTGTCTCATATTCCTACCCAAACTACACTAGACAGTCCCTGCAGATTTCTAAACTGGTGAGTGCAGAAATAGGCAAAAGATCTTAGAGCTTGGCAGCCTCCGATATGGACATGACACTCCAACACCAGGACATAGACTGGTGCTGACAAGGATGTGATGAACAGGCCCCCTAGAGGGCAGCAGAGCCCTAGTAAATTAGAGACTTCTGAAGCAGGTGGGAGAGGGTTTATGGGGCCCTTCTCTGTTGGAGACACATGAGAATGCACACATTTATGGAGAAGGAACCAAGGAAAGCCCAGTGAATGTAAGGAGTTCAGCAATATGGGGGGAGGGGGTTATAAGTTGGTGACCAGGTATCAAAAATAAATAGGCTTACAGAGAGAATGGGCAGGTAAATGCTGTTGAAGGAAACCCAGGTCCTCTGCTTGGTGACTGCTGTTACCCAGGCAATAATAATAAACAGATACCATTTGCTAAAGAACATTACTCAGCACATTGTCTGCCAAGGTTAAGCGATATATTTTGAAACTTCAGCACTAGGCATGCAGCTGAGTGTAGAAAGCATCCTTATAACGAACAAAGTCCTGGATGAAGAAAGTACTGTCCTTCCCCCAGGCCATGCCTCTCCATATAGTAGACCCAAAGATGTAAGCAGCAACCTCAGTAAAGAGTTGTGGGAACCATAAGCCTTTGTGGGAGTCACAGAAAGCATACCAAAGGGGGGATAAAAGGGAATCGTACAAGAAGGGACAAAACGGTGTCAGTGAACACTAAGCAGATGTGCCCATGCTGGATGAGGCATTTTTTTCTCTTTGTTCTATCCCCTCTAACTTTGCTAGGCCTTTTCTGAAATTCTCTACCATCTTTTTGTTTCTCGTCCACTTATTCTTTTATGCAGGATATTTGTTTGTTTGTTTGTTTGTTTGTTTGTTTGTTTGTTTGGAAACCCAGCAGAAATTTTACTGTTGTAGACACTAGGATACAATGATGTTTCTGACTTCATGGAATTCACAAAACTGTATTTTATTGTGGAGAACCAGACAGTTATGTGCAAGAGAGCAAGCTCACCCAGCATGTGTGCCACCATCTCCTTCCTCTGTGTACCTTGTCTTACTTCTAGACATGAAAGAGAAAAACTAGGCTTTTGGGTCTACTCTGCTTCATCTACATGAGGAATAAAGGTATCAGAAAAAGAATGTTCTTTCACAGAATGGAGTTCTTCAAACCACTTACACTCATTTAAAATAATTGTTAGTAGTAATTGTGCACAGCCTGCCTCTCAGGCCAGAGTAAGATCTCCTTCCACTGTAGCTTTTTTCCATTTTAATTCTAGGAATGTGGCCTTTCCAACACTAAATAAGTAACTGTTGCTACCTTCGCCAAGTCGGTGTTGTCTAATTGTTCATGTATGTTGGGCTTGTTTGTCATCTCAATTAGATTCTAACTTCCTCTCGGGTACAGAGGCTATAAAGTACATTTTCTTCATGCAATTACAAAACTGGTATCTACTATAAAAAGTACACAACATTTGTGTGTATAGTGTATGGTCAGTAGCACCAAATTTGAACCCCAATATCAACATTTATTAGTTCTTTGAGCTATAATTACCATGTAAATGAAGTTATTGGTAATGTAGTATCACAAGGCTGTTTGAGACAACGTACAGAAAGTCCCTAACATGCTGCCTGGCTTCATTTTCATCCTCCTCTGTTTTTGAATCCATAGGCTTCCACTTTGATTTTTTAATTGGTTTTTCTTTTTCTATTAGTTATCTCTTTAGTAATTACAGTTCTTTTCTTTAATCTAATGTTCTAGAGCACAAGCCTGAGAGTCCACCAGTCCAAATGTGGGCCCTGGCTCTGTCCTCTCTAGTTGTCCAACATTGAGCCACTTATTATACTACTCTGTCTTGTATTTATAGAATCACATTCATATAGAACTCAGCCCACAGGGTGTTTGCAAGATTAAATGCTCAAATCTCTATAAAATGCCAATCTTATGAGAGAAGTAGTTTTGTTCCCATTCTTCAAAGAAGAAATAAAATTACATATGCTGTTCAAAATCATATAAATAAATGGCTATTCTAGTTTGCTTTCCATTGCTGTGCTAAAACATCTCAACCAAAAAGCAACCTGGAAATGGAAGGATTGTTTCATCTTACACATTGCAGTATGTCATTGAGAGATATCAATGCAAGAATTATGGCAGAGTAGGAAATCCAGCAGAGCAGGGACTTGTAATAGAAATCATGGAGTAATGCTACTCATTAGTTTAATCTCAGGCTCATCTTCAGCTACTTTTCTTACAGGGCTCAGTCTCACAAATCCAGTGATAACACTGCTCACAGTGGGCTGGCCACTCCTAAATTAATTAGAAATCAATAAAATGCCCAACAGCCATGTCCATAAGCCAATCTGAATGAAGCATGTACATAGGTTTTGGTTGGTTGGTTGGTTGGGTTTGGGGTTTTTTATTTCTTGGTTTTTGTGAATACCTCATTATTCATAAAGGATATGAGCATCTGGGAATTTTTATTATCTACAAAAACTCTTATAAAGAATTCCCCATGGGTACCAAAGGTATGTGAATACCTCTGTATGTTAGTCACATTCATCCATGATATACTCCTGTATTTCTAAATGCCCATACAACTAGTTCCTAGTTTAGTGCCTATCTTAGATAGGGTTTCTAATGCTGTGAAGAGGCATCATGACCATGGCAACTCTTATAAAGGAAGACATTTAATTAGGATGGCTCACTTAAATTTCAGAGGTTCAGTCCATTAGCATCATGATGGAACATGGTGGTGTGCAGGCAGACACTGTGCTGGAGAAGTAGCTGAGAGTTCTATCTACATTTTGCAGGCAAAAGGAAGTGGACTGGGACACTGAGCAAAGCTAAAGCAAAAGAGACCTCAAAGCCTGCCCCTACAGTGACACACTTCCTTCAACAAGGCCACACCTACTTCAACAAGGCCACACCTCCCAGTAGTACCACTCCCTGTGAGCTTAAGAGGGCCAATTACATTTAAACTATCACAGTACCAGACACATAACTGTAAGGAATCAAGAAACATAGTGAATGTTTTCTTAAGTGTCTCCCATTGTGAAACTAAAATTGTCTCCTTTCTACCTAATGTGATAAATGTTTCAGTTATAGTAATAGGTTTTCACTTAAAGAGAGCAAATTGAAAAAAAATCCATCTGTTACAATTGTGTGTCATCACCATAAACCATAAAATATCATCCTAAAGCTGTGAAATATAATTCCCTTAATTAAAATTACTTTCTTAAAATAATGAAAAAGAGAATAGAAAGAGGTACAGCATGAATGCCTAGTCACAGACCTATAACTTTGGTCCCTCCTCTGGGTACCATGGCATCCAGCCAATTCTTCTGCACATTGTTTAGCAGCTCACAGGACAACCTGTGGGCCAGGCACTCTTCCTTTCCATGGCTTCCTTTCCAGACTTGAACAGCTGTAATAACAGTAAGCATGGCTCCCCTTCCCATGCTCTTCACACTTCAGACACATAAATGGACCCAAAATACCCACATCTCCCTTTTCTACCCCTACTACACCATGCTTTAATCAGAATAAAGTGTTTTTTAAACGCCTAAAGAAAAGGAAAAATTGAGGAAGGAGCAAAGGTACAAACACAAATCAAGAAGATCTAAAAGAAATAATTAAAAGATTTTGAAAAGTAACACAGTTGCCTGTTTCCCTTAGAGTATTTAAAGACAAAATGATAGCACACCAATATTTGTAGCCAGCATGTCAGTAGGAAGCAATATAGATCATGTTTACCAGGCTAGTGACTTTGAACAAATTATTCAATTTCCCAATGTCCTATGACTTTCTTATTTATAAAGTAGGAACAAGAATAATAACTAGTCAATAGTGTTTAACAATGATTGAATCAAAAGATGTGGATATGTCCTTAAAACAGAGTATGTTCTATTCTAGGTGCTTAATAAACAATAGCTCACCTTGTCATTATAACCTCAAGTTCTTTTCACTCCTAACCTTTCCTGTTTATTTATACACAAAATATAAGGATAAATCCCCACTGGAAAACAACTCATTTCCTTTAGAATAATAAATTTTCCTGAAAAGCCCTTAGACCTGGGATAAATCAAAAAATGCCCTTAACATTTAATATTTTTGAAAATTTTTCCTTGAGGCTAGTCCCATTTTGTGGAGTATTTCCCTCTATTTAATATTTACCTCCAAGCTAAAATAGTTTCCTACATGAACGTGATGTATACTTACAAAGCATCTTGGGACTAGCTTCTAAATCCATGTCTTCATGACTTCTCTTGACTGTGAGATAAATGGCAATGTTGAAGGAAAATGCACCATGAAAAGGCATTGACTCGAGATGTTTTGTATCTGAAAACCGTTCTCATCGTAAGTGGGATTAAACATTGACCTTTGGGAACTTTCTGGAAGCTAAATGGAAGACTTTATCCAATATAAAATTTAACACATTTCCATGATATTTTGTGTTGTAATTTTTTAAACTGTTCTCCAGTGGTTGGTTTGTCCTTGTTTACTGGCTTTTTTAAGTCATTTTTTTTATATCATTGAAAGAGGAAATATTTGTGAAAAGAACTTATGCACACCTATTGAATTATTTCCTAAGAACAAAATCCCTTGACCAGAACTATTGGGTCAATAAAACCAATTCTTTACATTAGGGTTGCTTAGTCGCTCTGCTTCCACACCTTTCAATTCCTGCCTTTATTTGTTTTGTTTTGTTTTTTACAGAACATAGAGTAATGTGTTCCTTGACAGTTTCTTAAATATTTTCAAAGTTTATGTTTATCTCTGATGTTCTTTTATGAGACTATTAATCATGCTCATTTTTTTTTGTTTTTAAACTTAGATCTTTGAATGAATGAAGTCAGCATTTTACATCTGGGAAAAATTTTTTGTTTGTTTTTGTTTTGTTTTCTATTTCCCTGAGTTTATCTATAATTTTCTTTTGTCATTTTATCTTTATCTTGAGAATTTCTTTTTCTGTCTAGATTCTGTTTATTTTTTTTAATTTTTATTCATTTTACATACCAACCACAGATCCCCTCTCATTCCTCCTCTTGCTCTCCCACCCCGGCTTAAGCCCTCCTACCCACACCTCATCCCCTCCTCTAAAAGTTCCCCCATGAGTGGACAGCAAAGCCTGGTACATTCAGTTGAGGCAGGATCCAGTCCCTCCCCACACCTCAAGGGTGATCAAGGTGTCCAACCATAGGTAATGGGATCCAGAAAGACAGAATTTCATGCATTTATACAATGAAACATGGTCATCCCTTCCCTTCATTTCCCCCTCCTACTTTCTCCATATTCCCCTCTATATGAGTGGGTATGAAGTCTACACAATTTATGGAATATTTGGTCAGCCATTCTAACATATTTTTCTCAGGTATGAATATACACAATTTTAAGGACCAGAGAGTTACTTTGCAATGTCACACTTGTGATAGCTTTTTAAATTGGGCCTTACTCCTTCTAAACTGAAGATCACTAATACTTTTCCATCTGTCTTCATCTAGAATTTTTTTTCATCAATTTTACTTGGAAGTTTGGCTTAGACTTTCCTTTGGCACTCCTGAAAATACTTTGGAGCCTTGGAGTCTTGCATCCCTCATCTCTGTCTGTCTTCTGATGCTGTGCTGGGTCACACACTGACTTATCAGTTCTCCTCAGTAATGCCTCTTTTGAAGAGTTCAGATATCTTTACTTTTCTGTCTAGGTGAACTCCAGGGGATGGACTGGCATTTTGTTTGTATGTTAAGAGGAAGCCTGGAGAGTGGCTTTTTTTCCATTTGGTCATTATGTAGTCAAATTTGACCTTTAGAAAAAAATCATTTTATATTGTACTCAAAGCCTAGTTCTATTAAGCCCACACTGCTGCCTTCGCAAATGACATTTCTGGTATCTCAAATGCATTATCAAACTACTTAAACAAGTTTTTCTCAACATAAAATGAGAGAAGAGTAAGATGTTAGTGAAGACCCTGTGATTTGGATGTAAAAGCACTGTTTCTAGTCCCACTTCTAAGACTCACCAGCAGTGAGGCCCTGGGTAGAAAGCTGGAATAGAAGCTTTTTTAGCCACAAATTCTTGATTTGAAAGGTAGGAAGAGGCTTTTTGAAGGAATCTTATGGTGCAGGAAAATTTTCGTATAAGCTGTGTATTACTCAAATGCACAGGACATCACAATTTATCTCATCTTGTGATTGCCTGAAACCAAAGTTAGGATGGCTCTAAAGGAAAGAAACATCTTCTGTATGCACATCTTTGCTTTGTGCTTTCACTATGTTTTCATCATTTTTTTCCAGTTTTCCTACTTACTCCATTAACTACTTGCTGGTCTTAGTTTATACAGACTATTATCACAAGAACGCCAACAACCAATTGGCTTATGAACAAGACTTATTTCTCACAGTTCTAGAGACTGACTGAAAAGATCAAGACAATTTTGCATCCAGTGTTTGGTGGAGGTCAATTATGTTTCTTAATATAGTCTTTGAAATTTTCATACATATGTACAATATATTTTGATCACATCCATCCCACACTGCCCCTCTCCAACTCCACCAAGATGCCCTCGCAATGTCTCCTACCCAAATTCATGCTCTCCTTCTTAAAAAATTTAGTTCAACAAAAGTAATGTATTTTAGGATTTTAACATCCAGCTTTAAAAAAAAATCAAACTTTTCAGTGTTTTCGAGTTCCTAGCACATTATTCTTTGGAGATTCAGGGCTGTAGTTTTTTGAAAGGACTATTAAATTTGATAAATTTTATTCTATGAACAAAATTTTATCTATCCAAATGATAGATTGTGAAGATTTTAAAATAATCATAACTTTGAATTTTTTGAATTTCTTTTGTGTGTCCCCACCCAGTGGAAGTGGGGGTGATCTTCTGCAGTCTTTGCTTGAAGGGCATGAATCCCATTCGTGAGAGATCCAGCATGGTACTGTCAACCTATAGATTAAGATGTAATGCACTTTTGAGGGGTTATATCCATATGGACAATAGCACTGTGCAAATCAGTTATTCGATTCATTCACTCTTAATTTCACACAATTCCAAGTTCTTCCATTCTACTCTCTTTAATAATTACTCTGACTTCTGTGATAAGTCCAAGAGCATTTAACCTGAATGTAAGGATTCCCTTCTTTTGCTTTTCTTTTTGCTAAATATGTTTCCATAACTTGGTTTTCCTGTTAGTCATGCATTTATCTAGGCCTTCAGTTCACAGACATTATCACCTGTAAAAAATGAGTTCACCAATGTCATAAGCCCAGGGAAGGTAGCAGTAACTAAAACTCTTCAAAACCCATAGAGTTTACCTTTTGTTAGAGATTTCACTGAGAAAAATATACAGTAGATTAAAGAACTAAATAAAACATTATTTGTATTATATAAATACTTCTGATAAAAGCAGAAAACAATAACAAGGAATACGTAGTGAGGCTTGCTCTTTTGAATGAGGGGGATGAAGCAGAATGTACTGACATTTGAGCAAAGATTTTGAAAGGGTAAGGTAATTATCAAGTAAGAAAGCATGTTATGGCCTTCTTTTTTCTACAGTTATTTTACCTCAAAACTCTACACAATTTATTCATTTCCTTAAACATCTTAATCTTTTCCTCATCCTTTGTCTCTTGACCTACATCTGTAAAATTGTTTCAGTTGGGCTGGAATACAGCTCAATAGTAGGATGCTGTCCTAACATGGGTAGGTCTTTAGTGCCAATGTTCAGCACCACAAAATAAAACAAAAAACACAAATAATAATAACAAATTCCTGATGGACATTTGATAACTCCTAAAGTTAACTTTTCATTTTCTTTCATTCATTCAAAGAATGTTTCTTCAGTGTCTATGTGTTACAAACAGTATATTTTTGCTTTATATATGCTGATCTCTGGGTGCCTATGTTTATTCCTAAGTAATCTTAAAAGCTTCACTTACTTAGTGAAATAAAAATTCTTTGTGGAATTGTGTGTGTGTGTGTGTGTGTGTGTGTGTGTGTGTGTGTGTGTGTGCCTGTATGTTGGGGGCCTGAAGTCAACCTAGGGTATCATTCCTCAGGGGCTGTCCACCATATTTTTTGAGACAGGGTTTCTCAAAGATCTAGGACTCACAGATTGGGCTAGTCTAGATAGCAAACGAGATTAAGACCTCATTCTCTTTCTACCTTCCCAGTATTGGAAGTACAGTATGCGCCACCACACTCCACCTCCCCAGCATTGAAATTATAGTCAAAGAGCACTACGTATGGCTTTTCACATGGGTGTTGGGATCTAACTAAGGTCTTCATGCTTGCGTTGGAAGCATTTTAACAATGACCAACTCCACAGCCTCTTTATAATTTTGATGAGGCATTGAGTGACTTCTTCTATAAGTGCATCAATTGTACCTCACTCAGTAACTTGATACTTGTGTAATTTGTTGACCAAGAAAGATTCTTGCCTTTTGTATTATCTTTCCTAGTTCTGCCATACTTATTTTCTGGGAAAAAAAAACAGAAGGTAACTGAAGAAAACATAAACTTGCTTTACAATTAGGATAGATTTATAATGATAAATGATGTTTTCTGGAAGAGTATATTTCTATCCATTCTTTAAACTTATTCTCCCTCTCCATTAGTGTCCTCTCCATAGTAAAGTTTTTTTTTTATTTTTTCACATAAAATCATTTCAATATGAATAAGGATGTATATCAATAGCAAAACGTGATTAACATGTATAAGGCTTTAGGTTCAAATCAGAATGTATGCATGCATGAGTGTGTGTGCACATACATGTGGGCACACACACATGTACACACACACAGTGTAAAGCCAGAGAGCTAGTGAAAGAGAGAGAGAGAGAGAAAGAGAGAGAGAGAGAGAGAGAGAGAGAGAGAGAGAGAGAGAGAGAGAGAGAGAGAGAGAGAAAGGAGGTATTTTGAGCAATAAAAGTGTGGCTATTTAAAAACATTTATAAAGAATTTAAATAATTGGTCATTAACCTAAAAGAAGATTTTGAAAAATATGTTAAGGTTTCTTTGTAAGAATGGTAAGACCATAGTGAATTTAGTACTCCAGTAATGACATTTTAGTTGGGACTGTACAATGTTATTTTGGTCACACCATCCAATTCCAAAATAAATACCAAGTATTTTGTTTTGATATATGAAGTGCATATATAATGACAGGTAATTAACCACAGCTTTCCTTGTAACTTATTTCTTTCATAAAACAAAGATCCCTTTATCTGTGTTTGCCCCAGTCTCTACATCCTAAACAAGTTCTTTTCCTTTTCTCTACAGCCTTCCTCTACAGTTACTTGTGTCCTTATTCTTCTCTTCCTTTTCCCATTACTATGTGAACCTACTAAGGCAAGATCTGGGGATTATCTTTGCAGATGACATATAAACCCACAGCTTGTGGATTATATATGCTCAACTAATACACAGTTCAGTTCGTAAGT
This sequence comes from Peromyscus eremicus, assembly GCF_949786415.1. NCBI lineage: Eukaryota > Metazoa > Chordata > Mammalia > Rodentia > Cricetidae > Peromyscus > Peromyscus eremicus. The sequence goes on along the minus strand of NC_081416.1, from coordinate 111,603,304 downwards.
CAGTTCATAAGTTAATCTTTTCCCTCCAATGAGTTTGATGTAAGGATCCATTTTAATTCAAATACAAAACAGTGTTAACACTTGGGAAGAGGAAAAATCCTAAGACTTCTACCCCAGAGCCCATAATTATCTTGATTCTATTACATTTTGTTTCATTTCCTTTTACTTGTGAGACAGGAGAAAAGTGTACCAAAGAGAATGTGACTAAACTAGGCTAAACAAGTCTCCTCATAGCAACCCCCTTTCTCTCTGCCTGATGAATGCCAAGCAGCACATCAAGCCACATGGAACAAAGCACATACTCTCAAGCCTTGTACCTTGAAAGCTATTCTGAAGTTCTGAAGGTTGTTTTCTATTGGTTTGGCTTGGGACTTTAGCAAAGTCAGTTAAGTCAGCCTTGCTGTGCTTATTTGGAACCAGAACTGACTGTTTCTCCTCTTACCCCACAGATTTAGAACAATGAGTAGGAAACTGTTTCTACATAAGCACTCCGTCTCAAAAGAGCCCTCAGAAGGACTCATCTTCTACACCTTGTATATTCATGTTAAAGGGATTGCAGTACTCATTTTAGATAAAATAGCTAGTAGCTCCCTGGGGAGATCAGCTATCAGTTCTGCTACAAAATGTATTTGAGGCATGGTCCAAATTGTGGGCCACCCAAAGCTGACTTTGAAACTTTAACGTTTATAGGAAACTTTCATATATATATATATATATATATATATATATATATATATATCAGGCTTTTTTTTTCTTTTGCCAGCATGTAAAATAAATTCAGACATGGTATCCCTCAGTAAGGTGAAACAATGACAAACAATGACACAGTTTAGTTGTAAAATCTTGAAGATGGAAGGCTAAAGTTGGGTTCCAAACTTTGACTTTGTGTTCAAAGCCCAGATTAACCACTTACTGATTGTCTTTTGTCAATTTACTTAATCTTTGCAATTTTACCTTTCTTCTTCAGTAACATGGAAATAATCATAGCAGCACCTCTGTCACAGGACTGCTGACAGGAAAAAAAATTAGGTAAAGCTCTAGTACAAAGTCTGATACATGGTAAGCTCTAAACAAACCCTTATTGATTATCATCTCTTCTAGATGCTAGGGATTGTATTCTTTTCACCATTGACTAAAAGACATAATGAATTTACAGATCAATCTGTTATATAAAGAGTATGTTGTGTGTGATTTAATCGCAAAGTAATAAAATCATTCCCAATTTTTTCCATATACCATTGGCATCTTCAAGTAAATATCAGAGGTCAGCCTCCATTACAGTGAGAAGCAGAAATCCTTGTTTTGGTATGGGGTGACCATGTTTGCAGTCATGGCTCTTCCTCAGCCTGGCGGTTAAGCACACAATCACATCTTTCTGTTTGCTCCTGTCCTTGTTCATGCTCACCAGGTACAAAGACAGGAGACTGGCCCAGCACAAGTCGGAAATAGAGTGTTTCACCCCCAAAGGGAGTATGGGGAATGGTGGGAGAGCAACAATGAGCAGGTAAGCAAACTGTGAGTGGCCTGAGGTGGTGTGAAATAAATGTATGCAAGCTAGAGGAAGAGGCGGCTCCCTGGTCTGGGTCCTTGCTCAATTATGCATTCCGTCCAGTAAGTCCAACGCGGGCCACCACTGGTTTGTTGTGTGTGTTTGATCTGTAAAACCTATGCCATCCTCATGTCAACTAATGGGAGCCTCCTGTCCCAGACGCTGCTGTTTCTTAGGGTTGTGCGCTTTGCATGTCTGAAGCCTTAGCTTATGGTCAGTTCTTCATTGGATTTTAATTTATTGGCCAAACAGTTCTGGAGTTTGCAAAGTAGAAGATATTGGAGGAAATTCACATTTTAGGAATATCCAATTGTTTAACGAAACAAATGCAAAAGACAAGGACTGGATTTGAGAGAAGGATTGCAATCGAGGGAACACTGAGCCAGGAAATCAATCTGAGTTACATTGAATGTAATATGTAATAGCCAAGAGCAAAGACAATGCTAAATGAGTGGATGATATTGCAAGAGACATTTCTTTGACTGAAATCAGGAAAGCTAATCCTCCTCTGGCTACTATAGCTTTGCAGCTCCTTGACTTCATTGTGTTGGTGGTGAATACTTCCTATCGCTGTGCTGTGCATGTTTCTTTGTACTAGAAACTTCCAACTGAGTTGTACCCTGTGTGATGGGTTACTTGGATCTATAAGCCACAACTGAGCTGTGTTGCATGAAATGAACGTGCTTTTTTTGCATGCAACTGCGTTTTAAGAAAGGGGCTGTAGAGAAGTAGATAGTCAGGATTGTATTGAACAATTCTAGAATGCGGGAAAAACCGTGTGCTGAGAAATCATTCACTGTAGCTAACTCTCCTGTTAAATATTTCTTGAGTCATTTCTCAATTCAACTGTGGTAGGGAGCTGTGAAGAGAAAGTGTTGCAGATTGTCCTATACGTGAGAAATGAGGAAGTCAGAAAACAGTGCGTCCATTTGTGTTTGCATGTGCCGAGAGCTTGAGGCCCAGCTGTGTAATCAGAAAGTAAGACTGTTGACTCCTGTTGAAATTCTACCTCCCAAACATTCTGTTTGCTTCCTCAGTGGTGGGATCTTTCCCATTTTCAGAATAATGGCTCACTTCTTTCCAGGACCACTGCACTGCATCACTGCTGGGGTCTGTTCATGGCAGTCAGTGAAAATGCTTCCAGGAACTGTGTGGTTGACGTCACAGAAGCCATAGCCAAGAGCTTAACAAACTAGGCTCATGGCTCTCAGAGACAATGCAATGAGTGTGTACATATGTAGCCACTTTTATGTCCATACACACTCTTTTGCCCATAATCCCTTCTTGGGTCTCAACAGAGTTTTATGGAAGTGACTCAACAGACAACCTTTGTGGCTCCTGATTTCCCTTTCACTTAGTACAAAATGGTGTAACTTCTGTCCTTGGAAAACAAGCCAACAACAGCTCTGGAGTAGAGTAGACAAGGTAACAGTGATTACATCAAATGAAAGCTGGAAGGCTCTGACCAGAGTGACTTCTGATATGAAGCCTAGAACTGGAGTTCCAAAATCCAGCACATGATCCACTGCCTATCAAACACACTGGAGAAAATTATGGATGCACAACATCAGACTTTTTTTCTGTTGTGTAACAGGATTCCCAGGGTATTTCAATATAGCCCTGGGAGATAGATAGATAGATAGATAGATAGATAGATAGATAGATAGATAGATAGATACATCTTCAGTTCACAAACTGGCATTTTGTAATAAGCTATTCATTTGGGAGAGTCTGTGGTGGTAGTTAAGATAAGCATTAGTTCCCAGTTACTCCATTAGGTGGTCTTATCAACTTTTAGAACTCTCAGATCTCATCAGTCCAGAGACTGGATTTTATAAATGTTGTCTGACTAATGAAATTAGGAGGACAGAAAGAGTAGGGTGTAAAGTGTGGAGCTAGAGCCCAACAAATCCAATAGACCAACTATCTCTGAGTCAGATTCAGATGTAGAGAGGTGACCACTTCAATATGTACTTCAAGAAGAGCCCACATTTTTTTTTACAACAGCAAAATACCATTCAAGTTTTGTGTGTTCACTTGTTTGAATATGGTCAAGGTAATGACAAGGCTTATTTCACTGATCTGTCAGAAGGGGGACTATGGCAAGCATAAGTAATGGCATTTTATTGAAATAATATCCTAAGCCCCACAGATAAGCAGAGTTAACTGGGCACAACTGGTCTTTTATTTATAACTTTTCTTCTCATGTCCTTGGCATCAAATAGAAATTAAGAAAAAGAAAAAAAGTGATGACAGGAAGGCAGAAAGAGTAAGGACAAGATGTGTTTTGATTGTCTGAGAATGTTTCAGGAGAGGAAAAGACCAAAAAATACAATAAAAAAAAAAAAAGCCAAAATTCACAAGATGAGGATATCTTTTTCCCCCATTTTATACTTGATCTCATAAATAAACAGATAAATTATGGTAATAAGTCTTAAATAAAAATTAAGAGAAAAATGGGTCAAGATGGAAAATAATTTTATGAAAATAATTTCTAAGTGAAGGGCTGGAATAGTTAGTTCCCATTTGCTTACGTGGAACTAAAGATTTAACAAGAAGATTAATAGATGCATATGAGACACCTGCAGATACTACCCTCATCTGCTGCCATGGTTTCCTTCCTTTGGTGTGTGTGTGTTCTTCCTAAAGTCTCCTCGAGTCACAACTCAAACTAGTAACACATAGTCACACACCATCCTTCCTCTGCAAAGACTTGAACCTATTCTGTGCTGTTTATTGAACGCACACTCCCAGGAAAGAACTAAAAGAAACTCAATTGACCATTAAAAACCCAGTAAAGCCATTGGTTTCTTTAGGGAAATTGCAGAATAGATAGGAAAATTCCTATCTGGACTTATTCCTCCAGAGCTTTGGTGGCTGCTGAATAGAATTCAACAATACTATAACCACAAAAGAGCTAACCCTGTCACATCATCTTACATTGCTATATTGTCAGGGTCATAGACAGAAGTTCTCTTATTAGTTAGTTACTTTTCTCATTGCAAGGTGACAAAATGGCTGACCTAATGAAACTTAAATAAGGTGACACTTATTTGAGTCGTATCATTATGAGGAAGTCAGAGTGGCAGGCATTAAGGCAACTGGCCACATCACATCTGCAGTCAAGTAGTAAGGGGTGATGAGTGCTGGTGCTCAGCTTGCTTTCTCCTTTTTTATCTGGAGACTAATATTTATTTATTTACTCTCCTGAACTTATGGACTAGTATCTCCCACAATTAGCATGGGCCTTCTCACCTAGGGTAACCTTGTCTTGATAATCCCTCACAGACAGGACCAGAGATTGTTTCCATGATGATTCTAAATCCTGTCAAGTTAGCAATTGAAATTAATTCCTATGCTTCTTCACTTCTATCCCACCTTCACCCAAACACTGTTAAAGGAATTAGACCGTCACATGCACCCACTGCCACACTAGCTCAATGAAGTGCTAAATTTCTAGTTTCTCTTTACATTCACAGTTTATTATGTGTGTGCATGTCTCTGAACAGAGTGTAATTTTTCATCTTTTCACAGTGTATGGTCTTAGTGTGTGTCAGAATCTTTCTAACTGCAGAAGTAAAAGAAACCCCCGTCCAGGGAAGTGCTATAGACATGGGTACTCTCTCAACCCTGTTGTTGCCAAGTAGGTTCACACACAGATAGTCTACCCTCAGGAATGACTAAAGCTCAGTAATGGATAATATGAACTCCAGTCTCCACAGGGACACAGGGAATAATTGCTAGAGTCTGTGTTCTGATGTGTGCGTGCTTGCCCATGAAAAGAATCATAGTTACCCTGTCTCCAAAAAGGGCTTCTTTAGTCCAGAGAAGTAGATGGATGTGTAGTCACACACTTTATGAAAAGGTGAGACATTAATTTTATGAAGTATTAACATCCAATCACTTGAATAACTGATTTCACCTAGTATATATAGCATCTCATTTTAGCAGTTACAGTTGTGTAATAGTGTCTTAGAGAATCTGGTAGCTACATAATAGTCACTGTTAAATTAGTAGAAAGGCTAAGGCACCCAATTCTGTGCAATTCAAGGTCCACAGAAGAAAAAGAGTGTGCCCTTACAGTGCAACAGAGATCAGCTGGGTGCTCAATGATAGATCAGGACCTCTAGGAGTCTTTGATGTCATCCTCCCCAAAGTCAATTTCATGTTAATTTCTTCAGTTAGAGAGATATAAAATATACAAATATGCTAGCATTCCTGTAACTACTGTGCATCACACAGTACACTAGTCTCTTTTCGTATGTTATAACCTAAGTTCTCCAAAGAACACATAAAGTATTTTCTTTTCTATAGGTGAGAGAAATGAATCTAAAGTTAATGTTAAATGGCTAACATGGTAAAAAATTTACTGAAAATCCTAAAGTTGAAGTGACATTATAACCTGGCTCATATTCTCAGCAATGTGTGTCCCCAAGATGTAATTTTAACTCTTTAATCACCATTTACAAAGAATGAACACACTACAGCACTTGCCTACCTCTAATGCTGAAATAAATTAAATGGGATTGTGTGAGCACAGTATTCTATTTAACACAAAATGGTCATTGAACAAATTATACATTGAAAAACAAACAAACAAACAAACTATTCCTCAAGGCCTCCAACCTAGAAAGTTCTTCTGTGCCTTGTTCTTTCCTACCACTATTGTCTTCTCAAAACTCAATTCTGAATGAGTGAGTAAAACCAAAGATAATAACAACAAAAAACATTCAGTCGTGTAATCCCCCTGCTTGAAATGTGAAGTATCCCATAGTAAGGTTCAAAACCAGCCTCCCAACATATAGCAGGTGCTAAGACACAACACACACTGTTTGGAGTGCTCTGTTCATAACATCTTTCATTTCTTCTTTGAGAAAGGTAAATGGTAGAACTCAAGTTGGAGCACAACTCACTCCGAGTCAAACTAATAATTACAGTATTGTCATCTAGATAAAATCCAACATCAGGCACTCAGAAGGCAAGACAATTCATTCTTCAAAGCTGACCCAAACTCACTATTTGACCTTTATTCTTTCTCCTTCGGCATATAAACTCTATGTTCCAGATAGCCCAAATAGCTTACCTTTCACTAAACACACATGCCTGATGTCAAGTCTTGAGATACTCTTCATGAATTAGTTTTATTTTAAATTATTTGATCCTAGGATGTTATCTTGTAAGAGAAATTATGGAAAATAGCAACAGGAACTCAATGACACTCATGTTTTTATGTTTAGTCAGTGGTCTTGCCCAGCACCCTCTTGTTTGAGAAAGGAAAGAGCTGATCAAAGAATTTTGTTAGGCTGCTGTCTTTGACTCAATATATTCCTTGCAAATGCTCTTACTGTCTTTCTTGATCTCTCTCTGTCTCTCTCTGACTTGTTTTCTCTCTTGTCTCTGTCTCTCTATGTCTCTGTCTTTGTCTCTCTCTCTCTGCCCCTCCTTCCCTACCCAATTATACATATATTACATAGTTGTTTATAAATCATTCTAGTTACATATATACATATATATGCATGTATTTTGAGATAATACCTTCTGCAGTTCATGAGTTCCTATAACATGTGAGAAAGAAATTGAAATACTTTCTTATGAAATAAACCAAGCAGAAAAAGAAGACACTTGCTTTACAGTCAGGAACTTAAAATTATAATGATGTTAAGTGTGTGCTGGATTTTGTAGAGTACTTTCTGCTTTTAGTCTCCCTTCATAATATGGATAAAATCTTGCAACTGCATACACTGTACTTTGTTCCTATTAGGTAGGAAGTGTTGAAAAGTGAGCAGAAACTAGACAGCAAAGTTTAGTACTCTGAAATTTGAATTAATCGTTTCATCTAATTCCATGTCTCATAAACTAGTTTAAACTGATTCTTCAACATAGTTTTGTTTTAAGATGTTAGCTCATTATTTATACACAAACAGGATGCTTTAAGCATACAGTAAATTCTAAAATATATGAAATGAACTTTCCACACCTAACAGTTTTTCACTATGATACTTCACATTCCTTGGAGATTTGCCACGCTGTTCTATCAGTCAGTTTGACTTGGGCAATTTCGTTAAGATGTATCCACCTGAGTTTTCATATCTACAGTAATAATAGCTATGTAATACTGAACACTCAGGATTGTATAATTTGCCTCATTTCACTAATTCTCCCAGCCTGCAATTTGACACCTGGTACCATTCTGAGCACTGAAGATACACACAGCTCCTGCCCTGGGGGTGCTCTAGATTTAGTGTGGGAGTTGACTTGCAAATAGTAGACCCATTTAGAAAAGTGTTATGACACACAGCTGTTGTGAAGGTCAAATATGATAAAACAAGTAAAAAAATAACTCATGAGCACTGGAAGTTCTATTGCAATGGAGCATTACTCTCTCAGGACTCTATTACCATCCCCAATCCTGTGTTTTATGCAAGGTTTATAAAAAAGCTGAATTCCCTGACCAGCCCACAGATACAAACAACTGAATCTTGTTTGGTTGTTTTCTTTACTAACTTGCAATGTGACTTTTATAGCGATTGCTGAGAAAGAAATCATCTCCTATTTTGGAAAAGCATACACAAAACTAAACCCCCTTCTAATCTTAGTTGGAACACTTGACACAAAGCTTGGAAGATATATGTCATGATGATCTACAGTTTAGGTTTTAGATTTCAGTGTAGGTAAGTGAATCCCGGATCAAAATAAAGCACTTAATTTAAGAAAGAAAACTGTAATGACTTAATAAGATGCCAAAATTTTGCACATACTCAAAGGCACTTTTTACTTTGTGAAGTAATGTCTCTTAATGGGAACTTGGGTGCAGCAATGGTGGTACTGGTAGCATCAGGTACTTTTAACGACTTTTGAATAGGCCTCCTGTTGTTGTTAAACCACAGAAGATAGGACAAAATGGTTCTTCTATGAGAATTTTGTTAGACATTAAAGGCTTGGGAAGAAATAATCTTTGGAGCAATTATCACAGAAATATATAGCCACTGATAGGAAGAAAAGAAGAAAAATCCACATCATAGAAACTGACAGAAAGGTTTTGGGACATTAGACATGGTGGGATACAATTTCCCTGTCAAATTTGCAATATGCACATTAATGGATTTTGTTTATCTATGTTGCTTAAAGTCCCTGGTCATTAGACGGCATTAAGCTGTGCTTTACTTGCAAATCAGTCCTTGAAACATTTTTTTCAGTAGCAAATTTTTTTCTGAAATCTTCTTATGTTAAGAAAAACCCAATGAGCACAAGCAAATGTGTTTTCTCCCCAGTACATTCCATTCCATTTTCACTTTGTCACACTCATTTATACCTTAGCATCATGGCACAACATTCCTATACTATCAAAACTATCACTTAAATAACCCTGTTTTGCTTAAGTCACTTCTCTGTTCTTCAATCTCTAAGGGACCAATTAACTTTAAAAAAATATCATCCTCTATGGAAGTGATGCTAAATTTGAAATGCCACCAATGGGTGAAGCAGTGAAGGAGGTCCAAGAAGATAATAGATAATGATGCCTCAAGTCAAACAATCTAGAAAAAGATCTAATACATAGCATTAACTAATTTATACTTTTATAGCAGAAGAATAGAACAGAAATGGACCATGAGTGTTTCTTTTACTGCTCATTTATTAGTCAAGCATGTAGACTATAATTGGTCTGTGTTAGACCATGTATCTATTTCAGATAATGAAAAGCCCAAAGCAATTTAATAGTACGTTATTCAAATAGTAGAAGAAAAGAGGGGGAAAATATAAAGTCTTAAGTTGGAGATGCCCACACAGAATTCATAATGCAGATAAAAGGTGCAAACTCTACCTTTTGAAGCCTTACTGCTACACCATCCCCACATACTCAAACAAACAGTGACTATCTCTTAAACATTCTTTGTGGGTTTCTGAAATTTGGATTCTGCTGTCTTGATGAAGAGCAATGTCTTTCACTCTCATAGTATTTCATTATGTTCCATCAACCACTGAAGCCTGGTGCATTTCATCCACTTTGGAAAGTTGGCTTTCTTTGTCCACTGCTGCTGGCAATGTTTTTATTCCTTACTGTGAAGTTTTTAATTCTTTGTCATCTGTCCTACATCAAAGCTATGGAAATTGAACGCTTATTCTTGTTCTCCACTACTTCTCACTGCCCTTGTCCTTTGCAGCCTCCCACCTCTTATCCTCTTCCTCATTTCAAAGTTCTAAGAACAAACAACTCATCTCTGTCAAATTATTGTGACTAAATACTGGCAGCCATCTTTTTTTTTTTTTTTTTTTTTTTTTTGGTTTTTCGAGACAGGGTTTCTCTGTGTAGCTTTGCGCCTTTCCTGGAACTCGCTTTGGAGACCAGGCTGGCCTCGAACTCACAGAGATCCGCCTGGCTCTGCCTCCCTAGTGCTGGGATTAAAGGCGTGCACCACCACCGCCCGGCTTTGTATGTATATTTTTCTCTTCGTTTCTTTCTTTCTGTCACTTTTGAAATATGTCTTACCTGTTAATATTTCTCATCTACAAAATCAAAAGTGTTGACAATTGAAAACCACTTGTAAAGATACCATCTATCATTTGTTACCTATTGTCTTGGGGTTTATATTGATATGATAAAATACCACAGCCAAAGCAACTTGGAAAACAAAGCATTTAGCATTGGACTCATGGTTCCAGAGAGCTGAAGTTCCTGACCATCAGGGCAGGCAGCACAGCAGCAGGCAAGCAGGTAGGCACTGAAGCAGTAGTTGAGAGCTTACATCTGATCCACAAGCATGAGGCAGAGAAAGATAACTGTAAATGATGCAGATTTTTGAAAGCTAAGCCCATTCCTGTCATACACCTCCTCCAATAATGCCACATCTTCTAATTCTTCCCCCAAAGTTTCATTAACTGAGGGCCAAGTATCTAAATATATGAGCCTCTGGAGGACAACTCCCAGTTTTACTTATTTTACTTATTTTATTCTTTGATGTTTTTCATTGGAAAAAATTTAAGACAATATATTGTGGTCATGGTTCCCCTCCCCCATGTCCTCCCAGAATATCTCCAACAACTCAACTCTATCCACTTTCTTTCTCTTTGTCTCTAAAAACAAACAAAAATAAAGCAAGAAAGCAGACACATACACAAATACACACAAAACCCCCACAAAACACAAAATTGAAAAACTAAAATATACAGACAAAAGACCAAAACTCTTTTAAATGCTTAAATAAAGCAACATGAGATGAAAAAAATCTACAAAAATGCCATTGAGTTCATTTGTGTTGGCTATATACTCCTGGGCATGAGGCCTGACCTGAAGTGTGGTTCATATACCCAGTAAGACTCCATGGGAGAAAATTATTTTTTTCTTTGCAGGGTATATAAATTGCAGATAGCTTCTTGGTTAGGCATGGGAGCCCATGTCCACTTTCCTCTGTCAGCACTGAGACCCCATCTGATTTGAAACTATACAGGCCTTGTGAGTGCCGGCTCCATTTTTGAGAGTAATATGTGCATCTCTTCTGTTGTGTCTGGAGGACATTGTTTCCTTAGAGTTATCTATCCCCTCTTACAATCTTTCTATCTCCTCTTCTTCATATGCTCCCTGAGTTCTGATTGGAGATGTTTGGTGAAGAAATTCCATTTAGAAATGAGTGCTCCATAATCTCTCACTCTCTACACATTGTCCAGTCATCTGTCTCTGTGTTAGTTCTCATCTGCTACAAAAAAAAAAAAAAAAAAAAAAAAAAGCTTCTCTGGTGATGGCTGAGCAAGGCACTGATCTATGGGTATAGCATATGTCATTGGGAGTCATTTTATTGCTGTGTTCCTTTAATAGAACAATAGTACACAGTTTTCTATGGAGGCCATTCTCTTTCAAACCACCACATCCATATTTGTTCGAACACCAAAAATTTTAAGATAGCATGTCTATAGATTATTCATACAATTAAAACATACACCATTTACTGAAATTCCAAAAATAAGTCATAGAAAACTAGAACTACCCAGAAAAATGGTTTTATTATTTCAAAGCATGAATAAAGATTGAAAACTGTCACATAATATTAATATATATGGGTGTTAGCTTTGAATGCCTTCATCAAGACATCTAGTCATTATCTCTGGCAAAAGTTGTTGCCTGATCGACTGACATTATTGAAATTAATCACCAGCAAGGTGTGCAGGGAGTTTTCTTGCTTTTCTGAGTAAGTATATGACTAACAAGTACTGAGGCATGGGGTAAAACAATATAAATCAAGTGACTAACCTTATCTACTTAAAGCACAAACTATTTCCAAACACTACCTAAAGTTTTTCTTCCATAAAATAAGGAAAGGTAATGTGTGTGTGTGTGTGTGTGTCTGTCTGTCTGTCTGTCTGTGTCTGTGTTTGTATCTGTACCTGTGTGTCTGTGTGTGTTTGTGTGTGTGAGTATTTAGTGTAAGGTCATGGGCATTGAAATCAAAACTCTAAGTCATGATGTGGCATTTGTTATTAACTCCAACTGTGTAGGATAAGCAACCTAATCTCACTGAGCTTATCATCTTTTAAAAGGTTGTATCATCTTTTATAAGGCCTATAATGGCATTGGTCCCACCCATCCTTGACAGTCAGATCTTTCCTAAAAGTCCGTTACATAGCACTTTGCACATAAAGATGGTGTCCTTTTTGTTTTGCATTTGTGTTTGGTAGTTTAGTCCTTGGCTTCATTTCCTTATAGCTAAGTGTTTTCTCTATATGTCTCTAATGCATATGTCACCAGAGATGTTAGATAGTTTCTATCAGCATGATAGTTTTTACATACATTTATGCTGTAATTGAGGAAATTTATATAGATCATGTCTCCATTTTCATAGATATTAGAGTATATTTCTTAATGTAATTTTAAAAATCAAGATGTCAACTTTTAAGCAAAGCTCTATTCTTTCACTTACTTTGGGAAAGTCTGAATATAAAAATATTAACTTCCTTTCTTTTATAAAACTCGAACACTTTATAGTTCACAGAAAGTAGAAAGTAAAGTATATTGACAAAAGTTTTCTCAAACAATATAACTACAATCGCAAATTTTCTGCTTGTAATAGATTTCATTTATTAGTTCTTTCATTAGCCTACTATTTTCTGATAAATTCTACGGGCATCATTAGTTAAGAATGTTTCAAGTTTCTTATTGTTTTTAAAATATTTTTGTCTTAAGCAGCACATACTTACAGTACAACTCCCTTCTGGCTAACCTCAAAACCAAAATACACAAACAAGAGAGCTTCATTAATGAAGGCCATTTTAAAAAAATGTCTTTTGGGGTATGTATTTGATTACTTTTCTGGCCTGAAATTTTGTAAGTCAGGAAGGCTCTAATAACCATTCAACAACAACAACAACAACAACAAAAAAAAAGAAGTTAGGATTTTGTGGGGTTTTTTTTTTTGGTTTTTCAAGACAAGGTTTCTCTGTGTAGCTTTGCGCCTTTTCCTGGAACTCACTTGGTAGCCCAGGCTGGCCTCGAACTCACAGAGATCCACCTGGCTCTGCCTCCCCAGTGCTGGGATTAAAGGCATGCGCCACCACCGCCCGGCCTTGTTTTTGTTTTTTTTTGTTTTTGTTTTTTTTTTGTTTTTTTAATTCAACAAAATGAAAATGTTAATGCTTATATGCTTCCTTTTATCACACCAAAACCCTAAATTAGCTTTGAGAAGGGACAGAACTACACAAATTGTTCAGCTGCATTTAATATTAACAGACATTATATAGTCTACAGAGTTTTGTGATGGTCAAACTCTGATGTGTCCTGTCTAATGATGGCATGCTGGGGCAAGATGCTCCAATTTCCTCAGATTTGGGCAGATGAATAGAGAGACAGGAGAAGTTACCAACCTGATATTCAGAGCCTATTGCAATGAATAAATTATTTAAGTGTTTTACACAGAAAGGACGAATAACAACTGCTGAGAATCCAGGTAAAATGTACCTTTTTGGCAGCCCAGAAATGTAAACAAAAGAGAACTCTCTTTCAAATTACATTACATTTTTTTCTTTCCATGACAAAGAGATAATTACCATAAAAGGGAGATTTTATATATAGAGAGAGAGACTTTTCGAGACAGGATTTCTCTTTGTAGCTTTGCACCTCTCCTGGAACTCACCTTGTAGCCCAGGCTGGCCTCGAACTCACAGAGATCCACCTATCTCTGCCTCTGGAGTGCTGGGATTAAAGGCTTGTGCCACTACCCACTACCGCCCAGCTTTTCTTCTCTTTGGGGGAGGGGGTAGATGTTAGATTTTACAGTATTATACTTTGAAAAGGATTAATGTTCCTTGGATGAACAAGAAGTGGTATTTTGCCCCTCTCCCCAGTGGAGGGACTGTCTTATCCCTTCCTTTATCACTTCTCTTTTGAGAATACATGTACTGGGGAGCAGTTAAAATCTATAGACAAGTAAAGGAAAATCCCCTTGCTTTTCTTGCCTCTGTCCGCTAGAACAATCTTATAATCCTGCAGCTGAAACAATACTTCCCAATTGAAATAATCAATATATCTTACTTCATATAAATGAAAGATGTAATGATGATGAATAATCCTTTACATTTGCAGAGATGCAGCACTTGGTTGAATACCAAGTGATCATCTGGGTTCCTTCTAGATGTAATGTGAGTGGATGTTTCTTTTCCTACTCTTTGCTGATAAGGAAAGATCTTAAGTGGTCGGTCTGTCAACATCAGTCAGGGGCAGTTCTCAAAACCACAACCTGAGTCCTATCTCTTCTCAATTACCCAAACTGTCTCAGTAAACTTTCAGCACTGAGACAACTCACTAAAACCAGTGTGTGTGTGTGTGTGTGTGTGTGTGTGTGTGTGTGTGCTTATATATGAGTTACAAAAATAATTGATTTGTGATTTTCATTATAGACATCGATATGCTTTTATATTTAGTTAATAAAATGTCTTTGTACATACTACATAACAAATAGATCTAGAATTTAATTTTGCTCATACTAGATGTAGTTGAAACACACAAAAATACAGTATAAACATGTTTTAAATGATATACATTGATCCAGTTAATTATTACATACAAAAATAATTTAAGCAATATTATACTCTGTACAATTCACTAGGTGTTGTGGGTATGACAAGGAACAAATTGCCTGTCTGTGCATTTACAGCATCCCACCCAGAAGATGAGGCAGCTATAAGGCAGGGTCCTTGCATACCTAAATACTGTGGTTGTGAGAATCCAACTGAGCAGTGGTTGGGTGGGAAGATGTTTTTTACAAGACAGTTAAGCTGAAATAAATGGAAGGAAGGATGGATGGAAGGCAGGAAAGAGGGAGAGACGGAGGGAGGGAGGAAGGGAAGGAAGGAATAAGTTAATTAATTAATTAAGGTGGGTGCCAAGCAAGGGAAGGAAGACAGGATGTGCTTAAGCAAAAGAGGAAGTATTAATAAGACCTCTAGAATGCCCCATGTTGGGTGCCAGTTGTTGTTTGAATCTTAGAGGTCTTATTAATAGAAAACTGTGAGCCAGATATTGTAGTGAAAGCTGAAAAATCAGAGAAGCAGAACAGCCAGCCACTAGTTCTTACCTCTACAAAGTCCTCTGCCTAAAGAGAGTGAGTTCCTGTTTCCTCACGCCTTATATACCGTTCTCTACTCTGCCATATTATTTCCTGGGATTAAAGGCATGTG
The DNA here is from genome assembly GCF_949786415.1 of Peromyscus eremicus. Lineage (NCBI taxonomy): Eukaryota > Metazoa > Chordata > Mammalia > Rodentia > Cricetidae > Peromyscus > Peromyscus eremicus. The sequence goes on along the minus strand of NC_081416.1, from coordinate 111,588,093 downwards.
TGCTTCCCAAACAAAGGTATGAGATCTCAAGTGCTGGGATTAAAGATGTGTGCCACCACTGTCTGACCTCTCTGTCTAATCTAGTGGCTGCCTCTGTCCTCCAATCCTCAGGCAAGTTTATTAAGGTACACAATATATCACCACAGGGAAGAACAAGGCAGCAGTAGGGAGGACAATGAGAGCTTTCTGGAAGAAAGTGGAATGAGTGTGATCACCCAAGAAAACAGTGTAGGATGATAAAACTTGGGGTGGGTTTGGCCACAGGACTGTGGAGCTCCAGTCAGACAAAGGAGAAACAACTAGGAAGACTTTGTGGAGTTACAAACTGTTTTACTTTCCATGGAATTATCTTCTTCTGAAACCCAGAAACAAAATAGCACTAAATACAGAGGTTTCTTTGCTGACATGTTGTGTTCACATGGAACAAGAGACATCCAGTCCTTACCACATCTTTTAACCTGCATTGTCTCATTTAATACTCAAGATAATTTTACCAAATGAGCAACCCATTTCTCAATTACCACATCTTTTAACCTGCATTGTCTCATTTAATACTCAAGATAATTTTACCAAATGAGCAACCCATTTCTCAATGAAGCATAGGAATTTTTTTTATATTCCAAACATCTTGGATAGTAGATCTAGAATTAAAACCCAGGTTTTAAGATCTCTTTTCCATTGTACTTACATGACTGCAAATACTGGACCTGTTAGCTGAAGAATCTTCTTCAGTCTTCATTGCTCATTTAGATTCTTCTGTCATAGAACAGAGTAGTTAAGGTTGCTGTCTTCATGGCAACTACATTCAACAAAGAAACAGACTGATGCAAGTAGCTTTTCTTTCTCAACAAATTCCCTTTACTAGGGAACAAAATGTCATTCATTTTTCAGAGGGGAAAGAAGGCCTCACAATAATTGGACTCCACTTCTTGGGTATCTTCTATACCTAGTCATATTGCCTTGTTAATTCTCTCTCTCTCTCTCTCTCTCTCTCTCTCTCTCTCTCTCTCTCTCTCTCTCTCCCCTTAGAATTATTTCTTACACATTTACTCAAAGGTTTTCTAATACACTATATCACTGCATTACTATGTATGAAAGAAAAGACTATCAATGTTAACATAGAAGTTATATTTTATCACTGTAAATTGAGGGGGAAGAGAGAAGGGGAGGGAGGAAGAGAGTGAGAGGGAGCATGTGCACATGTGTGTGTGTGTTTGTGTGTGTGTGTGTGTGTGTGAGAGAGAGAGAGAGAGAGAGAGAGAGAGAGAGAGAGAGAGAGACTTTTAAAATCAGATGTTTTCAAAACCTTCCTACTAGAAAACAAAGCATCCCTAGGGTAACACTTGGAAGAACTGTTCCAGTTACTCTTCTGGTTTCTAGCCCATGTTTTGTATTAAAAGGCGTGCAGTGACCTGAAAGTCTAATTACCCCTCTCCAAATGTCTGTTTCTTAGGCTGCTGGTAACAGAAAGTGGGACTAGTTGGCAGCCATCCTCTGAATCAAATCCCATAAATAACCTGGGCAATTATTCTGTGCTATATTGCAGGAGTTAGTGGACACTTGGGAAGAAAAGTGTAATGCACTCTGAACTCCATGTCAGGTTAATGCAAAGTTGAAATATAAGTACCTAAACTATTAGAAGGAAAGTCGAGCATCTGTCGGCACTCCTTCTGCTACTACAGATGTACAGCTATCTGCAAACTCGGGAATGACTCATCCCTTCTTACCCGAAGAGTGGTGGAGTGGGGGACACTTCATTTTCTGAGTTTTGGAGAGTACTAGATGGCAATATATTGAGATGATTAAAGAGATTGTGAGTTCACATGAAGGAGCAGAGAAAGGAAAACTGCAAAGTGCCAGGGGGTGACAAAGCAATATTAAGCAGAATAAGCAAGAGCCAAGAACACTGCTGAGGAAGCTGTGGAAAGGATGGTCTGTCATCCGAGAAGTGTCTTAGCTCAGCTCCTGTGGTGGGTGCAAACAGGAAACCTCAAGTGGGTGGAGTCAGGACTCTGCCTCACAAAATCAGCCAAGCCCTCCAGCAAGGAGGCCTAGGGAGCAAGTAGAACCCAGAAAACAAGAACTGCTTTCCATCAGGGTTTCTCAGCTTATGAAACACTTGCTACAGAGTCACTTCAGTGGGGAAGGCCTTGAACAAAATTCTTAAAATATGAATTCATGTGCTTAGGCCCAATCCAGAATATCAGAATTTCTTGAGGGCACACTTTGTTATTCGGAAGAAATTCCATTGATGAGTCTATAAATAATTAAGTTTAGTTACTCAAACTAAGTTTAGTGGCAACCTCTGCTTGAGAGGGAAATTTTCATTCTTTAACACTTTATTTATACTGGGTGGAAAAATACTGGCTGGAAAAAACGTGACAGACACCTTGCCATCCTCAAGGGTTCACAAAAGGATCCTTCCATGAGCTATTCCTGCAAGGCATGCAATATCCTCTGGTCACCATCATGTTTCTCGTGGACCGTCTACAGTCTGGTGGCTACCAGCCATTTTGGCAGAAAGAAGGATGCAGATTCTGAAGTTGAAGCATCATTGCCGTCTTCACCAGGGTAGCTTTCAGAGCACAGGGGTAGCCTGGGAGAGAAAAGAGTGAAGAAGGCCTTTTGAACCTCCTGTCAGCCAGCCAGGTGACACTCTTCAAGACCCTAATTTTAGATCACAGTGCTAGGTGCTCAAGGCGATACACCATGCTTTCTCTGATGAAATTATTATTCAACTTGCAGGCCGAAAACAAATTTATAAGAAGGACTCTTGTAGTGTAGAAAATTTTAATTAATTAGAAATGTGTATGTGTGTTCATTAAACTTGCATTTTCCAGCAGATAAGCCAGACTAAATAAAACCATATTCAAAATCAAGAGTTCACACAGCGGTTCCTAGGTATATATGGCCACCTGCAGAATAAGTGCTGAGCTGGAATCACTGTCTCCTTGGTAATCCTGACTCACCTTTCCCTCACTCTCCTAACTGCTGGTGAGTTGAGGTCTTGGTGTAATTAATGATCCATCTGTAGGCTGCTAACCCTAAGGAGCCTGTGGCTCCATGCCAGGCTTTTCTACACACAACACAATGGTGCCAACCTCCACATCTGTATTTGCAGCACAAAGCATGGCTGCACTCATGGTGAGGTACGAATGCCTGCAAAATACTGATAAACGATCCTTTATCCTAATATTTAATCGCTTTGTTGTAATAGTACAATGAAGGGCAGCTAACACATCCTTTAACTCAAACACAATCTCTTCCCATACTGTCCTGGTGGGTCGCCTCTTCAAGGATGACAGAATGTCCTTCTTGCTCAGGTCCCCATCACCTCCCACCATTGGGGAAGCCACATGGAAGCCTGCTAGGGTGCATGCTGAGTCACCTCTCTGCTCTCTTCTCTCCACAGCTCCAACGGAAAATCCGTGACATGGGCCCAGAACGAAAAGAGCAGCCGAGGGCAGCACCTGTGGCAGCGGCTGTCCGTTCACATCAACAAGAAGGAGAATCCCAATCAGACAGCGGTCATCAAACCATTCCCCAAGAGCACAGAGAGCCGCGGGCCGGGTGCAGGGGCGGGTAGCTCGGGCCCCCCCGGGGCGGCGGGCGCTGGTGGCTCGGGATGCGCGGTGGCAAGTGGCCCAGAGCCTCCTGATGCGGGCACCAAGGCGTTGTACGACGTGGTGGAGGCAGAGGAGCGTTTCCCAGCAGCTGCCAGGCCGCGCTCTCCTTCGCCCATCAGCACGCTGAGCCACCTCGCCGGCTCGGCGGGCCGCACAGACGACGACGCGCCGTCTCTGCACTCGGAGACGGCGGCGCGCAGCAGCTCGTCCCAGGGCTCGCTCATGGAGCAGATCAGCAGCGTGGTGACGCGTTTCACCGCCAACATCACGGAGCTCAACTCCATGATGCTGTCCACCGCGGCGGCGCCCGGGCCAGCCGGTGCCCCTATCTGCTCGTCCTACCTGATCCCCAAAGAGATCCAGCTGCCCACTACCATGACGACTTTCGCGGATATCCAGCCACTGCCGGCCATCGAGGTGACCGGAGGAGCTCAGCAGATGGCAGGGGCGTCACCTGCCCAGGAGACTCCTGCAGGAGCCGAGGCTGCACCAGGCAAACCCGACCTGGAAGAGCTGGTAGCCCTCACTCCGCCATCTCCCTTCAGGGACTCGGTGGACTCTGGGAGCACCACCCCAAACTCGCCGGTCTCTGAGTCAGCCCTCTGCATCCCATCGTCTCCCAAATATGACACTCTCATCATCAGAGATTACACGCAGAGTTCCTCGTCGTTGTGAGCCACTGGAAACTTCTCTGGAATCGGCATGAGCAGCAGGAGACCTCGGTGTTCACACATGGGCGCAGCGACACCCATAATCACCCCAACAGAGAACCTGAGGTGAACGATGCCAAGGGCACACACCGTGGAGATACGAGATCAATAGTGCTATTTCACAACAGCCGATGACGACACCAACTACACATCTTCTGGCAGATTATCTTCTAGTGGCCTTAGAAAACATGGGCTTTTAAGAAACACTGCTTCTCTTTTTGAGTGCTGACCAGGAATGGGTGAAGCAGTTACAATACCAAGTGCTTTGCTCTGAGGCAGCAACAGTGTGAAACAGCACCCTGGACCGTGAAAAGTGGAGTTAATAAGCAACTGTAAACAGTTTTGTTTGTTTACTTCATTTTCCCAGAAGAGTCTTTGATTCACCAAACACTGAATGTACATTTTCTAACAAACTCAAAAATCTGGGACCAAAAAGTTAACCTTTCTGTTTTTTCCTTCCTTCTCGGTCCTGCCATGTAGACTTGAAAAGAGAGTTGTAGCTCGGGCCCAGTATTTACTGAGGCTCGTGAGTCTCCTGAATAACACAAACGGGTAGTGAGTGTTGTGCTAATGTACAGAGAGTTTCTAGCAGAGACTTGCCAATCAGGCTGTGAGATGCTCTTCCAAAAGCCGGCATCCTGGATTCCACCTGGTTATTTCAGATTCACCTCCATTAACCAAGAAAACCAGTGCAAGATTTCTGGACTATTTCACCATGTTGCCAATCAATACTGGAGTAGCAAAAAAAAAAATATTTTCTGGAACACTGTTTTGTAATTCCCTCACTGGGGTGCATTGTGTAGCTGGAAATTCTCTTTGTAATAATTCGTGAGCTGTGGCCTGGCTCTCTTTCATGATCCACAGGCACTCCTCCTTATGAATGCCCTTCCGTTAGTGTTGCCAGCTGAAATAGTAAGATCCACAATGAGCTTACTCATTCTTTTCTTTTAAGAACCTGATATATACAAAGAGATCCTCTATTGTTGATGGTTGTTTTGAACCCCAGTCCCACTTGTGAAAGAGTGGTCCATAGACCCTATGAAGATATCACAAATGGAGGAACTGTTATTGAGAAAAATAATAATAACAGAATCTCAATACAGGAAAGTCAGCAGAGCAAACGTCTGGCTATGCCCATGGGCAGTGATTTTATCTTTTCTTGGCTGCTTATATGGGGCAGCTATGAACTAAGACAAATGCAGATTTTTTTCAAAGCAATACAGAACACTAAAACAGAGGAACCTTAATATCAACCACAGTCTTTCTCAGCCATTCCAAAAAAGGCAAAGCAATTATGAATCCTTTACTTTTTAAGATAGTTATTGACATGGTTTTGTGCATTTCATACTGTCACTTTATAAATACTGCAGGAAAGACTTTTAGAGTTACAATAAAAAACATACATGCTTTGGTGGGCTCATATAGGTAGAAACTGTAGCTCAAGGCCTGAATCTACTGTCATCTTTTTATTGGTCCCATTGCAGCTATCCTCAGGTACCAAATGTTCTTGATTTTTAAATAAAGATAGTAATAAAAGGAGGAGGTATTCTATAAATTTAAAGTTCAGTTGACCCAGCCTTATACTAAAGATAGCCTTATGAGAAAGATTTGCCAAGAGACAGAAGTATATTTTTGGCAGAGAGAAATTTAAATAGAAGTTTAAAATTCCTATTTCAATATCCTTGATATCCTGTTTTTTTTTTTTTAGTTCAGTTGTTTTTGTCTTGTTTTTTGTTGTTATTATTGTTGTTGGGTTTTGTTTTTGCTTGTTTGTTTACCATCTGATTTAAAAAGAAATTGAAACTGGAAGTCTATCCATTGCCATAATCTGTCATTCTCCAGTTTTAAGAGTTGTAATAACTACTGACATTGCTGTTCTTATTTGAAATTTTAAATCTAATCTTCCACATTATAAGCTAACAATAATTCACAAGTGACTCAAGCTTCCTAAGTCGGATTTGAAAATAGCATCATCGGAGCAATGTGATCCCAAATAGTAGTGATATTCTTGAAGCAGAAAAGAAGTCCAGCTAACTGGCATAGCTTCATCCAAAGTGAATGCCTGCCTCTACCTGAAAACCCAGTGTAAATACTTTGAAATGCCAGTACCCCTTGGTATCGATCAAAAAAATGTGGCATTCACCTGGTTTTAGTGTCCGTTTTCTTAGGGGTTATTATCTTTTTGGATATGCTCTGCTTTCTGAGTTGTAAATTTTGTTTCACTGACTCTTTACCTTGGTTTCTGTTTTATTTTCATGTGCAATGAGTTTTACTCCTTCATTTTTTTTCATGAACAAATTCTTTTTCTATGATTTCTGTGGCATTTCTTTTTCTTTTAAAAGTTTACCACTTTATCAGAAATTGCACCAGAAATTTAAGTTTAATGCAATTTCCAACCATAATTCTTTGTGATATCATAGTCAGCTATAATAAAAATAATTTATTCAATTAGAAGGAGATAAAATTATTTTCTTTATATGTTATGATAACACTTGCCATCTCGTTGAATACATTGTATATTGCACATACCAATAATACATCTTTGAAATCTTTTATTTTGGAATGATGCTAACTCTCTCTTTGCCAATTCTAATACCAGGTTCCAAGTAATAACTATAATATAAAGAGAATTGAATATTTATTCTAGGGCTAGGATATGAACTTCCCAATTCATTTGGGTACCTATTCTTACTGAGTTTTCTTGATAACAATCTGTTCCTGGTACCTAGTAGTAAATCAGTTGGGACCTGTCTGACTAAAAGGTAGGATGAGAACACTAAAGACCAGTAAAGTGGCCTAAAAGATGATTTTGGTCCTGGGAACTAAGAGGAGACCTAGTTTGACTAAGTTTATTGGCTAAAAGGTGCGCTCACCTTCCTGTTGAGAGGAGTAGAGTGAGCCTGAGAAGATTGTTTTTGAATAGGGCCAGACATAGGGAGCAGACCAGGAATATGGAGAGGAAACTCATAAGAAAACTGACAGATGCAAAGGAGAAAAATAAAACAAGTCTCCAAACGTGCTAATCTTTGAACGTGATAGTCTTTTTCAAATGACTGACATACCAGCAAGTGATCAGAAAGACTCGGAGCTATTTATGACTGTAAATGCATTGAATAATGGCTCTGCTGCAGGCGGACTTCCAAACCAGGAATTCAACACTCTTTTTAAGAAAAAAAGAAAAAAGAAAAAAAATTTACTGTGCTAGTCTCCCAGCAAAATGTACATGGTCTGGAGACTTCAAAGTTATTATATGAGTTCACATTTAGCAACAGCTTATTAATAACCCTCAAGCTGTCAGAATCTCTATAGTTACCATTTACAATTTTATACTGTGAAAAAAATACAGATCAGTGAAAGCATAAAGATGATTCAGAATTTGCTTTGAAGAGGGTTTGAGGCCTGGGAGAATCTCTAATGTCTATTGAAGAATGGGGCATGTATAAAACAGTTGGCTGGATTTCACTGATCTTCCCAATGTGAACAAATATACTATGTATATTGTGTGTCTTTCTAGAATTCAATGGCAGCTGCTGGTGATGTTGTAATTAGAAATCTATATAGAATATAGATGTTTAGAAAGATGGTGCCAATACTAAAATATTTGTGTGGGCTACAAGTGCTTGTACTTAATTTTTTTCTGCACTCAGAACTGATTTGGTTTTAAAACTGTGCACAATCTGTTCTTTTTCTGTTGTTGCAGCTTGTACTATTAAAATAATAGAGAATGTTAAATTATTTTGATGTGAATTGCAAATGATTTTTTCATAAATTTTAACATTTTTATCAGCATTGTTTCGCTTTGTACTTGTATAAATGTGTTTTATTTTATCATTTTAAAATATACTTGCCTGCTTCTCAGTTGTCTAAATCACGTTATATTTGGTGTTTGTGAAGCCAGTTACTTTTTGAAAAATATTAAAAAAGAAACTATGATATGACTTCAAAATTATTCCCTTCAAATGCTTAGACTGTTGTCCTAATGGTATATCCTGAGAATGAAAAGAGCCATTTTATAATTTAACTTTAAGTTCTGAATCATACATACACTTGAATTATGATCATTGGATAATAAATTAAAGCAAATCAACCACAATTCAAACAAACAGAGATACTGTCCCCAAAGACCTCTACATATACCTTTTTTAAATTTTTTAATTAACAAATATTTCATTCATTTTATATACCAACCACAGGTTCCCCTCTCATCCCTCCTCCTGCTCCTCCTTTCAACCTTCCCCCCTAGTTTATCCCCCCCAATCACTTCCTCTGAAAAGATAAGGCCTCCCATGTGGAGTCAGCAAACCCCCATGCATCAAACAAAAAGGTTTTTCTTCATTTTACATACCAATCCCAGTTCCCCCTCCCCCCCTTCTCTGCCCTCCTACCTCCCCCAACCCCAACCCCCATCTACTCCTCAGAGAGGGTAAGGCCACAGAGACAGCTGACCCAAGCTGGTGGGAGCTCATGGACTCTGGCCTGTCAGCTGGGGAACATACATGGGACTGAACTAGGACCTCTGGATGTGGATGACAGTTATGTGCCTAGATCTGTTTGGGGAACCGTTGGCAGTGGGACCAGGACTTATCCTGGATGTATGAAATGGCTTTTTGGAACATATCCCCTTTAAGATTAAAAAATTATTACATTAGAAAAATAATATGGGGACCACAGTTTTACTTTTTTAATTTATTATAGGGGTATTTTTAAACTGACTGGTCTGGGTGCTGTCAATGTTACAAATATAAAACTGACAAGGTAGCTGCATGTATGTCTGTGTAAAGAAATTTGTACATACATTTACATATTTACTTGTGGGCCAATCTATACAAGCCTTTGTAAGTAATTCTGGTGTGTACACACACACACATACACACACACACACACACACATACACACACACACAAAACATCCTAAGAAACAAACATTGTCAAATTACCCTTCAATTTTGACTCATAAAAATTAATTTTTTGAACACCTGTTAGTAAAAACATAAAAGCAGAATGTATACTTGACTTGACTGACAGAAGATAGTGTATATTTTAAAATACATCCTCTCAGTGTCACAATACCAAGCCTCGTGGTATTTGTGGTCATGCATAATCTATACATAAGTTATGAATGCATGAAATTATATTACTATACAAATTACATTTAATCTCAAACAAGATAGTCATTTTTCTACGATGTCACACTCAACCCTTCATTATGTTCTATATTTGAGCAAGCCATTCACATAAAATTCACCTAAAAGTGAGATACTTGAAAAAATAGTAGAGAAAAATTTATCTTCTGAAATTTAAGATAGACTTGGGTCAGGAGAATAGTGGCAAGCCACTCAAATCCAGACAAAAAAGAAAGAATAACAGTAAACACAAAGTCAGATTTTTTTTTTACCCAAACAACATCATAACTTAAATAGGTTAGCCTAATACTCAGTTCCTTTTATTTAGAAAAAAAAAAAGTGTGTGGGGTGGGTGCTGTGATGTTTCTTTGATATCTCACATTCCTGGTTCATGGATGCATGTTTGCTGCATAAAAGCAAGTATTTGTGAAATTAGTATCAACAGCATTTAGCACAGAGTTAATATTCCACAGACAGCTTAAATTTGTGGTGCTCAGTCTTGTGTGGAAATAGAACAAGTTATTTTTAAAGTTAAAGTAAACGTCAAGACAACCTACTGAATGAGCTAATATGTAACTCTGTAGTTGTCTTTAGAGGACAACAGTAATTTGATATTGAATTTACAGAAAAAATCCTTTTTTTCATTGAATTCTACTTAAGGATGACCAGAGTTTTCCTATGGTATGCATAAATGGTCAGGCTTAGAAAAAAAAAATCTCAAAACATTTACTTATCATGGCAGCTAGAGAGATGTTTAAGTATGTAAATATAAATGTATTAATGAAGTGTTCTCCTTAAACATAAACATAACATCTTTTTTTTATTTCTCACAAGATTATTTTGAAATTCAGAAGCAGCTGCCATATTATTCCTTTTAATTATTTAATTATTAGTCCATAAACTTCACAAGGGATGAGTTTGAAATTAGCTTCTCCAGTCATGCCTACGTTTCTAAATGGAAGTGGTACAAGAAAACTTAACTTTCACATAGCCAAGTATTGTTTACATTACTTTTACTCCAGGCCAAGGACACTTGTTTTTAACCAGGGGACATGTCTTTTTGAGTGGTACACAATGTATACACTTATATACAAGCTTACATTCTCACTCATTAACGTGAAAAAGTGAACTTTACATTTCAGCATATCCCAGTAAGAAGATAGATATTATATTTTAAATTATAGGAAGAATATGTTCACAAAAGTTCATATTTACTTCTCTTTCCTGAGCTGTTGAGCAGCAACAAAAAATCCATAAAAGTTTCTACGGTTTTAAAAGTTTCAAAAGCAGAATAATCCCAAATAATTTACTGTCTTCACCTCAGAATGTACCAGTTCCCAGTATGCAAATACACAATAACTTTTTTTTTTAGATGAAATTTGTCACTAGAGAACACAAGTTCCTAGAGCACACTTTGGAAACTCTATAATACAAAATTCTAAATTTTTCACTTTGTTCAATTAGTATTCAAAATGATTTGTTCTCCAATACCATGAGGATCTTCTAGGATGTTTAGAGCAGAATACTGATTCAATATAGTCTCTTCTCTAGTAGGCCCCATCTTTAAACCAGAGAAGTCTTGTTCAGTATTGTTGTTTACTTCCATCCCATTTTCTGACCACCCAGCAGCAGACCATTTACTTTGCTTTCATAAGTCAAGCTGAGGATTTTCTACAATGTTTTATTATTTTATTTCATGTTTTATTCATTTCATCTTTTTATTTATTTTGTTCAGAAATGATGGTTGGTTTCCTTAACTCCAACAGCTTGAGATGAAGCAATATCCAAGGCACAGCACAAATGGATGTCAACAGTGAAGTGTATTCCAGAGATAGCAACACGGTGTCAAGAAATTATCCAGAATCTGTGTTTAGAAGTCCTATCCAGGTTCTTATTAATTTACCTAAATGAGGAAAGTTCCATAGACACATCTATAATATCGATCAAGGTAATAATGTCAGCCTTTATTTATCCATAGCTATGTTTCATGGAGCTAAGTTCTCTAAACAACTTAATTCCCAACATGGACCAGGCACATCACCCCACTACCAAAGGACCTTGAATCCTTCTAAATGTAGACAAATAGAAATGGCTTATTCTGGTATATAAGTATACAATCTAGTATTCCAAGAAAAATCAGAAACAAAATTTGTGGGCCATCCTGGCTAGTTCTGGCTCACCAGGATGAAAGAAGTTAGTGCAAACATGTAATATTTTAATTTAAAAAGGACCAAATTTAATGTATAAGAAATATGAAAGGGCTGAGATGAAACTCTTAAGTGACAAATTGAGGATCGAGCCCTAAAAGAAAGTGTTGACAATGACAAGGTCAACGAGTAGATTGTGAAATCCAAAAGGAAGAATAATGAAATTGTGTTACTGAGTGATGTTGTATACAGAATAAGTATTCTCAGTCAGCATAATCATGATACATGAAAAGCATCAACAGAAACAAATATTAAATGAAAGGCAGATGTAAGAATATTAACTTTTAACAAGAAATAATTCAAACATAAATATATTAGTACAGTCCAAAAGGATGTTTTCATGGGTAAAATATTTAAATGATAAAATAATTATTAGCCTGCATGTTATCATCACTATGCTTCAAAATTTACAAAACAAAGAAACAAAAGAGAATGAAAAAATTACACAGTTGTAATCATTACCATATTTTACAGATAAATATGTCAAAAGCCAAAGGAATACAATGAAATAAAAATAAGAAATTTCAAGTAACCAAAACAGCAAGAATAACCAAAGATGCTTAATTGAAGATTCATAATATTCTCAAAAAAGAATATATGTGTGTGTGTGAATGTATTTGTCACAGATATATATATGTATATATATACATATACATGTACATATGTGTACATGTATATGTATCTATATATATATATGACAATTACATTCACTTAGAAATTTCTTACTAACATTACAACCTACTAGAAATAAACACTACCAGGTTGATCATGGTGGCACTTGTGATCTTATTACCATGGAGGGTAAGGTGGGAAGAACTGAAGGTCGAGGCCAACCTAAGATCCTTTATGTAAAGCCATCTCAAAACTGAAAGCTAAACAAATAAAAACCTCAGTGAGGGCTCTGAATATTGTAGAATAGCTGAAGAACCATATATCTAAAGAATTCAGGGGGTTTTTTGGTTTTTTGAGACAGGATTTCTCTGTAAAGCTTTGCACCTTTCCTGGATCTCACACTCTGTAGACCAGGCTGGCCTTGAACTCATAAAGATCCACCTGCCTCTGCCTCCCAAGTGCTGGGATTAAAGGCGTTCAGTTTTTACCTAAATGTATATTCAAAAATCAGTTATTTAATTGAAGATGATGATTGATAAGCATAAAATATGATACAATTACTATTGGTTAAATAAAAAGTAGTAGTAAAGCAAAATCAAATGCAAGATGTTATTTAAAGATGTCATTTACACCAGCCTTTTCTTTGTAAGGACAAAATACATGGAAAAGTGTTCCTTGGACCTAATGAAATGAAGGAATCAAACCAAAAAAGCTGGTAAAAAATAGAGAGCGGCAGAGAGGGAAGGAGGGGGAGAGAGGAAACTAAAGGTAAAGCTTTATTCTAATGAATGGAACATGCAGATGAATTTAAACAGTGCTTAAGAAAACACAAATTACAAAAAGAAAGATAAAACGTGACAGTAATAGAAATTTATGAAAGGCAATTTTAAATTACCTTACTTTAAAAAACACGATTCTAATGTTGTAGAAGTAAAATTGACATGACATATAAATGCAGAGTGTGGGAACACATGGGGATAGCTACTGCGTTTTTTCCTGAGGCTTTCATAATTTTGCTATAAAAATAAAACAAATATGAAAATAAAATAAAATTATATGGTAGTCTAATAAAGATTTATTTTTAAATTGCAAATATTTATGTATTAATTTATAAAATTTTGAATAATGTTCCTTATAACAAGCTTGTAAATAAATAAAAGTGTTATATTCCAAAATTAACTAGACCCTAAGTTTATTCAATTCAATGAACTTCTATACAGTTAGAGTAGATATTCAGAATAAAAATGATGGAGCTTCATAACAAATTTTACATTTTCAGTATCAAAAATACTATATGTACTTATCCATCATCCAAACCAAAATATCTATGATAGAATTAGAACTAGATTTATATCCTCTTTCATAATAATTCATGTCCATTACTTACATTCAGTCCTTCAAATTGTGAGACTGAATAAACTACTAATACTTCATAAAGCAGTATAGTTTTTCTTAGGAGTTTAAATGGTCAATATTAGAAAACATATATATATATATATATATATGGCATACTAAAAGGAAAACATGATTTGTATAAAGGACAGCATTAGAACATTACATAAAATAACAGAAATTCCCAAATATTACAAAGAATAGCCAAAAAAAAAAGGAGAAGGAACTTTTCTTCAGACTGGAAAAAATAATACTTGAACCCTAAAACAAAGATGATCATAGTAACAAAATGTAAGAATTCAATCAACTCGGGAGTGAAGGCAGTACACTGTACATGCACTCTGTAACTTTTACATAATGGGATAATTTTTAGAGTTAATTGGAAGTGACACTGGGGAAATGGCATTATTTGGATTATTTACATCTACACTGCTCTAAGCAAACCAATACTTGACACACTTTAAGACAGGAATATTTAATATGGTGTTTAGCCCTCTAGGTAAAACTGCACTTAAGGTAAATTAGAAAAAATACTTTACTACAACAAATCTACCTGCAGACTCATGTGAAATCTAGGACAGTCTAGGAAAAAAATTTTAGACTTAATACTACAAACACACACTCCCACACACCCACATCCAAAAAGAAAAAGAAGAAAGAAAAAAAAGATAACAATACCCATGTGACTTAGAGCATTCAATTTTGTCCATGGTATCACTGTAAAACCTGCTGACCCATAGAAAAAGTTAAAGATGCAATAATTTTAAAGCTGTAAAATATAAGGGATTCCCTTAAAGCAAAGTTTCCAATCTGAGGATTGGGTTACATCTAATTGGCCTAAAAGGGTCCCATGAGAATCCCCAGATACGCCAGGCTGGTGCCACAACTATAGGTTGCTCTTTCCAAACTGACATCAAGTTCCCATTGCTGGAGATAACACCTACACAACTCACTGGACATGGAGAAGTCAATCTGATGCCTACATAGAGTTTTCATTCCTACATTCTAGAGTCTTTGGTACAGGAAGGTATTTGGCAATATTGGCACAAACAAAGATTGTGGGAGTAACCAAACAATATCTGATTTGATTTAAGGTCCATTCCACAAGATGGAACCCATACCCAACACTGCTTAGGTGACCAAGAACCTGAGACTAGATAGCCCAGAGACGTAGGGTAAAATAAAATAAAAAAAGTAGCAATAAAATGATTTCTAATGACATCCTGCTATATTCATGGGTGAGTGCCTTGCTCAGTCATCATCAGAGAAACTTCATCCTGCAGCACATGAGAACAAACAAACCACAGAGACCAAAAGCCAGACATTATACACAGAATGATACACCTTGAAACACTTAGCCCTAAATGGGATGCCTCCATCAATTCCCTCACCTAAGGGTTCAAGGAAACTTCATGATATGGAGGCAGAAAGATTGTAAGAGTTGGAGGGGGTGGAGGACACCAAGGAAACAAGGTCCTCTAAATCAACATGATTAAAGCACATATAAACTCACAGATACAATGCTCATGAAACAGCATGCAAATGAGATGCATGGGTCTGTACCAGGTCCTCCACTTATATATTATAGCTTCTAGTTTTATGGGATTCCTGAGTGTGCAAAGGAGTATGTCGGTTTCTTGTGTGTTCTCTTGGGATCTTTTCCTTTGTTTGTTTGTTTCATTAGTTTTTGTTTCGCATATTATGTTATATTTTGATGATTCTTTAGAAGCCTGTTTTCTAATGAGAGACACAAAGGGTTGGATCCAGATGGGAGGGGAGGTAGGGAGGAATTGGAAGGAGTAAAGGAAGACAAAACCGTAATTAGGATACATTATGTGAAAAAAATCTATTTTCAATAAAAGGGGAAAAAGAGAAAAGAATACCCTTAATTTAAGGAAAAAATTTTAAAAAACACATGAATGGGTATTCATGAGGACAATATTTCATAACACTGTCCAGAAATGTTTCTAAAAACCCAAATTGCAAAGGATTATTAGGAGCAGACCAAATAGATGAAAACAGAGGAAAGCTTCCAGCACAAGAAACTGCAATGGCATGCCCACTGAAACTAGAAAGTTCACAAAATATTCAGCAAAGTTCCATCTCTTGAATTTACTAGAACTTCCACTGATAATTTAGTGAGTAGATCAGCAGCAGCACTTACAAAGTGCTTGCATGGATACTACACTTCTCCCATGACAGCTTCTCAGCCATGGCAGCCATAGCAACATCAGATGCTCAGATCTTCATTCAGATTCCTCCACGCAGGGAAATCATCTTCCATCTTTGTTTGTCTCTGTGATGAAATAGCTGTCTTACTTCATCAAATTTTCTAACAATTTCAAATTATCCAAAGACCTTCATCTGGTAGGGCAGCAGAAGCATTCATTTTAGTGTCTCTCCTGTAAACCATTTTGGTAAGAAAAGTTAACGTGCAATGACCTGCCCTCTGAAAAATTGTTCCATACAGTGTTACTAACATAGTGACTCATCTGTAAAACTAAACCCTTATACACATCAAATAGTAAGTATAATCATTCATTAAATTTGTCCTCCTGTGTCTATCTTATTTCACTCAGCATAATATCTTCAAAATATAGTCCCACGATGGTAATATTTTCTTCTTTTTAACAGTATTCATTATTCCACAATACTAATATAATAATAAGAAGTTATACTCCATCTAAAAGTGATATAAGCTTAAACATGATTTTTGTCATCCAATATTCTTCCAATGGTAATTTATAATAAAAATTTTAAAGCATTTTCACAAGCAGAATGGTAAATTGCCTTTATATATAAAATTTACTTGAACTACAAACTGTTAATGGATGCCTAATATTTGTCAGGGTACTTTTCTAGATCTAAGGTTCTGGCAATGAGAAAAATTAACAAAATTATTGTTCTTTATGGACTTTACTCAGAGTTGAGGATGATTGCAAGGATTTCTGACCAGGTTTAGTTTTATTGCTCTTAAATGAATGCTTCCATTGGAATGCATCTTTGAGGAAGGACCAGAATAAGCTCAATTTAATATGCCAATTATAGTAGATGTGTAGATTTTAGATTTTGGGGCTCAGTTGGAATAAACTTTAGACTAGAAATGCCTATATATGTACTCATATTACAATAGGGTAAATTATATATATATATATATATACTTTATTATACATAATTTATATATAGTTATATATATAACTATTGCAGTACACATAAAATAAATTTTGTTTTATTCTAAAATTATTTCTTAATCATTACTATCAGAAATCATGATTTTTAAACCTATATAGTAGTTTTGTGAAGTTATATATCATTATAAATGGAATTCAGTCACTAAATATTGAAACCTATTTTTCAACATGAACCCTATTTTATTTCTAAAAATCACTGAACTTTATAATAGCGTTACAAGTTTCAAATATTATCTTCCTAGTGAGAAAAGATTTGCAAGTGAGAAAGGCAACTTTCGTGTGGTAGATAAGACAATCCTAAATAATAAATCCATTGATGCTGTCCAGGGATGGTGTAACACACCTGCAGACCCAGCTACTCAGGAGGCTAAGGGGAGAGAATCTCTCACCTGCATCTAGGAGTAAAAGGGTGGCTTGAGCAACATAACAAAATCCTGCCCCCCAAAACAAAGCAAATCAAAACACACCAATCCTCACACTGGCTCAAAAGCAAATTCTGAAGCCAGTTTTACTAATATTTTTGCTACAAGTTGGGTTTAGGCAATTAAGGATCCCCCTCCCACAGACTATTAAGCAATCAATTCACTGTTACAACACTCTATCAACCTTTCTTCCTCCAAAGCTGTGGCATTCCAAATATTCTCATATTCCAAAGATCCATCAAACATTCCCATTCTGATGTTCCATAACATGTGAGGTTTGACCAGTACGCTTCCTTCCGGACTCGCCCACAGTTGAATTGAAGCTTCATTCCATGGTTTCACCGATGACAACAAATGGAGATGTTACAGCAAAACTTCATCTTCTAGTGGTGACCAGTAGAGATCAGCACAAAATAGTAGGTATTTCTCTCATGAGATCTCGGAGTACCAGGCCTTGGATATGACATCACATGAATAACAAGAACTGTAGAATGAGCTAACAGCTGCTAAAATCAGTTGCGTCATTACCTAGATAAGTTTCCTAGAGAAGGTCATAAGGGAATTGGGACTTAAGGAATTACTTGAGATGTTCTTGGCTGAGAATACAGTGCACATAAAGACACAAGAGTGAAGTTCAGTCATCTCTATAAGTATCATGAGGATTGGTCAGATTGAAGCACAGAGTTCTTACAAGGAAGTATCAGGAAAACAGCTAAGGAGGTTAAAAAAAAGAAAGGAAGGAAGGAAGGAAGGAAAGGAAAGTGAAAAATAAAAGCAAAGGCCATTATACTAGTTATCCAAAAGTGTCTGGACTTTATGTTAGAGGTATAAGGAGCCATTGAAGAGTTCATAGAGTAGATTACAACAAGCAGATTTTTGTTTATTAAAGTTTGACTCAGATGGAGTGAAAATGCTGAAAAAAAAAAAAAAAAAAGGAAGCAGCAGCCAGACCAGGGCAGATGGTGATCTACTTGAGAAATAATGAGAACAATAAATATACAGATGGTGAAGATGTGTATTCAGGACATGCTCTGAAAGAAGGGATTGATGTAAATGAGAGATTATGTAAGATAGAGAGGTCTAGCATGCCACCCAGGTGTCTGGTACAGGTCAGAGAGCAGCATCAGTGCATTGCAAAACACCACTGCTGTTGGGAAAGCAGCTCTGGGATGATTTCTGCTTTAGATACAATACAGAATTGAGACTATTGATATTGCCCAGTTAACTGTGTCCAATAGGCAGTGGATAATTGGCTTCAGGAACAAGAGGGAGGGAGAGAAAAGTTAGTTTCCGTAGGAAACCACACACCCAAAATGCTTACTTGAAAGGTGTTAGTGGCAGAAGTATTTACAAGTGCATGAGCCAGGTTAGGTCACTGACTGGTGATGAGCAGAGACTTGTAACAGTGGGAAACACCTGGCTAAGAGCTTCGCTAACAGGAGAAGGCATTTGAAAGGTGCTACAGGCTTCGTAGCTGAGAGATAGTAAACACTGCCTTTCTTCGTAGCTGCCTACACAGCTTTCGAGAACAATGACAGTTTTCTTTATGAGAAACAATAAGCAGGAGTGGGCAACCACCCCTCTAAACATTTGACCCACACATCAGCCTAAGGAGACTACCCATTAATAAATGGTAAATGGCTATCCCAGCCTACAATATCCAAAGTCATGTATCCATTGGTTATTTTTGCAACCCCAACCTCCTGGAAACTAGCACAATCAATTAAACTTGTATACCATTAAAATTAAAACAGACACATGGGCCACCTGTCAAAAGTTATTATTACAAAATTTCTTCACCTGTCATGTTACTAACTAAAACAATGAAGACAATACATGAAACCAGAAATAAATATGCATAATTTAAGGCATTTGCTGTATATAAATTGATATTAAACACTTACCACTGTGCCTGGCACTACAGTGTATTAGTTTCTCTTAGTTCTGTTTTCATTAAAGATTAGGTTTCAGGAAGTCCAAATCAAAGCTCATGAATTAGACAGGACACAATTTCCAGCTCTGTTCCAATGGTTTTCTACTCCAGCATACTGCTACCCTTTGATCTGAATCCTCTGCTTGTTCAGTATGTAATTACACTAGCTTCTGATAGCAGAGAAATCCCAGTGACATTCATGTCTAATTTACCCTCATTCTGTAGCATCTATGCTGCTTATCACCCAGACAGGTGGTTCAAAATTTGTAAATAAATAAGAATCTGGAGAGACAGAACACAGCAATTAGCAGGCCAAGGTCAGCATGACACCCAGGTCCAAATGATTTAGAGGATTGGAGTCAGAATTGGAAAATTCTCCTATCCAATTTAGTTCCTGGAGAGAGTAATAATACAACATGATCCCAAATGAGTTCTCATTAACTAACTAAATAACTAACTAACTTATAAAATAATTAATTAATTTATTAATTAATTATTAATTAAATAATAGTGCTATCATCTGCTTATGTAGATGCCAACTTGGAAATCTCAGGAAAGAAGTGAGATGATGTTTCATCATTTCTCTCAGTGTTGTCTGGAAATGAGTCTGGCACACTTGTGACTGAGAAGACTCATCAGTGGGAATATAGCCACTACTAACTTCATCCATGTGGACAATAAGCTAAAAACTGATTCAGCCATCAGATGGACAAAACTTCATCGGATTCTGCTTACAAGAGAAAGGTCTTCTTTCATGATTAAAACTTTCTTGTCCTACCAGAGATCATTTTTATTAACCTATTTAAACTCAATCAACATCACATCCCTTTGCTCCTGAGAACAGATATGCAAACCATTAGAGGACATTCATTCAGAGAATTAAGAATTATGTGCCTCTCTGACACAGGCAAAGGACTCAGCATAAAATCCCCGTGCCATCTCCATCTGTCTTGAATACAGTGACAACTGTATCTAGATGGAGAAGTCACAGACAGGCAGAAGGAAAGAAGGCTTTGTGGGTCACTAGCTAACATCTCTGGAGCGTGGTTGTCATTGGAATAGGGTTTGTGACTTCTAGCTTAAATTCTTCATTAAAAAAATGAAATAGAGCAGTGACCTATGTTTTTTAGAAGATTAAATGAAGCATAAGAAAGTTCCCTAAAAAGCAATGAATTTAGCACATCCCCAGGTCTAATAGTCTCAGAATCTTCACTCGTTAGATATCATTCTCTGCAGGATGAGTGCTGGCTCAAGAGAAATCATGCTTACGATGAGTCCTACTCATGAGTTGATTGTATTATCTTACTATTCATAGTTCCACTCTGAATATGATATGTACTAGCTTTTTGATTGGTATGTCATCCTACAACAGTGTTCACACTAGAATCCTAAAACTATCACTGGGCTCTTTTAAATTATAGTCCAAATAGAATGGCTACATTCACGACCCCCATTTCCCCTTCTTTTTTATATATGCATACCTAAGCATGTCCATTCCTTAGAGAAACACTGTCATGTGTACCATCAGTCACCTCCCCTCACTTGTGTCTATGTCTCCACAGAATAGTACCAGCTAGCAGCTGCTTTGCTTACATAGGTTGGAGCATGATAAAATAACGTGACAACAGACATAATTTGGTTTGAGTCAATATTATATTAACAGCAAATCAAAAGGTTAACGGTGACTTGCAGTACAACAGACTGAAGCTAAAATTCAAATTCTGTCAGCAACTAGCTGTGAGATCTGGGACCAAGTAATTTAATTTTTCTCAGTCCTTCTGTTTCTACATGAGGGGCAGGGAAGGGTAGTTTCTCATATCCCATCTCACTATTCCTTAGAGGTTAAAATAATTTTTAAACGTATACAAATTCCGTTGTTAATACAAAAAACTCTAAAACATGTTGGTCATTAGCTGTTATTTCAGACATCCAATCTCAAAACATTTCTGTATAATCTGCAATCAAATCAATCTTCTCATTCAGTTAAACTGAACCACTGATTGCTATCTTTGCATTGGTTCTTTTTAACTTTTTGTTCTCTTTCCTTTCTCTCTTCCTTCCTTTCTTCTTTCCTTCCTCTCTCTCTCTCTCTCTCTCTCTCTCTCTCTCTCTCTCTCTCTCTCTCTCAGAAAGTCTCATTTGGAACTCTGATTGGTATAAAGCTTACTGTACAGCTAACCTTAAACTCAGAGCAGTCCCTCTTCCTTTCATCCAGATTATCACAGGCATGTTCTGGCATGGACAGCCAGGGATAGCTTTTGTTTAATATTTTCAATTTATTTACTTTATTTTATCTGTATGAGTGTTTTGCCTACATGTTTATATGTGAATCATTGAGGAAGTAAAAAGACGTTGGATGTCCTGAAACTGGGAGATCTCAAGTTCTGGATGGTTGTGTGCCACTATGTAAGTGCTGGAACTAAATTTAGATTCTTTGGAAGAGCAACAAGTATTCTTCACCACTCAGCCATCACCCCAGCCCAGCATAGCTTTTGATGTGGGATCTTTCCTCTAAATTTGCTTGTCCTCCTTTGGACTTATTATAAATACAATTTTCAGAGTGTTTGCTTTAAAATGACATCCAATCATGTCAGACTCATTCATTAAAATCCTTTTACAACTTTTATTAAGACTAAAAATTAAAAGGCTAAGTTAATACAATAGACATCGAGATTATTTGTTTTCTTTAAGTTTATCTCACTAAGGAAGCAGAATGTAAGTGTCAACACCAGTCCTGATCTCTGACAATTATCTAAGAAATAATTAATCAACTGTCCATGTCCATCTCTGCCTTTCCACAAGGTTTATACTAATCTCAAACTAGTTACCTACTTGCTGATGTCCCCTTGGATTCTTATAAGACAAGACTTTAGCCCAGGTTCTTGGAGTTCTAAGAAAACAATATTTCAACATAGGAACTTATGTGGAATTCTCCAAATGGGGAAATCACATGACCCTCAACTCAAGGGAGGAGACATCAGGAGTTTCTGATCAAGAGAACCAAAGAAAGCACTTTACTACAGCAAACGTCTATACCTGTGCACACATTGATCCCTTCACCAGGACTGCAATTTCTTATTTGCTTCCTGTCAAAATCCTATGTACTATTTAAGTCTGTGTTTAGATGTCTGTAGATGCAACCAACCTTCTTATTAAATAAGAGACACAGAACCAATGCAAAGAAGAAAGCCAAGAGGTCAGAGCTAAGAGCTAAAACCTTACCCTTCCTCCTGCAGTGGTCCTACCTCTCCGAACTCACTACCCCTGTGTTAATGTCTTTATATAATGTTCCTGTTCTGCCTTCTCATTGGTTGTAAACCCAACCACATGACCGCCTCGTCACGGCCTGTCTGTATAGGCCTCCAGGTTTTCCTTGCTTGGTATTGAGATTAAAGGCATGTGTGTCCAATAATGGCTGTATCCCTGAACACACAGAGACTTACTCAGCTCTGCATACCAAGTGCTGGGATTACAAGTATACACCACCACTGCCCTGCTTTCCTATGGCTTGCTAATAGCTCTGACCCCCGGGCAACTTTATTTATTAACATACAAATAAAATATCACCATAGATGTCACAGCTTTCCTGGGTCTTTAATTGATGTTTCCAGTCAAATTTAGTTCTTCTTTTCCCATATCTTAAGCAAGTGGGTTTGCCTACTAAGTACTGATGGATTGACACACCCTTGAATTACATATCTCCCTGAATCAGGAAGAACTGGGTGTTTTGGAATTTTAGAGCTTGAATGGAGAAGGAAAGCAAAGTACTTTCCTGCATGGAAACGTGTCCTAGCAAAGACTCTGGGCTCTTCTTTCTCCCTACCTCTTTCTTGCTACCTCTCACTTCAATGTACTGACTGCATTCATTTGTCAATTAAGATGCCTTAGACTAAAGTAGTGATCTCCAGAGGATTTCATGGATATCAATGTCAGCAGAAACATGGTGAGGATGCTTTACATACAGGAATGAAAATGCTGTATCTCTGGAATCCCCAAGAAATTAATAACAAGAACATCTTGACGTGCAACTAGGTGTAATATCAAATAAGCAGAATATTTTATAACAACTTCCTTAGCTGCTAATTTCTACAATTTTGGGTTTGAGACAAGAGTCTTATACAGCCCAAGCTTCCTACAAGATCAATGTTGTTGAGGCTGGCCTTGAACTCCTGAGTACGGGGATAAAGAAGATGGGAGCTTAAAAGTATAAAGGAAAAAATATAAAAGAAAGAAAAATAAGATGTAGAAAGCATGACCCCAGCATTCTGTAAGATAGAAAACAACCTAGCTAGAAAGCACATTTTTCTACATTAACATAGTTTTATTTTACTTATTTTGCCATTATATTTACTAGTAATTCTTGGACTTAAATGTAAATAGCTCTCAGAAAAGAAATGTGTGAGCAGAACATTATGGTGTTCTAGCCTTTAGAAATAATTTCTCAATGTAAATTGATACGTCAACATCTTAATAACTGTACATTAGCCTCTACATGCTTATTTACTGTGAGTTTGGTCTATAATCCATTACTATTATATGAAGAAAATCAGGTTTCTGAATTTGCAAATTTCTAGGCTTTGAAAGTACCAAGTTTCTCCCACTAAAGACTTATGCGTTGATACCTGGTAATAGCCCACTGCCTTTTCTTGTTAATATATAACTGATACATGAGAAATGAGTTGTGGCTGGTACAACATAAATCTGACTGAAAAATAAAAGAAAAATGATGCCAAATTTATAAATTATTGATCTCAAATGGGATTTATAATCCATAAAGTCAAAGTAGCTTGAAGAATAATTCATTTCCACTTTACATCATTCACTTATATTCAACCTCACTAACGAAATGAGTAACGTTCATCAAAGCAGTGTCTCCATCTTCATGTGTTCACCAATCATAATAGATCCTTAGACTTATCATTAATAACACTATAATATAATAATAATATATAGAAAACTACATCATAGCTCACCAGTGCCTGAAATACGAAGTCTGAGCTCTGCCAAAGAAGACACAACCATAGCCCTATATAAGGCTTAACACTTCATCTGCCTTTTCCTGCACTCAAATATTGTCTCTACTTCTTGATAGTTCACAATGTTCTTCTTCCTATGAAGAAAACATGTGTTTCTTTACTCCAAGAATTTACAGTCAATACTATTTCAAAATCTCCGCTTTAGAGGAGAAAGAATAGGAAGACTTAACACATACAAATGCCATATATCATAAATATAGTTAATCATTTAATCTACAAAATGCTGTAACATTGGCATTATTATATCTATTTGATGAAAGATGTAAATAAGCTCATTATCTACATAACTGTTTTCTGACATCAAAGGGAAAATTCAAAGTAAGTTTGCTAATTCTCATTTATATTGAGTCAATAAGGCCTTAAATAACCTTTGTCAGTAATTCTGACAAAAATAACAATGCTGGAGGTATTACAATGCCTAACTTCAAAATATATTACATAGCCATAGTAACAAAAACAGAGTGGTATTTTCAGAAAAATAGAGGTGTGAACCAATAGAATTAGACTGAAGTTCCATAAGGTAAATTTACAAGCTACAGTTTTCTTGGTTTTGACAGAAGTTTTAAAAATCTTTCATTGTTCTTAACAATTAGATAATAAATTTAGACTATATATAATGTGTGTTAGAGAAATATAAATATTTCATAAATATAGATATATAGTTATATAAATATGTAATATAAATATATTTCATAAATATTATTTTATGTTACAGCCTCTGTAAGAAATGATGATGAATAAACTGGACATCACCACATAGAAGACTGAGGCCAGACCTCAATCGCTCACCAAGTATAAACTCAACTTGAAATTTATCAAAGGCCTTAATGAAATACCTGAAAGTTGGAAACTACTAGAGGAAACACTCCAAGATAGAAGATGTAGCACAAATTTGAAAAGTTCTTATTAATAAAAAAAAACTTGGTGCCAGTTATTGGGGTGAACGCTGGAAGATCAGAGAAACAGAACAAGCCACAGCTAACCTCACCTCTACAACTCAGCCAATCCTGTTTCCTCAAACTGGAAGCCTCTGTGTCCTCATCCAAATGGATCTCAGCTGAACTGCTGCTCAAAAGCCTAAAAGCTTAACCAGGCTCTAGTTCCCAGTCCTCATGCCTTATATACCTTTCTGCTTCCTGCCATCACTTCCTGAGATTAAAGGTATGTGTCACCATGCCTGGCTATTTCCAATGTGGCTTTGAACTCAGAGATCCAGAGGGATCTCTGCCTTCGGAATGCTAGGATTAAAGGTGTGTGTGTGTCCAGGGACAAATAGCCAAACTAGTGGAAACACATGAACTATGAACCAATAGCTGAGGAGCTCCCAACTGGATCAGGCCCTCTGGATAAGTGAGACAGTTGATTAGCTTGAACTGTTTGGGAGGCACCCAGGCAGTGGGACCCGGACCTGTCCTTAGGTCATGAGCTGGCTGTTTGAAACCTGGGGCCTATGCAGGGACACTTTGCTCAGCCTAGGAGGAGGGGACTGAACTTGCCTGGACTGAATCTACCAGGTTGAGCTGAATCTCTAGGGGAATCCTTACCCTGGAGGAGATGGGAATGGGGGGTGGGCTAGGGGGAGGGTAGGGGGCGGGAGGAGGGAGGACAGGGGAATCTGTGGCTGATACGCAAAATTAAATTAAATTATAAAATTTTTAAAAAAAGGTGTGTGTGTCACCATTTTCTGGCCTCTATACCTAGTGGCTGTTGTGTTCTCTGACCCCAGATAAGTTTATTAAGGTGCACGGTATATTGGGGAACACAATATCACCACATTTTTGGTATTTTAATGGGTTTTGGATTTGGGATAATTTCCATTGTTTAGGAGGGTTGGTTACAAGTTGTTATTATTAATAGTTAGGAAAAGGGCTAAACAAAGGAGATTAGATTTAAGGTTTTTGTTTGAAAAAAAGATAAATAGAAATGATAGAATAGAGGAAAGATTATTGAATCTACTCTGAAAAAAAGAGAAGATATAGATATGATATAGATTAAAAGGTAGATTATTGAATCTACGTTTAAAAGACAACTATTAGTTTTAAATACTTTACATTGGATTGGATTTTTATATATTGTATACAAATTATATATATATATATATATATAGAGAGAGAGAGAGAGAGAGAGAAAGAGAGAGAGAGAGAGATTGTTAGAAATGGCTGTATGTATATTTCTAATCTTGTTCAGGATATTGTACTTATACAGTTCATTTAACAATGTAATGCAATTAGCTAATCCTTGAGTGTTATTACCAACTATTATTGATATAAAGAAATGAGAATTAGTAGTTACACATTACAATCGAACTTCTAGTTATATTAGGTATGATTTCAAGGCTAAGCAGAGATATATTTTAGATAAACAGGTCATCTTCAAACCCTTCAGAGATCTACAGAATATGGCATTTAAAATGTTTTAATAACTTAGAACTTTTTTCTTTTTTTGTGTGTGACTATGAGACATGTTGGCTCCTGGCAGCATCAATCTACTTCAGAGAAGATATGGACATTGAAGAAAACTGCATATGGAGTTAACTTTCTTTGTGGCAAATGTTAGCCCCTGGGCAACAAAGTGCCTTCGAATCAACTGCTGACAGTATGCTATCCAAAATGAACAGACAGGACACAAAACAAAGCACTACCAATCCTTGCCAAAACAAGTGTGGTTGCAGCTTTAGCAACAGGTGTCCTCTGAGGCCAGGACAATATGGCACCATTACTGAAGTGGCTTTGCAGTCTGGAAAAGGTACAGTGCCCCTTTCTTCGAAGGCAGCTGAACAGGCAGTGGACCGATGGCTTCTGGTGTGCAGTGGAAGAGTAGCTGAAACAGTTATTCTTGAAAGAGTAACCAGGCTAATGGAGTCTAACCTCTCAATGGTAGACTGGCATTTAATAAAAGAGATGAAGCCACCCATAAGCTGAGAAGAATGGACAACTGAATTCCAAAAACATCAGCAATTTCCAGAATTTAAAATCCTGAATCATGACAGGACATTGGTGGAATTCAGGTTTATCTGGTACATGGAATACTCGTACC
Source organism: Peromyscus eremicus (assembly GCF_949786415.1). Classification (NCBI taxonomy): domain Eukaryota; kingdom Metazoa; phylum Chordata; class Mammalia; order Rodentia; family Cricetidae; genus Peromyscus; species Peromyscus eremicus. The sequence continues at coordinate 111,560,806 of NC_081416.1, read as the reverse complement.
AAATGTGAGGTCGAACTGTAAGCCTTGTGTACGTCCTACTTCACAAATGAGTCTGTCACATACACTAAGCCTATAGGCTGAAGATGTTGCCCCAAACTTGTGGAGAAACCTTGGGTGACTGTCCAGGCAGCTGGCTGTTTCTGTCAACTCCCATTTTATTTGAAGCTGCTTGTTTGCACTTCATGTTTTATTAGGTAATATTATTTCCTTCTTGGGTCTCTGAGGGAGTGAAGATTAGATAGTTATAGTTATAGTTTTCCTTGTTAAGAATTTCAGAAAAGAAACTCACTAAAGAGGTGTAAAGTATGTAAATGTGAAAGACATTATAAGATAGTTCTCTGATAGTAATATAAGTTAGGATTAAAAGTAAATCAGGTACATTTTGGACTTACTAAAATAGGATAGGTAATGGAATATTTTCTCTGAGTTTGTCAAATACAAATGGACTAGATATTATTGTTGTATTTTTTGCTTGTATATATTATATACATTGTACTTATTGTATATAATTTTTCTTATATTAGTTATAACTTTTTATTCTTTTTTATTTTTATTAGAAAAAATGGGGAAATGTGGTGATATTTTATTTGTATGTTAATAAATAAAGTTTGCCTGGAGATCAGAGGACACAGATCCATAACCAAAAGTCAGGTGGTGGTAGCACATGCGCTTAATTCGATCACATGGCAGGCAGAGTCTCTGTGTGTTCAAGGACACAGCCAAGCATGATGACCCAAGCCTTTAATTCCAGTACCAACCATAGAGACCTGGAGGTCTGTACATACAGGCAGTGACTAGGAAGTGAGGTGGCTGAGCTAAGAGCCAATGAGAAGGCAGAACAGCAAGGCAATAAAGGTACAGGTTAGACAGGAAGAAGCTGGTCTCTTGGAAAGCAACGGTGGTGTGGTAGGCTAAGGTTAGTTGATTGCTATTCCTATTTCTCTAATCTCTAAGGCTTTCACCCCTGTATTTGGCTGTGTTTCTTATTTAATTAGACTGTTTAGAAATTCATCTACAAGAAACACAGACAACAATTTCCTAAACTGGAACTCAGTAGCACTGGAAACAAAAGCAAACTTGAAAGGTAAGATTGCATCAAATTAAAAACCATATGTGCAGAAAAAGGAACAATCAACAGATTGAAGAAACACCGCTTAGAATGAAAGAAAATTGTTGCCAACTACTTGATACATACTCAAGATCTAGAATATATATAGAACACCCCTCTTCCTTAACAAGAAATCCAATCAATAAATAGGCAAATAATCTTGAATGTACACTTCTCAAAAAAACAAACACAAAATTACACAATATCCTTAAACTTCAGAGAAATGAAAATTCAAATGAACTGAGATTCTATGTCATCGTACTCAGAATGGTTGATATTAGTATAAAACAATAAGAACAGATGCTAGTAAAGGTGTAGGAGCTAAAAGAACCCTTATACACTGTTAGTGGATGTATAAATCAGGGCTACTAGGAGAAACAGTAAAAAAATTTCCTCAAAAAACAAACTAGAACTACCATCTGATCAAGCTCTACCATTCCTCTATGCAACCAAAGGAAATCAAAGTCAACATGGAAACTGAATGCCAGCATTCCAGTGCTTATCAGAGCACTTATCTCAAAAGCAGAAGTGTGGAATCAGTAAAGGTGATCATCAGCAGATGGATAGGTAAAGAAATCATCTTAACTATAAAGAAGAGCAAAATTCTACCATTTTTAGAAGATGGATAGAATCTGTAGACAGCCTCTTGAGTGACATAAGGCGAACAGACACAGAACACTATATGCCACATTTTTTTCATATATGACAACACATATATGTTTTATTTACATATAATACATATATATATATATATATTTCTTCATATATATAACTACAAAAACACAAGCAACAAAACCCAATTTATCCTGAAAGCAGAAGAGAGGCACTCAACAAATTGGAGTGGTCTGGGACAAACAACTGGGCAAATAAATAAGTGTAATAATTAAATGGCAATAATAGTGGTGAATCATTTGTCTGGAACAAGAACTCTCACTCTTTGTAGGGGGTTTCACTTTTATTAGCCTGCACCCAGAGCAGCAGCCTCCACTTTTTCTCCAGGGCCTGTAGGTAGTTACTGATCACATTCTAATTTCGTTTGTGTTGCTGTACATCCACCCAAACTCCATGAGCACAGAGTCTTTGCCAAAATATTCTTGTTGTTTATATTCATTTCTTATATGTGTGTTACATATGTAGGAAATGAATTTGTTTCCACTATCCTCCGGTACCCCAAGGAGTCTGCTCTTTTTGCTTCCTGAATCCATGCTGTTTCCAAACACAACTTAAGGAAAGCCCCAAACTAAAGCATATCTACTCTACTGCAAAAGGTTAGTCAGTTAGTATCTGCCCCATGAAGTGGCAAACACATGAGCTTCTAGAAACTTTCTATTGTATGTAATAAACACAGAAAGAACATCTATCTCAAGTTTAAACTGAGGATGAATATACCCAGCACCCCAAAGTGTCTCTCAAACTTCCTCTCAGCCTCTGCCTCCCCAGATTAACTGCTCTCTATTCCCTCCCCAGATTAATTGCTCTCCATTCCCTCCCCAGATTGTTGGAGGCTCTCCTTGTCATTCAGTATTGTTTAGAATATTGAACTGTGCTCTTGAAGCTCCTGTAGATCAATTCTTGTTGTCATTGTTTGGCTTTCTACTTTCTTGATTTGCTTAATTTTCTAGTTTCTGAAATTATGAAAATGCTTTAGAATTATAAGTTAGAAGAGTCCTCCATACAGAATGTCTTAAGCAGAAGAAGCCTAAACATTTAGTAATTTTGGAATCATTTATACATTTTTTATTTGGTTTTTCTTTAGTTTTTTTGAAAATTCCATACATGAATATGATATTTACATCATTTTCACCCCTCTCTCTGCTCCCTCCAACTCCTCCTGTGTCACTCCAACTCGCTTTCAAATTCATGACCTCTTCTTTTAAAATTATTACTGTTACACATATATGTGTGAATATATATGTATGTATATATACACAAACATATACATACCTTTTATATACATCTCACAGGACTGTTGTGGTAGCACACTGTATTCATAGGAATATGTGAAATATGTATGTGTATATAAGACCAGGCAAGTTTATTTAGTGTTGCTTATATACACAAGTGTTTAGGACTGACTACTTAGGACTGAAAAACATTCCAGGGGCATTATCCCTGGAGAAGACTAAATCATCCTCTCTCAGTAACCTAATTACTCTTGATCTAAGGGTAGAGTTTTGGTAGATTTCCCCTTATCCATATTGACGTATTAATTACTGTTGTCATGATTTAGTTTGGGTTTGTGCAGCTATATTATTTAGATTTCATATCTAAATATCATCATATATAGAAGATACTATCTGCTCTATCATATATAGAAGATACTATCTGCTAGCAGATGACCTGGTCCTCTGGCTATTACAATCTTAGTGTCTTTTCTTCTATGCTATCACTTGAACATTAGATTATAGGAATTGTGTTGTGAAAGTATCTACTGGGGTTGGGCATCCCATTGGGAGTAACCCCTACCAGCCATGTACCATAGAAAGTTGACTATCTGTTTGTACACAGTGGAGTTGATACAAGTCCATATAGATGCTAAGCAGATTACACAATATAATATTTGTGACAATTTCCTGGGAGTATGCTTGAAACATAGTAGGAATTCAAGTACATTTATATTTCAGTTTTGGGAATATAGTTGTACTTGTATGGCAAAGCTCAAGCAAATCTGATGACAGTCACTATAGATACCCCATCTAATAGAGTAAGGTAGCTATGATTATGTGACACAGAGACTAAGACTTCCTGTCCGAACACTTTCTTCCTTCCAATCTAAGGAGGACTTTGAGGCTTGACATTTTAGGCATCATTATTCTCATTTGTTAAATAATGACTTTTTATGTACATCTCACAGGACTCTTGTGGCAACACACTGTACGCATGGGAATATGTAAAATAAAATGCTTTGCAGTCCACATTATACATCTTGCCACAGGAAAGACCATGAGCCTCCTAACCACTTTCATATTACAGTTTCCACAGAGGAATAGCACTGTTCTATCACCTAAGACAGAAAGTGACAATGTTGTAATAATATCATTAATAGACACCCATTACAGAAAACCTACAATATTCTAGTCACTGCTGAGCAATTTAGAAGCACATTCATCAACTTTTCCCCCCACAAGAACCAGGATTTAGAACCAAAGAAACTGAAGGTGACATGAGGAAGTAAGGAATTGAAGAAGTTAAACATATTATCTCAGAATGCTTGGCAAAGAGAGTAACAAGGAGCAAGCTGGTATGGCTCGAGACCCACATGGCTCTGCCTTCATGGTGTGGAATAACAGATGCTGACAAAATTAAAATTACAAAGAGCCGTGACGCTAAGCAGATTGGCATGGGCTCTGAAGTAGGTGGAGCAGCTGCTGCAGTTAGGCAGAAGTGTGTGTGTGTAGTCTGAGGGGAACCAGGACAAACAATCAAAAAATGTGCCTACAGGGGGAAAGAGTCTGCTGCTGTCAAAATGCTGAAACACTTACTCTATAATAGAATCCTCATTTCCGTGTAATAAAAAGCAGTCAGAGATTAGAGTGTTCTTAGTGGGACAGTCAGGAATAGTGTTCCAAGTTGCAACGTGCCTTAAAGGCACAATGCAACCTTTAAATTCACTTTACTTGAAGGGTAATCCTTCAGTCCATTAATTTTCCTTTCAGCCATATCTTTAAATGGCTTACAAAAATGTCGTGAAGAACAGGACTCAGTGATTCAAACCTGAAGTCCCAGCACTCAGATTTCAAATA